>NC_092718.1:176050630-176354454 GCF_047496885.1 Scyliorhinus torazame
GGGAGCATTTCTTCCGCAGCTTCGTTCCTGTGGGTTGGTGAAGAGGGAATGGGGGGGCGGGAGGGGATGCAGGTGCCATGTAGGGGCAGGGGCGTTGGTCAGCGTAGGTTGGGTGGGGTAAGTTGGGGTGGCGTTGGCAGTGGGAGTGGAGCCTGCGGGCGTTAGGTCCCGGAGGGAAACTGTATCCTGTCGGCCGTCGGGGTGTTCTATGTATGCGTACTGGGGGTTGGTGTGTAGGTGCTGGACCCTCTCATCCAGGGGGTCGGACTTATGGCTCCTGACGTGTTTGTGGAGTAGGACGGGCCCCGGTGTCTTCAGCCAGGGCGGAAGCGAGGCCCCGGAGGTGGATTTCCTGGGGAAAACAAACAGGCGGTCATGAGGGGTCTCGTTTGTGGCCGTGCAAAGGAGGGACCTAATGGAGTGGAGCGCATCGGGGAGGACCTCTTGCCAGTGGGAAACTGGGAGATTCCTAGACAGTAAGGCCAGGAGGACAGTCTTCCAGACCGTCGTGTTCTCCCTCTCCATCTGCCCATTTCCCCGGGGGTTATAACTGGTAGTCCTGCTCGAGGCGATGCCCTTACTGAGCAGGTACTGACGCAGTTCGTCGCTCATGAGCGACGAGCCCCGATCACTGTGAACATATGTGAGGAAACCAAACAGGGTGAAGACACTAGGTAGGGCTTTAATGACGGTGGCGGCGGTCATGTCGGGGCAGGGGATTGCAAAGGGGAAGCGGGAGAATTCATCAATGACGTTGAGGGAAATATGTGTTGCGGTTGGTGGAGGGGAGGGGCCCCTTTGAAATCGATACTGAGGCGCTCAAAGGGCCGGGATGCCTTTACCAAGTGGGCCTTATCCGGACGATAGAAGTGTGGCTTGCACTCCGTGCAGATCGGGCAGTCCCTGGTCATGGCTCTGACCTCCTCAGTGGAGTAGGGCAGGTTGCGGGCCTTGATGTAGTGGAGATGCCGGGTGACCCCTGGGTGGCAGAGGTCAGTGTGGATAGCCCGGAGTCGGTCCTCTTGCGTGTTGGCGCATGTGCCGCGGGACAGGGCATCTGGGGGCTCGTTGAGCTTCCCAGGGCGATATACTATCTCGTAATTATCGGTGGAGAGTTCGATCCTCCACCTCAAGATCTTATCGTTCTTGATTTTGCCCCGCTGCGTATTATTGAACATGAAGGCTACCAATCGTTTGTCGGTGACGAGGGTAAACCTCCTACCAGCGAGGTAGTGCCTCCAGTGCCGCACGGCTTCCACGATGGCTTGGGCTTCTTTTTCGACCGAGGAGTGTCAGATTTCAGAGGCGGTGAGGGGTGCGTGAAAAAAATGCTACTGGCCTGCCTGCCTGATTGAGAGTAGCGGCGAGGGCGACCTCTGACGCGTTGCTCTCCACCTGGAAGGGGACGGACTCATCCATTGCGCGCTTTGCCGATGTCTGCCTTGATGCAGCTGAAGGCCTGGCGAGCCTCGGCCGCCAGTGGGAAGGTGGAGGCCTTGATTAGTGGGCGGGCTTTGTCCGCATAGTTGGGACCCACTGGGCGTAATAGGAAAAGAACCCGAGGCACCTTTTCAGGGCCTTGGGGCAGTGGGGAAGGGGGAGTTGCAGAAGGGTGCACATACGGTCAGGGTCGGGTCCTAGAATCCGGTTTTCCACGACGTAGCCGAGGATGGCCTGCCTGGTTGTGCGGAAAATGCATTTCTCCTTGTTGTAAGTGAGGTTAAGGATTTGGGTGGTCTGGAGAAATCTCTGGAGGTTGGCATCGTGGTCTGCTGATCATGGCCGCAGATGGTGAGGTTGTCCAAGTACGGAAACGTGGCCCGCAGCCCATACTGGTCCACCATTCGGTCCATCGTTCTTTGAAAGACCGAGACCCCGTTTGTGACGCTGAAGGGGACCCGGAGGAAGTGGAAGAGGCGGCCGTCTGCCTCAAAGGTCGTGTAATGGTGGTCCCCCGGGCGGATTGGGAGCTGGTGGTACGCAGACTTCAGATCCACCATGGAGAACACCTGGTAGTGCGCGATCTGGTTAACCATGTCTGCGATCCGGGGAAGGGGGTGCGCATCAAGGTGCGTGTACAGGTTTATGGTTTGGCTGTAATCTACAACCATCCGATTCTTTTCCCCGGTCCTGATGACCACCATCTGAGCTCTTCAGGGGCTATTGCTGGCCTCAATGATCCCCTCCCGCAAGAGTCGTTGGACCTCGGACCTGATAAAAGTCCTGTCTTGAATGCTATGCCTGCTTCTGGTGTCGACTGGCTTTCAGTCGGCGGTGAGGTTTGCGAAGAGCGGGGGAGGGTCAACTTTTAGTGTTGCGAGGCTACATACGGTGAGTGGGGGTAGGGGCCCGCCGAATCTCAGGGTTAGGCTCTTGAGGTTACACTGGAAATCCAGTCCCAACAGGAGAGGAGCACAGAGGTTAGGGCTTACATATAGCTTAAAATCGGCGTACTCGGCGCCCTGTATTGCTAGGGTTGCGGTAGTGCACCCCCAGATTTGCACTGAGTGCGACCCAGAAGCGAGGGAGATGGTTTGGTGTGCCGGAAAGATTGGGAGCGAGCAGCGTCTGTCTGGGTGAATAAAGCTCTCCATACTCCCGGAGTCGAACAGGCAAGGTGTTTTGTGTCCATTTATCCGGACGGTCATCATGGAGCTCTGGAGGTGTTTGGGTCGCGACTGGTCCAGGGTGACCGCGCTAAGTTGCGGGTGGCTGGTGTGGTCGGAGGTGCTGGGGTGGTCCCAAGATGGCTGCCCCCGTCAATCGCACGTGTCGGGCGGCATTGCAGATGGCAGCCAAGATGGTGGCCCCCGTCGGCCGCATGTGTCAGGCGGCGAGGAAGATGGTGTCCAAGATCGAGGCCCCCACAAGTCGTACGTGGCAGGCCGCGTCGGCGAGAATGGCCAAGATGACGGCCCCCGTGAATCGCACATGTTGTGCGGGCTTGAAGATGGCAGCCTCCATGGACAGCACGAGGCCGATAACGTGTCCGGGGGCGGAGCCAGCAGGCAAGCTGCTACACTGCGGGATCTGTGAGTCTGAGGGTTGGGCCTGCGATTTTGAGGGTTTGGACCTGGCCAGGCAACCCTTAGCAAAATGTCCTTTTTTCCCGCAGTCGCTGCAGTTCGCGTTCCGGGCCGGGCAGCACTGCCTGGGGTGCGGATGCTGGCTGCAGAAATAGCAGAGTAGCCTCCCGTGTTGGGCGGGCAGCTGAGCGGCACAGGCCTGGGGTACTCTTTGGTCGGGGGGTCCACGAGGGGGGTCACGTGATCAGACGGGAACGCGTTGTGGCTTTGGAACGCTACTTCTAGGGAGGAGGCTAGCTTTACCGTGTCTTCCAGGTCTAGAGCACCCTTCTCGAGTCGGCGCTGTCTCACGTAGTTGGACCGGACTCCAGCCACGTAGGTGTCCCGGACTGCGAGGTCCATATGTTGAGTGGCCGTAACGGCCTGGTAGTTGCAACTTCGCGCAAGGATTTTGAGGTTGCGTAGGTACTCCTCCAGCAATTCCCCTGGGCGTTGGCAGCGCGTAGTGAGGAGATGCCGTGCGTACACCTCGTTCACTGGCCTTACATATTGGCGCTTCAACATCGCGAACGCAGCTACGTAGGTGGAAGCTTCCTCGAGTTGAACAGAGATTCGATGGCTCACCCGGGCGTGGAGGCAGCTCAGCTTCTGATCGTCGGAGATGGAAGGTGAGGAGGAGGCTGCGAGGTAGGCCTCGAAACAGCGGAGCCAGTGCGAAAAAATCCCTTTCGCCTCCACGGCTTGCGAGTCAAGTTCCAGTCGGTCAGGTTTGAGGGCCAATTCCATTGTGGTGTTGTAGTCGATTAAATTGATGTGACCATGAATTCACACAAAACAAGGAGTAGAAGCAAACTGTGGCTTTAATCGACTAGAACAGTGCCTGCCTGCGACTGCCCTGCTACTGGGAGCCGCCTACAGGGCGGCTGCTCTTTATACCTCCCCTCAAGGGGAGGAGCCAGGAACGGAGCCCACAAAGGCACCAACATGATACATCACAGGTAATACCTTGCAATGATCCATAGGTGGAGCCCTCATGGGCAACAGCGTAATACAGTTACATACATGGTGAAGGATTAATGCAATACATTCACCACATGCAGGTGTGAACATGCCCTGCTGGGGTAAAATAATGGAGAGGAATTTCCACCTTAGCTGAGCCCAGAATAGTAATGTCTCCTAATAAATGGTTTTCGGCAGGCCCTGAACCCTGCTGCCTGCTATGAAGCTGGGACTATTGCCGCAGATGTGCATGAAAATTTGAATGGGAAATTCAAGTTACGTGTTCAGTAATTTGTTTTTTCTTGAGTCTGCTTGAGAATTCCCTAGGGCCATGTCAATTCTGGATAAACCTGATGGATCAGCTCGAGCTCATGGTCAAACTGGAAATACCTATGACAGAAGCAACAGATCCATGGAGGAAAGTGGGCTGCAATGTCCAATATAGTCACTTAGAACTTGAAATCTTACACGTTTAGGTTGGTTCAATCAGTGGTAGCTTTTAATTCAGTATATTCATTTTATTTAATTTCAGGAATGCTAGAGCCTTTTAATACAGCATGAAGGATTGTCTGTGCACAGGCACGTACTCACACACACTGGATTCTCACATTCTGGGGTTGAGCATTAATGAAGAGTAAAGCTGACACATTGGGAATATTGTGGTTTAACTGGGCCCATATGGAACATCGCGGTTTAACAGGGTCCGTGTGAAACATCGCGGTTTAACGGGGTCCGTGCGGAACATCGCGGAACTGTAAATAGCAAGTTGAAATAAAACAGCGTTGTACCAAATACAGCGTTGGTTCATCAGAACACCCAACACCACATGGTACAGGAGTGGATCGATACCTGCCGGCAGACCTCAGCGTACCGAGACAACCAGCAATACCCAGGCAAGATGTATGAGCTCCCGGTTCCGCAGCCGCTCCAGTGCCACGGCGATCTCCGCCAAAACTGGCAGCGATTCCGGCAAGCGTTTGAATTCTTCCTGGTGGCAGCCGAACTCAAAGACCTGGCCGATGATGAAAAAATAGAGTTTCTCCTCACCATCGCCGGTGCAAAAGCAGAAGAAATCTTTAAAAAATTCAAGTTCTCCAAGGGGCAAAACAGGTACGATTTCCAGGCAGTCCTGGACAAATTCGCCAAATACTGTGAGGAAAACACACTCCAATCGGCGTGGAAAGGTAAGAAAAGCGGCAGTACTCACCTCGTGGCCGGGATCCCGGAGGCCGAAATCCCGGACCTGAGAGAGATTTGGGTCGAGGTCGGCGGCCATCTTGCTAAAGGTATTACACTAGCACAGTTGCGCGAGAAGTGCGCCGAACCGGAAGTTTCATCTGCGCATGCGCAATCAAGAAAACGGCCATCGGTAAAGGAACAGCGATCTGCGCATGCGCAATCGCTTCCTACATGCTACGTCACACGCGTCATGACGTCAGAGGCCCCAGACCACACCAATTTAAAGGGGAAACGTCCCAAATCCAATTTAAAGGGGAAACGTCCCAAATCAAAAAAACAAAAATCTGTTAAAGCTGTAAAACAACCTTCCTTCACCTGGAATGACAGCACTATGCCTCAAATTGAACCAGGAAATGAATTTAACCTCCGAAGAACCCTGCAACAAGCAGTTACCTACGCACAAACCGATGATTCAGACCTCGAATACTTCGATACCGATCTTTACATTTTTTCTGGACTTCACGAGCCCAATGACAGCTCCGTGGTCCTAGACGACTATGACTCGGACGAACCTTTCGTGTTGAACATTGGCGACCCCCGCATTGAATCCGACGCAGATGCGGATTCACTTTTCGGATTTGAGGATCTTCAACCCAGCAGATATGACGTCCCAACTCATCAGTGCAGGATGATGCTGCAGCCTGAAATTAAGAGACAGAGAGCGGTACAAGCCCACAGAGAGCGGCCTGCTGCCACACAGAGCGTGGTCCACGCCCCGCTCAGCGTTCCCGACTCTATGAAAGAAGACATGCAAGACTCCACACCCCAGTCCTTGCATGCACAAGAAGTGACTCCAGTATCAAAAGACTCCACCTCGTTCCTGGTACGCATGACGGATGGATCGGTGCGTAGGCGCAATCGGCGAGCCTTTCGCCTACTTCCACGCTCGCAACGGAACCACACACAGACGCCGCGTCCTCCAATGGTTCCTGATAGTGACTTCGTGGAGCTGCCATATACCATGCCACTTCTGTCGCCACCCGTGGCCAGGCTCGCACCTCAGCCGGTGGTTCTCGACCCACCCTTGAGGCGGCGAACCCGAATTCGTCGCACACCTACTAGACTGGACTTATGAGACTGTTCACACGTTAAAGTTTAGAAACTATTGTATTGTAACATGTTGCTGTTTTATCATTCCAGATCTCGTTTGACCGGACCACACTTCAAAGTTTTTTCTTCTTGTTTTGTTATGGTACACCCGACATCGCCCCATGTATATAGTTACTCCACATGTACCTGATATAAATGTCACGCACACACACTTTTAGCTGCACTCAGGACACATTCATATTTATAACCACGTAGGCACATAATCTTGTAAAAAAAAAGGGGGGATGTCATGATATTCAAACACACACATCATGATAGACAGACCAACAGACAAATCAGCACACATAACACGACAGCCAATCACAGACAAGGACAGAGATAGTATAAGAGAAGAAACACGACACCTGGTGGCCAGTAGATCTGGCGACCAGGGAAGGACAGGACCTGATTAACATCACACAGAGGGAGTCACCACGTGCAGAGTATCAAGATAGAACTGTAAATAGCCAGTTGAAATAAAACAGCGTTGTACCAAATACAACCGTGTTGGTTCATCTGCACCTCAGAACACCCAACACCACAGCCATGACCCTTACAGAATGTCACGGTGCAGCCAGGACACTTGCGGAACATCACGGTGAAGTAGGGCCCTTGTGGAACGTTGCGCTGCAGCCAGGGCCCTTGTGGAACGTTGCGCTGCAGCCAGGGCCCTTGTGGAACGTTGCGCTCCAGCCAGAGCCCTTGCAGACGTTGCGCTGCAGCCAGGGCCCTTGTGGAACATTGCGCTCCAGCCAGAGCCCTTGCAGAACGTTGTGCTGCAGCCAGGACCCTTGTGGAACGTTGCGCTCCAGCCAGAGCCCTTGCAGAACGTTGTGCTGCAGCCAGGGCCCTTGTGGAACATTGCGCTCCAGCCAGAGCCCTTGCAGAACGTTGTGCTGCAGCCAGGACCCTTGCAGAACATCACGGTGAAGCTAGGGCCATTGCAGAACGTTGCGCTGCAGCCAGGGCCCTTGTGGAACGTTGCGCTCCAGCCAGAGCCCTTGCAGAACGTTGTGCTGCAGCCAGGGCCCTTGTGGAACATTGCGCTCCAGCCAGAGCCCTTGCAGAACGTTGTGCTGCAGCCAGGGCCCTTGTGGAACATTGCGCTCCAGCCAGAGCCCTTGCAGAACGTTGTGCTGCAGCCAGGACCCTTGCAGAACATCACGGTGAAGCTAGGGCCATTGCAGAACGTTGCGCTGCAGCCAGGGCCCTTGCGGAACATTGCACTGCAGCCAGAGCCCTTGCAGAACGTTGTGCTGCAGCCAGGGCCCTTGCGGGAACGTCACGGTGCAGCCAGGGCCCTTGCAGAATGTCACGGTGCAGCCAGGGCCCTTGCAGACGTTGCGCTGCAGCCAGGGCCCTTGCGGAACGTTGCGCTGCAGCCAGAGCCCTTGCGGAATGTCACGGTGCAGCCAGGGCCCTTGCAGAACGTTGCACTGCAGCCAGGACCCTTGCGGAATGTTGCGCTGCAGCCCAGGGCCCTTGCGGAACGTTGCGCTGCAGCCAGGACCCTTGCGGAATGTTGCGCTGCAGCCAGAGCCCTTGCAGAACGTTGCACTGCAGCCAGGACCCTTGTGGAATGTTGTGCTGCAGCCAGGGCCCTTGCAGAATGTCACGGTGCAGCCAGAGCCCTTGCAGACGTTGCGCTGCAGCCAGGGCCCTTGCGGAACGTTGCGCTGCAGCCAGAGCCCTTGCAGAACGTTGCACTGCAGCCAGGACCCTTGCGGAATGTTGCGCTGCAGCCCAGGGCCCTTGCGGAACGTTGCGCTGCAGCCAGGACCCTTGCGGAATGTTGCGCTGCAGCCAGAGCCCTTGCAGAACGTTGCACTGCAGCCAGGACCCTTGCGGAATGTTGCGCTGCAGCCCAGGGCCCTTGCGGAACGTTGCACTGCAGCCAGGACCCTTGCGGAATGTTGCGCTGCAGCCCAGGACCCTTGCGGAATGTTGCGCTGCAGCCAGGGCCATTGCGAAACATCACTGTGCAGCCAGGGCCCTTGCAGAACGTTGTGCTGCAGCCAGGGCCATTGCGAAACATCACTGTGCAGCCAGGGCCCTTGCAGAACGTCGTGCTGTAGCCAGGGTCTTTCGGAACGTTGCGCTGTAGCCAGGGTCTTTCGGAACGTTGCGCTGCAGCCAGGGCCCTTGCGGAACATTGCGGTGCAGCCAGGGCCCTTGCAGAATGTTGTGCAGCCAGGGTTGATATAAACAAAATCTGAATCCAGTTCAGTGTTTTGGAAGTTTTCGAGCTAATGTGAGTTGAAGTTAGTTACACAGATAGGAAGGCTCATGCTCATTCCTGTGCTTTTGTTCGGTGGTTTCTTTCGTCCAGCATATTTGCAGGAAATTTTACTAAGTGAGCTCTTGCTTGTAACCTGAGCTGCCCCACTAGTCCTATTGCCTACTCTTACATTAGAGGGAGTGGTTAAAACAGTTGATTCCAGATCCTCGGCTGAAATACAAAACAGTTTGAAAGAGGACAGTATTTTCCTACCAGGGCTGCCTCCCTGTCCAGACACCAAGTAAAGATGTCAGGATCCTGGCTCTGTTCGCCACTCCACAGGAAAATGAAGACAGATCTGGAAAAGGCTGGTGATCTGGAAAGTGGATTAAAGAATCCCCAGGACTGGTGCAAATCTGACAAGACAAAGGCATCTGCAACGTCAAAGGAAGCACCAGGGAGTTCCATCCAAATGCACTTGCCCGGTAGGTTCTGGAGTCAGTGGCACAGTTCAAGAGTGGGGTACGCAGGTTGAACATTCGTGAATCGTGTCCCCAATCATTAAGGTTCGAGGTTAGTTTACACAACTTACCTCTCTCTATTTACTGGTTTAGCTCCAGGAACAGCCTGATAGCATCAGTGGAGAATCACAGTTCAGATGTAAGGTTCCAGTTCACCCTTGAAAAGAAAATGAAATGAAAATTGCTTATTGTCATAAGTAGGCTTCAATGAAGTTACTGTGAAAAGCCCCTAGTCGCCACATTCCAGCTTCTGTTCGGGGAGGCTAGTACGGGAATTGAACCGTGCTGCTGGCCTGCTTGGTCTGCATTAAAAGCCAACGATTTAGCCCAGTGTGCTAAACCAGCCCCTTCACTGCATACACATGTCCGATCTCTGTTGATGCACATGTAGAGTTCAGGGCTGTCCGAGACCTGCTGTTTAACGTGCGTTGGCGTGGAGCAGGAGCCAGACTCTTGTTGACTTCTATTTGAAAAACAGATCACAGATGATTTTCCCAAAAAGTGAATAGGATCGTGAAAGTTCTCAGTGAGGGGGTGGGTGCAGTGTGCAAAGAAACCAACTTGTTAGTTGGGGTCTGTCAACGGCGACAGGTATCTGGAACTTGGGCCGAACCGGGGCCCCAGAATTCAAAATATCAGGAACTATTGATTTGGTAAGAGTTTTCTTTTTTTTTAAAAGACAACAGCCTCATAACCAACTGTGTAGTTCTCTGGATATCTAAGGCGAATTAGAACTAAAGTAACCATGTTCAGTCAGCCTGGAATTAGAAAGTTTTAAATTTGGAATTCATCTTGGCAGCTTTGCAACTCTCTGGGGCCAGCCTTTGGTATTACCCCCAACAAGTACAAAATCAGTGGTTTGATTTGACCAGTGTTGCCAGTATTGCGTTGACACACAGTCCAGTCTGTCAGTGTGATGGGGTGTGCATGCATTAGTCGTGTGCACACATGCAAGTTTGATCGTGTGTGTGTGTGTGCCCAGACACACGTTTAGGAAGGTCAGTAGGCAGTGGATGTCTGCAGCCTCCCAATCTATGGTGCGTAAAGAGGTTGAGTGATTGACGATCGCTGTTTAAAGAGCTGAAACCCAAAAGGAAGCAACGGCCTGGACATTAATTCTGGCGGGTTTCCAAAGAGGAACTAATCTGAGTTCATTTCCCACGCACCTGTATTTGAATGAACAGACCTCATTAAAATCCCATTCCAGCCAGGAAGCTGTGGAAAATAGCAGAGCGCAGAGGCCACCTTCTGACAACTGGTGGGTGGTGGGAAGAATTGCTGGGCTGTCCTACCACTGGGGAGAGAAGCAAAATTCTGACTGTGGAGGCCTAAGTTTTCAATGCAGGGCCAAGACGAAGACTAGTGCTACTCCTGACCGTACAAAGAAGGGGGAAAAAAGTATTTAATGCTTACCTGAATCTAATTGTGATTCCCACTCGGATATTAACATTCCAATTGATTGATTCTCGGGCACTTCAAGGCAGATAAATAATTTGTGGGAGAGGTGTGTTGGTGATTTTGGGGCGGGTATGTCAGTGATTTTGCAGGAAGGGTATGTCAGTGATTTTGGGGCGGGTATGTCAGTGATTTTGCAGGAGGGGTATGTCAGTGCTTTTGGGAGAGGGGCTTGTCGGTGATCTTGGGGAGGGGTTTGTCAGTTCCACTCAACAAAGATACATCCCAGTAAGGAAGAAGTATTCGACTACTGGGATAAATTAACCAAGGAAGTTAAACTGAAAGAAAAAACATACAATGTGGCAAAGATTAGCAGTAGGCCAAAGGATTGGTAAAGATTTAAAAATCAACAAAAGATGACCAGAATAATAATAGAGGAAGGAGATAAACTATGAGGGTGAAGTAGCAAATAATATAAAAACCCGATAGTAATAGCTTCTTCAAATATGTAAAAGGGAAGTGAGAGGCCAGAGCGATAATCGGCCCCTTGGAGAATGAGACTGGGAAATAATAATGGAAAACCAGGAACTGCACAATAGTTAAACAAACACATCAGTCTTCATGGTGGAATGTACTAATAACATTCCAAAAGTACTAAATAGTCAAGGGACAAAAGGGGGGAGGGAGAGGAAATAAATACAGTCACTATCACTGGAGAAAAGGTATGATGGAAACTAATGGGGCTAAAGGCCAATATGTCCCTTGGACCTGATGGATTCCAACCCAGGATATTAAAGGAAGTAGCTTCAGAGATAGTGGATGCACTGGTAGTAATCTTCCAAGAATCCTTCAACTCTGTAAAAGTCCCAGAGGATTGGAAAATTACAACACCCTTATTCAAAAAGGGAGGGAAACAAAACAAAAACAGGAAACTATAGGCCATTTAGCTTAATGTTTGTCATTGGAAAAATATTAGAGTCCATTCTAAATGATGCAATAGGGGAGCATTTAGAAATGCAAAATATAATCAAGCAGAGTCAGCATGACTTCATGAAGGGGAAATTATGCCCTACAAATGTAATCTGAATTCTTTGAGGTGGTAATGGGCAGGATAGATAAAGGGCAACCAGTAGATGTAATATACCTGGATTTCCAACGAGCATTTGGTAAGGTACTGCACAAAAGGTTACTTCAACCTTTAAAACAGAGATGAGGGGGAAACCGACACCCTCAAAACAAATTTAACCTTCTCCAGCCCCAAGAATTCCATCAGGTCGTTCACCTGCACCCCCCCCCGCTTTCGGTCCCGCCACCTGAATAAAGGAGGCAAAGGCCAAAACATCAGCCTCTCTCACCCGATGGACTCCCGGGTCTTCCAACTGGTAGTACTGAGGTATGACAATGGGCAGGATTTTCCGTCTATTCCCTGCAGTGGATTTTCCAGTCCCACTGCACTGAATGGGAGATTTGGTCAAGCGCCAAATTCTCCGTCCTCGCTTGCAGCGGTATCAGGGCGAACTCACAACAGAGAATCCCAGCCAACGTAGGAGAACAGTTACAAAATATAAGCTATTAATAGATATAAAATTAAACAGGGCTACAATACATAACTATTTACAAGGTACAAAATACTGCGTGGGCTACTGCAGCTGGCGCATTGCCCATCATGCGTCCTCCCCCATTAAAACAAAGTCCATTTGTAGGCTAGTTCATCACATCGCCCTTGAACCTTGCATTTGGTTGGCTCAGGTGCCCTGAGTGTATGATTGCACCAGTTGGCAGTGCTCGAGATGCCTGAGAGCTGGTGTCTTCAGTGTGAATGATATCAGGTGTCCTTGTGGTGCACCCAGAGGCCGCAGGGCTTGCTATTTTGGCCTCTGAAGTGGCGTCCATTTACATTGGTGTGGAGGGCAGCATGCATGGGATATGGTGGTGGTTAATGGCGGTGGTTCACATACCAGCAGAAGGTGACGTCAGTTTTGAAAATATTAAACAATGTCCGAGAAAACCACATAGCTGTTTGGCTGTGGGGAATCACCGCTTACCACCACCACTTTGTCATGGCCATATGTGGTCTGGATCCTGACCGCTTGGCCAGGTTCTACAGGACAAAGTGTGCCGGCATTTCGATCGTAACACCTCTTTCCTCTTCGACGCCGCTTCATAAGGGCAACATTCACATTGGTTTTGACCTTTGGTTGCAAGAGGGGACTTGGCAATGGGAATCGTGGTCCTGGTGCCCCTAGAGAACATCTGGAAACCAACTGACGAGCGTCGTCGGTCGTTATCCACTGCAGGATGCTGTGTGTGGTGAAGTCCTGAGTGGGCTTAAAACCATGTTGCTCTTCACATCTGGTAGGTGGTCAATTTCAATCCACCCAGGGTAGGTGTCGATTCGGACCAAGTGCTGCCAACCGCTCCATTCGACAATATCAGCGACATGAACAACCAGGGGAGATCCAGGACCTCATGTAGGTGCAGTGGTTCCTTCATTTGATGCGGTTCGAGTGCATTACATGGCGCACACCTGGATACTTCTCTCTCCATGTCCGCATACATTGATGGCCAGTCTAGGGTTTCCTTTGCCCTGTTTATGGTTGCCTCCAGTCCTGGGTACCGATGGTGGAGTTGCTGGGTTTTGTACCTCTGCAAAGATGTAGGGGTGATGAATCGCTGAACACGCAGTATCAGTCCACCTTGTACAGTTAGCTCCTCGCGTAGAAAGAAGAATGCAAAGAGCTCATGGGGAAGCTCCCCAAGGACTCGGGTCAGCCTTTCATAATTGCTTTGTGGAGTTGCCTGCATATGAGATCTGCCTGGAAGGCATCCTCAAGTTCCTCAATTTGATGAGATGAGAGGACCTGCATGGTCATGATGTCAAGATCCTTCTCACGATCTACCTGGTCAGTGGTGAGTAGGATGACTCTAGAAAGAGCATCAGCAAAGTACAACCCCTTACCACGCTTGTAGGCAACTCTGAGGTTGTAGCTTGAACATCATGTGCTGTAGTTGTGCAGACGCAATGTGAAGAGGTTTTTTAATAATAGTGATGAGTGGCTGATGATTAGATTCAATATTTACAGGACGACCATATGTGAAGTCGTGAAATTTCTGATAAGTGAAGACGAGGGAAAGGAGTTCCGTCTTGATTTGGGCAGAGCGAATCTCTGTGTCAGTGAGGGCCATTGATGCGAAAGCCACATGTCTGCCATTATGGATGCGAACCGCACCAAGTCTGTGCTGAGAGGCATCTGCTGATGGGATTACAGAGACTCGAACATCAAAATATTATAGCACTGGAGGAGCTGAGAGTGCCTGCTTGAGCTGATTAAATACAACAGTGTGGTGCTCCTGCCAACACGATTCAACATCTTGGTGGAGGAGCTGACGAAGAGGTACGGTGACCTTACTATAGCAAGGAATTAATTTGGAAGGATAATTTGTCATACTAAGGAAGCGCTGCAGGGCATGTTTGTCCTCGGGAATGGCCATCTGTCGTATTGCCGTTCTTTTGTCTGGATCTGGCTTCCCACCATCAGCTGTGAGTAAGTGACCCACTTAAGGAACCGGATTAACCCTGAATCTGCATTAGCAGGGCTGAGCTTTAACTGTTTGGTCCTGATTCTGTCGGGGACGAGACAAAGACGTGCATCATGTTCTTGCATAGTATTACCCCAGACCAGGATGTTATCAATGATGATTTCCCAGGGCTGTCTGCAAAGAGCTGCTCCATAAAACCTTGGAAAATCTCACTGCCCATGGAGATCCCAAAGGGAGTACGGAGGAAACAATATCGGCCTAAAGGAGACATGAATATGGTGAGTTTCAAAGATTTTTCATCCAGTGGGATTTGCCAGAACAGCGCAGTTCCCATCAGGATGCTGAAGACCTTGGCATTGGATATGTTAACTGTGACCTTCTCCACCATCTTCAGAGGGTGATCATTTCTGAGCAATTCTTTATTCAGGTGGACAGAGGCAGTACTGATCCTGACCGTGCCTTATTTTTTTAATGCACCCACCATTTGCTGAAACCCATTCAGTGGCCTTGTCTATGGGGGCTATGGCACCCAGTGTTGTCATGTGGTACAGCTCATCGATGACTTTCTGCATCATATACGAGGGGGAACCTTCTCACAGCACCGATCGCGGGTGGAATCGAGTCATGTAGTCTCATATGATATATTCCAGGTAGCTTCCCAATGGTGACGCAGTTGAATAGTTCTTTATATTCTATCTTTTCTGGAGCCTGGTGCTGCAGATTGTGTCCGTCTCGACCAAGGTAGATTAACCCCAGTGTGATGCTGTCCCGAAAACCCAAAAGCAGTTTCTAGTTTTGGTCAATGACATGAAACTGAAAACTGCCCTGTGAGCAGTGGAGGGTGACCACACCCTCTGTGCGGATTGTTTGTCTGCTGTACGCCACGGGGTCCAATTGAGTATTGGGATCTGGTGCAGCAAATGGGTCGATTTCCCATAACACCTTAGTGGACAGAGTACTTTACACTTTGCTCCTGTGTCAATCTTTACTTTCAATTTTGCCTTGCTGCAGGCAGTTTAATGTGGTGAAAATCTAAAGTGTTTTTGGAGGCTCAGTCCCTTGGTTACCCTGATTCCACTCCAATTCATTTACCCTGTTGGTGCTTGGGAACCTGGAGAACTGACTGGCTGTGGTGTGGTTGGTGGCACGGGCAGGCTGCTGTGGCTTGGACCTGTAGCATTTTGTGAAATGGTTCCATTTGCCACACTTGTTACAGCGTTTACCAAACGCCAATCATGTTGTTCTGTTCTATGAATGGTGGCCGCCTTTGTTGGGGAAGGGTGTGCCCTGTACCACGAAAACCTCTGATTCCCTCCTTAAATCTCTGCTGCTTCTTTCTGACTGCTCGTTCAGTGTACAGATGTTGATTGCAGATTCCAAGTTTCACACCTTTCTCATGAAGAAGCTGCTTGCAGATATTATTATGGGCCCCACACACTGTGCAATCTCTCACCAACTCGTCGGTGAGTAAGCCAAAAGTACATTTCTTTGCTAGACTTTTTCTAAGTTGCAGCGTATGACTGAATAGACTTGTCAAACTTTTTTCAAAAATCTTTATTTTTCCAATCAAACCGCAATTTAGCGTGGCCAGTCCGCCTACCCTGCATATCTTTGTGTTGTGGGGGTGAGACCCACGCAGACATGGGGAGAATGTGCAAACTCCACATGGACAGTGACCCGGGCCGGGATCGGACCCGGGTCCTCGACGCCGTGAGGCAGAAGTGCTAACCCCTGCGCCACCATGCCACCCTCGTCAAAACCATTGTTTGGTCCTATTGAACACGTGTTTATCCAGCATGAACTGAAAATATTTTGCGCCACACCTTGCCAAAAGAATCAGTTGAGAGTGGCGTGGCAAAGTTGCCATGGTGTCCAGGGCCTTTTTGAGTGACAGGATCCACTATCTCTATCCTCAACCAACAGAACTTTAGGGTAGAGAATGAAACTGAAAAGGAAATAGGTTGAATTCGTCAAATTAAATCCAGAAAGAGAAATAATGGGAGGGAAAGAAAGATCAGATGAAGAGAAAGGGGGAGAAGGGGAAAGTCAGAAAAACGTTAAATTTGAAATAGCTCTACGAATAATTTCCTGCCGACAGTCGTGAGATGCCCTAGTTCCGGCTGTTCCCTTTCCACTGAATTTCGGTGGTATTGTAGGAACATCAATCTCCTCATTCAAAGGATCCTTAGGGTTGTTAAGTAGCAGGCTTAACTTTCTGCAGTGAGGTTTTTTTTATAAATGTTTTTTATTGGGTTTTTGAACAAAGTATATTGACAGTTATGCACACAGAATATAATATATATATATATATATAATATATATATACACATATATATATAGTTAGATAGAAGAGACGAGCGCGCACAAAAAAATAAATAAATAAAATAACTGGCTGGGTATTATGCACCAGCTCAACAACAGCAACTCTGTGCAATTGGCAATATTATTTTTAACACATAAGTAGGCATCTGTTTGTGTGTGTGGGGTGGGAATCTGGCGAGGTGCATATACATTTGGGTGCCGGAGAAGCAATTACAGAGAGCAATACTGGTGTTGGTGTTGTCACTTGCTTCTCCCGGTCGGATTTTGCTGCCGTTGTCGTTTCGCGTTCACCTCCGCTCCAGTCGTTCGTCCCTTATTTTCCTTGCTGTCTGTTCCTGTAGATGCCAAGTTTGTTATCGTTTCCCGTGCCCTCCCTCCGTCTATCATTCCCTTGCCTCCCACCCACCTCTTTGGTTCCGCTCTATTGTTCCCTGTCTCCTCTCTCTTTCCCCCCCCCCCTCCCCCCCTCCCTCTACTGTGGTTCGCCTTTCTTTTCTCTTAGATTTTGCTTTCTTCCCCCCCCCCCCCCGGTCTATCCATCCCCCTCACGCCCTGGCTACCTTCCCCTGAATTTTGGCTCCTGGCTATTCTTCTCCTTATTCGTTGGCCACAAACAGGACCTGGAACAATTGGGTGAATGGCTCCCACGTTCTGTGGAAGCTGTCGTCTGACCCTCGGATGGCGAATTAAATTTTCTCCATTTGGAGAGGTTCTGTTAGGTTGGACAGCCAGTCTGCAGCTTTGGGTGGTGCTGCTGACCGCCAGCCGAGCAGGATTCTACTGCGGGCGATCAGGGAGGCAAAGCCAAGGGCGTCTTTCGGGCATGACTCCACCCTCATCCCCACCACTTTGGATACTGTCTTGAAGAAGGCTGTCCAGTACCCCGCAAGTCTGGCGAAAGACCAGAGCATGTGGGCGTGGTTGTCCGGGCCTCCTTGGCACTGTTGACGTTCTGCAGTGACTTTAATTAATTTCGACATACTAAATGCAATAATTTGAGTGGGAACAGGGATTATCCAAGTGTGATTATCAGAGAATAGGTACAAGAATTCCCAAGTGTGACTACCAGGAAGTGTGGAAAGGTATTCCCAGAGTGTGAATCTCAGGCACTGTGGACAGAGATTCCCAGAGTGTGAATATCAGGCAGTGTGGACAGGGATTCCCAGAGTGTGAATATCAGTCAGTGTGGACAGGGATTAGCAGAGTGTGATTATCAGGGATTCCCAGATTGTGAATATCCGACAGTGTGTATAGGGATTCCCAGAGTGTGAATATCAGACAGTGTGGACAGGTATTCCCAGAGGGTGAATATCAGGCAGTATGTACAGGAATTCCCAGAGTGTGAATCTCAGGCTCTGTGGACAGGGATTCCCAGAGTGTGATTATCAGGCTGTGTGAACAGGGATTCCCAGAGTGTAAATATCAGGCAGTGTGGACAGGGATTCCCAGAGTGTGAATATCAGGCAGTGGGGACAGGGATTCCCAGAGTGTGAATATCAGGGAGTGTGGACAGGGATTGCCGAGTGTGAATATCAGGGAGTGTGGACAGGGATTCCCAGAGTGTGAATAGCAGGATTGTGGAGAGGAATTTCCAGAGTGTGCATATCAGACAGTGTGGACATGGATTCTCAGATTGTGAATCTCAGGCTGTGTGAACAGGGATTCCCAGAGTGTGAATATCAGGCTGTGTGAACAGGGACTCCCAGAGTGTAAATATCAGGCAGTGTGGACAGGGATTCCCAGAGTGTGAATATCAGATAGTATGGACACGGATTCTCAGAGTGTGAATATCAGGCAGTGTGGGCAGGGATTCCCAGAGTGTGAATATCAGGCAGTATGTACAGGGATTCTCAGAGCGTGAATATCAGGCTGTGATGACAGGAATTCCCAGAGTGTGATTATCAGGCTGTGTGAACAGGGATTCCCAGAGTGTAAATATCAGGCAGTGTGGACAGGGATTCCCAGAGTGTGAATATCAGGCTGTGATGGCAGGAATTCCCAGAGTGTGAATCTCAGGCTCTGTGGACAGGGATTTCCAGAGTGTGATTATCAGGCTGTGTTAACAGGGACTCCCAGAGTGTAATTATCAGGCAGTGTGGACAGGGATTCCCAGAGTGTGAATATCAGGCAGTGTGGACAGGGATTCCCAGAGTGTGAATATCAGACAATTTGGACAGGTATTCCCAGTGTGTGAACCTCAGGCAGTGTGGACAGGTATTCCCAGAGTATGAATTTCAGGCAGTGTGGACAGGGATTCCCAGAGTGTGAATATCAGGCTGTGTGAACAGGGATTCCCAGAGTGTAAATATCAGGCAGTGTGGACAGGGATTCCCAGAGTGTGATATCAGGCAGTATGTACAGGGATTCTCAGAGTGTGAATATCAGGCTGTGATGACAGGAATTCCCAGAGTGTAAATATCAGGCTGTGATGACAGGAATTCCCAGAGTGTGAATCTCAGGCTGTGTGGACAGGGATTCCCAGAGTGTGATTATCAGGCTGTGTGAACAGGGATTCCCAGAGTGTAAATATCAGCAAGTGTGGACAGGGATTCCCAGAGTGTGAATATCAGGCAGTGTGGACAGGGATTCCCAGAGTGTGAACATCAGGCAGTGTGGACACGGATTGCCAGAGTGTGAATATCAGACAATTTGGACAGGGATTCCCAGAGTGTGAACATCAGGGAGTGTGGACACGGATTGCCAGAGTGTGAATATCAGGCAGTGTGGACAGGGATTCCCATAGTGTGAATATCACACAATTTGGACAGGTATTCCCAGATTGTGAATCTCAGGCAGTGTGGACAGGTAGTCCCAGAGTGTGAATTTCAGGCAGTGTGGACAGGGATTCCCAGAGTGTGAATATCAGGCAGTGTGGACAGGGATTCCCAGAGTGTGAATATGATGCAGTGTTGACAGGGATTCCCGAGTTTGAATATCAGGGAGTGTGGACAGGGATTCCCAGAGTGTGAATAGCAGGAGTGTGGAGAGGGATTCCCAGAGTCTGAATATCAGGCAGTATGTACAGGAATTCCCAGAGTGTGAATCTCAGGCTCTGTGGACAGGGATTTCCAGAGTGTGATTATCAGGCTGTGTGAACAGGGACTCCCAGAGTGTAATTATCAGGCAGTGTGGACAGGGATTCCCAGAGTGTGAATATCAGGCAGTGTGGACAGGGATTCCCAGAGTGCGAATATCAGGCAGTGTGGACAGGGATTCCCAGAGTGTGAATATCAGAGATTTCCAGAGTGTGAATATCAGGCAATGTGGACAGGGATTCCCGAGTGTGAATATCAGGGAGTGTGGACAGGGATTCCCAGAGTGTGAATAGCAAGAGTGTGGAGAGGGATTCCCAGAGTGTGAATATGAGACAGTGTGGACAGGGATTCCCAAAGTGTGACTATCAGGCAGTGTGGACAGGGATTCCCAGAGTGGGAATATCAGACAGTGTGGACAAGTATTCCCAGAGTGTGAATCTCAGGCAGTGTGGACAGGGATTCCCAGAATGTGAATATCAGCCAATGTGGGCAGGGATTCCCAGAGTGTTAATATCAGGCAGTGTGGACAGGGATACCAGGAGTATGAATTTCAGGCAGTGTGGACAGGGATTCCCAGAGTGTGAATATCAGGCTGTGATGACAGGAATTCCCAGAGTGTGATTATCAGGCTCTGTGAACAGGGATTCCCAGAGTGTAAATATCAGGCAGTGTGGACAGGGATTCCCAGAGTGTGATATCAGGCAGTATGTACAGGGATTCTCAGAGTGTGAATATCAGGCTGTGATGACAGGAATTCCCAGAGTGTAAATATCAGGCTGTGATGACAGGAATTCCCAGAGTGTGAATCTCAGGCTGTGTGGACAGGGATTCCCAGAGTGTGATTATCAGGCTGTGTGAACAGGGATTCCCAGAGTGTAAATATCATCAAGTGTGGACAGGGATTCCCAGAGTGTGAATATCAGGCAGTGTGGACAGGGATTCCCAGAGTGTGAACATAAGGCAGTGTGGACAGGGATTCCCAGAGTGTGAATATCAGACAATTTGGACAGGGATTCCCAGAGTGTGAACATCAGGCAGTGTGGACACGGATTGCCAGAGTGTGAATATCAGGCAGTGTGGACAGGGATTCCCATAGTGTGAATATCAGACAATTTGGACAGGTATTCCCAGATTGTGAATCTCAGGCAGTGTGGACAGGTATTCCCAGAGTGTGAATTTCAGGCAGTGTGGACAGGGATTCCCAGAGTGTGAATAGCAGGAGTGTGGAGAGGGATTCCCAGAGTCTGAATATCAGGCAGTATGTACAGGGATTCCCAGAGTGCGAATATCAGGCAGTGTGGACAGGGATTCCCAGAGTGTGAATATCAGAGATTTCCAGAGTGTAAATATCAGGCAATGTGGACAGGGATTCCAGAGTGTGAATATCAGGGAGTGTGGACAGGGATTCCCAGAGTGTGAATATGAGACAGTGTGGACAGGGATTCCCAAAGTGTGACTATCAGGCAGTGTGGACAGGGATTCCCAGAGTGGGAATATCAGACAGTGTGGACAAGTATTCCCAGAGTGTGAATCTCAGGCAGTGTGGACAGGGATACCAGGAGTATGAATTTCAGGCAGTGTGGACAGGGATTCCCAGAGTGTGAATATCAGGCTGTGATGACAGGAATTCCCAGAGTGTGATTATCAGGCTCTGTGAACAGGGATTCCCAGAGTGTAAATATCAGGCAGTGTGGACAGGGATTCCCAGAGTGTGATATCAGGCAGTATGTACAGGGATTCTCAGAGTGTGAATATCAGGCTGTGATGACAGGAATTCCCAGAGTGTAAATATCAGGCTGTGATGACAGGAATTCCCAGAGTGTGAATCTCAGGCTGTGTGGACAGGGATTCCCAGAGTGTGATTATCAGGCTGTGTGAACAGGGATTCCCAGAGTGTAAATATCAGCAAGTGTGGACAGGGATTCCCAGAGTGTGAACATAAGGCAGTGTGGACACGGATTGCCAGAGTGTGAATATTAGACAATTTGGACAGGGATTCCCAGAGTGTGAACATCAGGCAGTGTGGACACGGATTGCCAGAGTGTGAATATCAGGCAGTGTGGACAGGGATTCCCATAGTGTGAATATCAGACAATTTGGACAGGTATTCCCAGATTGTGAATCTCAGGCAGTGTGGACAGGTATTCCCAGAGTGTGAATTTCAGGCAGTGTGGACAGGGATTCCCAGAGTGTGAATATCAGGCAGTGTGGACAGGGATTCCCAGAGTGTGAATATGATGCAGTGTGGACAGGGATTCCCGAGTTTGAATATCAGGGAGTGTGGACAGGGATTCCCAGAGTGTGAATAGCAGGAGTGTGGAGAGGGATTCCCAGAGTCTGAATATCAGGCAGTATGTACAGGGATTCCAAGAGTGCGAATATCAGGCAGTGTGCACAGGGATTCCCAGAGTGTGAATATCAGAGATTTCCAGAGTGTGAATATCAGGCAATGTGGACAGGGATTCCCGAGTGTGACTATCAGGCAGTGTGGACAGGGATTCCCAGAGTGGGAATATCAGACAGTGTGGACAAGTATTCCCAGAGTGTGAATCTCAGGCAGTGTGGACAGGGATTCCCAGAATGTGAATATCAGCCAATGTGGGCAGGGATTCCCAGAGTGTTAATATCAGGCAGTGTGGACAGGGATACCAGGAGTATGAATATCAGGCAGTGTGGACAGGGATTCCCAGAGTGCGAATATCAGCCAATGTGGACAGGGATTCCCAGAGTGTGAATATCAGACAATGTGGACAGGGATTGCAGGAGTGTGAATATCAGGGAGCGTGGACAGGGATTCCCAGTGTGAGAGTATCAGGCAGTGTGGACAGATTTCCCAGAGAGTGAATATCAGGCAGTATGGACAGGGATTCCCAGAGTGTGATTATCACGCTGTGTGAACAGGGATTCCCAGAGTGTAAATATCAGGCAGTGTGGACAGGGATTCCCAGACTGTGAATATCAGGCAGTGTGGACAGGTATTCCCAGAGTATGAATTTCAGGCAGTGTGGACACGGATTCCCAGAGTGTGAATATCAGGCAGTATGGACAGGGATTCCCAGAGTGTGAATATCAGGCAGTGTGGACAGGGATTCCCAGAGTGTGAATATCAGACAATTTGGACAGGTATTCCCAGTGTGTGAATCTCAGGCAGTGTGGACAGGTATTCCCAGAGTGTGAATTTCAGGCAGTGTGGACAGGGAATCCCAGAGTGTGAATATCAGGCAGTGTGGACAGGGAATCCCAGAGTGTGAATATCATGCAGTGTGGATAGGGATTCCCAGAGTGCGAATATCAGGCTGTGTGAACAGGGAATCCCAGAGTGTAAATATCAGGCAGTGTGGACAGGGATTCCCAGAGTGTGAATATCAGGCAGTGTGGGCAGGGATTCCCAGAGTGTGAATATCAGGCAGTGAGGACAGGGATTCCCAGAGTGTGAATATCAGGCAGTGTGGACAGTGATTCCCAGAGTGTGAATATCAGGCATTGTGGACAGGGATTCCCAGAGTGCGAATATCAAACAGTGTGGACAGGGATTCCCAGAGTGTAAATATCCGAGATTTCCAGAGAGTGAATATCAGGCAGTGTGGACAGGGATTCCCAGAGTGTGAATAGCAGGAGTGTGGAGAGGGATTGCCAGAGTGTGAATATCAGACAGTGTGGACAGGGACTCCCAGAATGTGATTATCAGGCAGTATGTACAGGAATTCCCAGAGTGTGATTATCAGGCTGTGTGGACAGGGATTCCCAGAGTGTAAATATCAGGCAGTGTGGACAGGGATTCACAGTGTGAATATCAGGCAGTGTGGACAGGGATTCCCAAAGTGTAAATATCAGACAGTGTGGACAGATTTCCCAGAGTGTGATTATCAGGCTGTGTGGACAGGGATTCCCAGAGTGTAAATATCAGGCAGTGTGGACAGGAATTCACAGTGTGAGTATCAGGCAGTGTGGACAGGGATTCCCAAAGTGTGATTATCAGGCAGTGTGAACAGGGATTCGCAGAGTGTAAATATCAGGCTGTGTGGACAGGGATTACCAGAGTGTGAATATCAGCCAATGTGGCAGGGATTCCAGGAGTGTGAAATCAGGCAGCGTGGACAGGGATTCCCAGAGTGTGAATATCAGGCAGTGTGGACAGGGATTCCCAGAGTGTGAATATCAGGCAGTGTGGACAGGGATTCCCAGAGTGTGAATATCAGGCAGTGTGGACAGGTATTCCTAGAGTGTGAATATCAGACAGTGTGGACAGGGATTCCCAGAGTGAGAATATCAGGCAGTATGTACAGGTATTCCCAGAGTGTGCATATCAGGCTCTGTGGACAGGGATTCCCAGAGTGTGAATATCAGGCAGTGAGGACAGGGATTCCCAGAGTGCGAATATCAGGCAGTGTGGACAGGGATTCCCAGATTATGAATATCAGGCAGTGTGGACAGGGATTCCCAGAGAGTGAATATCAGGAAGTGTGGACAGGGATTCCCAGAGTGTGAATATCAGGCAGTGTGGACAGCAATTCCCAGAGTGTGACTATCAGGCAGTTTGGACAGGGATTCCCAGAATGTGAATATCTGGCAATGTGGACAGGGATTCCCAGAGTGTGAATATCAGACAGTGTGAACAGGTATTCCCAGAGTGTGAATCTCACGCAGTGTGGACAGGGATTCCCAGAGAGTGAATATCAGCCAATGTGGGCAGGAATTCCCAGAGTGTGAATATCAGGCAGTGTGGACAGGGATTCCAGGAGTGCGAATATCAGACAATGTGGACAGGGATTCCAGGAGTGTGAATATCAGACAATTTGGACAGGTATTCCCAGAGTGTGAATCTCAGGCAGTGTGGACAGATATTCCCAGAGTGTGCATATCAGGCAGTGTGGACAGGGATTCCCAGAGTGTGAATATCAGGCAGCGTGGACAGGGATTCCCAGAGTGTGGATATCAGACTGTGTGGACAGGGATTCCCAGAGTGTAAATATCAGGCACTGTGGTCAGGGATTCACAGTGTGAATATCAGGCAGTGTGGACAGGGATTCCCAGAGAGTGACTATCAGGCAGTGTGGACAGTTTTCCCAGAGTGTCAATATTAGGCAGTGTGGACTGGGATTCCTAGAGTGTGAATATCAGACAGTGTGGACAGGGATTCCCAGAGTGTGAATATCAGAGGGCGCGGAGAGGTTTTCCAGAATGTGAATATCAGGCAGTGTGGACAGGTATTCCCAGAGTGTGAATATCAGGCAGTGTTGACAGGGCTTCCCAGCATGCGAATATCAGCCAATGTGGACAGGGATTCCCTGACTGTGACTATCAGGCAGTGTGGGCAGGGATTCCCAGAGTGTGACTATCAGGTAGTGTGGACAGGGATTCCCAGAGTGTGAATATCAGGCAGTGTGGACAGGGATTACCAGAGTGTGAATATCGGACAGTATGGACAGGTATTCCCAGAGTGTGAATCTCAGGCAGTGTGGACATGGATTCCCAGAGTGTGAATATCAGCCAATGTGGGCAGGGATTCCCAGAGTGTTAATATCAGGCAGTGTGGACAGGGATACCAGGAGTGTGAATATCAGGCAGTGTGGACAGGGATTCCCAGAGTGCCAATATCAGCCAATGTGGACAGGGATTCCCAGAGTGTGAATATCACGCAGTGTGGACAGGGATTCCAGGAGTGTGAATACCAGACAATGTGGACAGGGATTCCAGGAGCGTGAATATCAGGCAGCGTGGAAAGAGATTCCCAGTGTGAGAGTATCAGGCAGTGTGGACAGGTATCCCAGAGAGTGAATATCAGGCAGTGTGGACTGGGATTCCCAGAATGCGAATATCAGCCAATGTGGACAGGGATTCCCAGAGAGTGACTATCAGGCAGTGTGGACAGGGATTCCCAGAGTGTGAATATCAGGCATTGTGGACAGGGTTTTTCGGAGTGTGAATATCAGACAATTTGGACAGGTATTCCCAGTGTGTGAATCTCGGGCAGTGTGGATAGGTATTCCCAGAGTGTGAATTTCAGGCAGTGTGGACAGGGATTCCCAGAGTGTGAATTTCAGGCAGTGTGGACATGATTCCCGAGTGTGAATATCAGGCAGTGTGGACAGAGATTCCCAGAGTGTGGATATCAGGCGGTGTGGACTGGGATTCCCAGTGTGTAAATATCAGGCAGTGTGGACAGGGATTCCCAGAGTGTGAATATCAGGCAGTGTGGACAGGGATTCCCAGTGTGTGAGTATCAGGCAGTGTGGACAGGTTTCCCAGAGAGTGCATATCAGGCAGTTTGGACAGGGATTCCCAGAATGCGAATGTCAGCGAATGTGGACAGGGATTCCCAGAGTGTGAATATCAGGCAGTGTGGCCAGGTATTCCTAGAGTGTGTATATCAGACAGTGTGGACAGGGATTCCCAGAGTGTGAACATCAGAGAGCGCAGAGAGGTTTTCCAGAGTTTGAATATTAGACAGTGTGGACAAGGATTCCCAGAGTGTGAATATCTGGCAGTGTGGACAGAGATTCCCAGAGTGTGGATATCAGGCGGTGTGGACAGGGATACCCAGAGTGTGAATATCAGAGAGCGCGGAGAGGTTTTCCAGAGTGTGAATATTAGACAGTGTGGACAAGGATTCCCAGAGTGTGAATATCTGGCAGTGTGGACAGAGATTCCCAGAGTGTGGATATCAGGTGGTGTGGACAGGGATTGCCAGAGTGTAAATATCAGGCAGTGTGGACAGGGATTCCCAGAGTGCGAATCACAGGCAGTGTGGACAGGAATTCCCAGAATGTGAATATCAGAGAGCGCGGACAGGTTTCCAAGAGTGACTATCAGACAGTGTGAACAGGGGTTCCCAGAGTGTGACTATCGGGCAGTGTGGACAGGGATTCCCAGAGTGTGAATATCAGACAATTTGGACAGGTATTCCCAGAGTGTGAATATCAGACAGTGTGGACACCGATTCCCAGAGTGTGAATATCAGACAGTGTGGACAGGGATTCCCAGAGTGTAAATATCAGGCAGTGTGGACAGGGATTCCCAGTGTGAGTATCAGGCAGTGTGGACAGGGATTCCCAGGGTGTGAATATCAGGCAGTGTGGACAGGGATTGACATTGTGAATATCAGGCAGTGTGGACAGGGATTCCCAGAGTGTAAATATCAGGCAGTGTGGACAGAGATTCCCAGAGTGTGGATATCAGGCGGTGTGGACAGGGATTCCCAGAGTGTAAATATCAGGCAGTTTGGACAGGGCTTCCCAGAGTGTGGATATCAGGCGGTGTGGACAGGGATTCCCAGAGTGCGAATCTCAGGCAGTGTGGACAGGGATTCCCAGAGTGTGAATATAAGACAGTGTGGACAGGGATTCCCAGAGTGTGACTATCGGGCAGTGTGGACAGGGATTCCCAGAGTGTAAATATCAGGCAGTGTGGACAGGGATTCCCAGTGTGAATATCAGGCAGTGTGGACAGTGATTCACATTGTGAATATCAGGCAGTGTGGACAGGGATTCCCAGAGTGTGAATATCAGGCAGTGTGGACAGGGATTTCCAGAGTGTGAATATCAGGCCGTATGTACAGGGATTCTCAGAGTGTGAATATCAGGCTGTGATGACAGGGATTCCCAGAGTGTGACTATCAGGCAGTGTGGACAGGGATTCCCAGAGTGTGACTATCGGGCAGTGTGGAAAGGGATTCCCAGAGTGTAAATATCAGGCAGTGTGGACAGGGATTCCCAGTGTGAATATCAGGCAGTGTGGACAGGGATTCACATTGTGAATATCAGGCAGTGTGGACAGGGATTCCCAGAGTGTGAATATCAGTCAGTGTGGACAGGGGTTCCCAGAGTGTGAATATCAGGCTGTGTGGACAGGGATTCCCAGAGTGTGATTATCAGGCTGAGTGAACAGGGATTCCCAGAGTGTAAATATCAGGCAGTGTGGACAGGGATTCCCATAGTGTGAATATCAGGCAGTGTGGACAGGGATTCCCAGAGTGTGAATATCAGGCAGTGTTGACACCGATTCCCAGAGTGTGAATATCAGACAGTGTGGACAGGGATTCCCAGAGTGTGAATATCAGCCAGTGTGGACAGGGATTCCCAGAGTGTGAATATCAGGCAGTATGTACAGAGATTCTCAGAGTGTGAATATCAGGCTGTGATGACAGGGATTCTCAGATTGTGAATATCAGGCTGTGGTGACAGGAATTCCCCGAGTGTGAATATCAGGCAGTATGTACCGAGATTCCCAGAGTGTGAATATCAGGCAGTATGTACAGAGATTCTCAGAGTGTGAATATCAGGCTGTGTGGTCAGGGATTCCCAGAGTGTAAATATCAGGCAGTGTGGACAGGGATTCCCAGAGTGTGAATATCAGGCAGTGTGGACAGGGATTCCCAGAGTGTGAATATCAGGCAGTGTGGACACCGATTCCCAGAGTGTGAATATCAGACAGTGTGGACAGAGATTCCCAGAGTGTGAATATAAGACAGTGTGGACAGGGATTCCCAGAATGTGACTATCGGGCAGTGTGGAAAGGGATTCCCAGAGTGTAAATATCAGGCAGTGTGGACAGGGATTCCCAGTGTGAATATCAGGCAGTGTGGACAGGGATTCCCAGAGTGTGAATATCAGTCAGTGTGGACAGGGGTTCCCAGAGTGTGAATATCAGGCTGTGTGGACAGGGATTCCCAGAGTGTGATTATCAGGCTGAGTGAACAGGGATTCCCAGAGTGTAAATATCAGGCAGTGTGGACAGGGATTCCCAGAGTGTGAATATCAGGCAGTGTGGACAGGGATTCCCAGAGTGTGAATATCAGGCAGTGTTGACACCGATTCCCAGAGTGTGAATATCAGACAGTGTGGACAGGGATTCCCAGAGTGTGAATATCAGCCAGTGTGGACAGGGATTCCCAGAGTGTGAATATCAGGCTGTGTGGACAGGGATTCCCAGAGTGTAAATATCAGGCAGTGTGGACAGGGATTCCCAGAGTGTAAATATCAGGCACTGTGGTCAGGGATTCACATTGTGAATATCAGACAGTGTGGACAGGGATTCCCAGAGTGTGAATATCAGAGGGCGCGGAGAGGTTTTCCAGAATGTGAATATTAGACAGTGTGGACAGGGATACCCAGAGAGTGAATATCAGTCAGTGTGGACAGGGGTTCACAGAGTGTGACGAACGGGCCGTGTGGACAACGATTCCCAGAGTGTGACTCTCAGGCAGTGTGGACAGGGATTCCCACAGTGTGAATATCAGGCAGTGTGGATAGGTGTTCCCAGAGCGTGAATATCAGGCAGTGTGGAGAGGGATTCCCAGAGTTGAATATCAGACAGTGTCGACAGGGATTCCCAAAGTGTGACTATCAGGCAGTGTGGACAGGGATTCCCAGAGTGTGAATATCAGGCAGTGTGGACAGGGATTCCCAGAGTGTGAATATCAGGCAGTGTGGACAGGTATTCCCAGAGTGTGAATATCAGGCAGTGTTGACAGGGCTTCCCAGCGTGCGAATATCAGCCAATGTGGACAGGGATTCCCTGACTGTGACTATCAGGCAGTGTGGGCAGGGATTCCCAGAGTGTGACAATCAGGTAGTGTGGACAGGGGTTCCCAGAGTGTGAATATCAGGCAGTGTGGAGAGGGATTCCCAGAGTGTGAATATCAGGCAGTGTGGACAGGGATTACCAGAGTGTGAATATCGGACAGTGTGGACAGGTATTCCCAGAGTGTGAATCTCAGGCAGTGTGGACATGGATTCCCAGAGTGTGAATATCACGCAGTGTGGACAGGGTTTCCAGGAGTGTGAATACCAGACAATGTGGACAGGGATTCCAGGAGCGTGAATATCAGGCAGCGTGGAAAGAGATTCCCAGTGTGAGAGTATCAGGCAGTGTGGACAGGTATCCCAGAGAGTGAATATCAGGCAGTGTTGACTGGGATTCCCAGAATGCGAATATCAGCCAATGTGGACAGGGATTCCCAGAGCGTGACTATCAGGCAGTGTGGACAGGGATTCCCAGAGTGTGAATATCAGGCATTGTGGACAGGGTTTTTCGGAGTGTGAATATCAGACAATTTGGACAGGTATTCCCAGTGTGTGAATCTCGGGCAGTGTGGATAGGTATTCCCAGAGTGTGAATTTCAGGCAGTGTGGACAGGGATTCCCAGAGTGTGAATTTCAGGCAGTGTGGACATGATTCCCGAGTGTGAATATCAGGCAGTGTGGACAGAGATTCCCAGAGTGTGGATATCAGGCGGTGTGGACTGGGATTCCCAGAGTGTAAATATCAGGCAGTGTGGACAGGGATTCCCAGAGTGTGGATATCAGGCGGTGTGGACAGGGATTCCCAGAGTGTGAATATCAGACAGTGTGAACAGGTATTCCCAGAGTGTGAATCTCAGGCACTGTTGTCAGAGATTCCCAGAGTGTGAATATCAGGCAGTGTGGACAGGGATTAGCAGAGTGTGATTATCAGGGATTCCCAGATTGTGAATATCCGACAGTGTGTATAGGGATTCCCAGAGTGTGAATATCAGACAGTGTGGACAGGTATTCCCAGAGGGTGAATATCAGGCAGTATGTACAGGAATTCCCAGAGTGTGAATCTCAGGCTCTGTGGACAGGGATTCCCAGAGTGTGATTATCAGGCTGTGTGAACAGGGATTCCCAGAGTGTAAATATCAGGCAGTGTGGACAGGGATTCCCAGAGTGTGAATATCAGGCAGTGGGGACAGGGATTCCCAGAGTGTGAATATCAGGGAGTGTGGACAGGGATTGCCGAGTGTGAATATCAGGGAGTGTGGACAGGGATTCCCAGAGTGTGAATAGCAGGATTGTGGAGAGGAATTTCCAGAGTGTGCATATCAGACAGTGTGGACATGGATTCTCAGATTGTGAATCTCAGGCTGTGTGAACAGGGATTCCCAGAGTGTGAATATCAGGCTGTGTGAACAGGGACTCCCAGAGTGTAAATATCAGGCAGTGTGGACAGGGATTCCCAGAGTGTGAATATCAGACAGTATGGACACGGATTCTCAGAGTGTGAATATCAGGCAGTGTGGGCAGGGATTCCCAGAGCGTGAATATCAGGCTGTGATGACAGGAATTCCCAGAGTGTGATTATCAGGCTGTGTGAACAGGGATTCCCAGAGTGTAAATATCAGGCAGTGTGGACAGGGATTCCCAGAGTGTGAATATCAGGCAGTATGTACAGGGATTCTCAGAGTGTGAATATCAGGCTGTGATGACAGGGATTCCCAGAGTGTGAATATCAGGCTGTGTTGACAGGGATTCCCATAGTGTGAATATCAGACAATTTGGACAGGTATTCCCAGATTGTGAATCTCAGGCAGTGTGGACAGGTATTCCCAGAGTGTGAATTTCAGGCAGTGTGGACAGGGATTCCCATAGTGTGAATATCAGACAATTTGGACAGGTATTCCCAGATTGTGAATCTCAGGCAGTGTGGACAGGTATTCCCAGAGTGTGAATTTCAGGCAGTGTGGACAGGGATTCCCAGAGTGTGAATATCAGGCAGTGTGGACAGGGATTCCCAGAGTGTGAATATGATGCAGTGTGGACAGGGATTCCCGAGTTTGAATATCAGGGAGTGTGGACAGGGATTCCCAGAGTGTGAATAGCAGGAGTGTGGAGAGGGATTCCCAGAGTCTGAATATCAGGCAGTGTGGACAGGGATTCCAGGAGTGTGAATATCAGACAATGTGGATGGGGATTCCAGGAGTGTGAATATCAGGCAGTGTGGACAGGGATTCCCAGTGTGTGAGTATCAGGCAGTGTGGACAGGTTTCCCAGAGAGTGCATATCAGGCAGTGTGGACTGGGATTCCCAGAATGCGAATGTCAGCCAATGTGGACAGGGATTCCCAGAGTGTGAATATCAGGCAGTGTGGCCAGGTATTCCTAGAGTGTGTATATCAGACAGTGTGGACAGGGATTCCCAGAGTGTGAACATCAGAGAGCGCGGAGAGGTTTTCCAGAGTTTGAATATTAGACAGTGTGGACAAGGATTCCCAGAGTGTGAATATCTGGCAGTGTGGACAGAGATTCCCAGAGTGCGAATATCAGACAGTGTGGACAGGGATTCCCAGAGTGTAAATATCAGGCAGTGTGGACAGGGATTCCCAGTGTGAGTATCAGGCAGTGTGGACAGGGATTCCCAGAGTGTGAATATCAGGCAGTGTGGACAGGGATTCACATTGTGAATATCAGGCAGTGTGGACAGGGATTCCCAGAGTGTAAATATCAGGCAGTGTGGACAGAGATTCCCAGAGTGTGGATATCAGGCGGTGTGGACAGGGATTCCCAGAGTGTAAATATCAGGCAGTTTGGACAGGGCTTCCCAGAGTGTGGATATCAGGCGGTGTGGACAGGGATTCCCAGAGTGCGAATCTCAGGCAGTGTGGACAGGGATTCCCAGAGTGTGAATATAAGACAGTGTGGACAGGGATTCCCAGAGTGTGACTATCGGGCAGTGTGGACAGGGATTCCCAGAGTGTAAATATCAGGCAGTGTGGACAGGGATTCCCAGTGTGAATATCAGGCTGTGTGGACAGGGATTCCCAGAGTGTGATTATCAGGCTGAGTGAACAGGGATTCCCAGAGTGTAAATATCAGGCAGTGTGGACAGGGATTCCCAGAGTGTGAATATCAGGCAGTGTGGACAGGGATTCCCAGAGTGTGAATATCAGGCAGTGTTGACACCGATTCCCAGAGTGTGAATATCAGACAGTGTGGACAGGGATTCCCAGAGTGTGAATATCAGCCAGTGTGGACAGGGATTCCCAGAGTGTGAATATCAGGCAGTATGTACAGAGATTCTCAGAGTGTGAATATCAGGCTGTGATGACAGGGATTCTCAGATTGTGAATATCAGGCTGTGGTGACAGGAATTCCCCGAGTGTGAATATCAGGCAGTATGTACCGAGATTCCCAGAGTGTGAATATCAGGCAGTATGTACAGAGATTCCCAGAGTGTGAATATCAGGCAGTGTTGACACCGATTCCCAGAGTGGGAATATCAGACAGTGTGGACAGGGATTCCCTGAGTGTGAATATCAGCCAGTGTGGACAGGGATTCCCAGAGTGTGACTATCGGGCCGTGTGGGCAGGGATTCCCAGAATGTACATATCAGGCTGTGTGGACAGGGATTCCCAGAGTGTAAATATCAGGCAGTGTGGACAGGGATTCCCAGAGTGTAAATATCAGGCACTGTGGTCAGGGATTCACAGTGTGAATATCAGGCAGTGTGGACAGGGATTCCCAAAGTGTAAATATCAGGCAGTGTGGACAGGTTTCCCAGAGAGTGCATATCAGGCAGTGTGGACTGGGATTCCCAGAATGCGAATGTCAGCCAATGTGGACAGGGATTCCCAGAGTGTGAATATCAGGCAGTGTGGCCAGGTATTCCTAGAGTGTGTATATCAGACAGTGTGGACAGGGATTCCCAGAGTGTGAACATCAGAGAGCGCGGAGAGGTTTTCCAGAGTTTGAATATTAGACAGTGTGGACAAGGATTCCCAGAGTGTGAATATCTGGCAGTGTTGACAGAGATTCCCAGAGTGTGGATATCAGGCGGTGTGGACAGGGATACCCAGAGTGTGAATATCAGAGAGCGCGGAGAGGTTTTCCAGAGTGTGAATATTAGACAGTGTGGACAAGGATTCCCAGAGTGTGAATATCTGGCAGTGTGGACAGAGATTCCCAGAGTGTGGATATCAGGTGGTGTGGACAGGGATTGCCAGAGTGTAAATATCAGGCAGTGTGGACAGGGTTTCCCAGAGTGTGGATATCAGGCGGTGTGGACAGGGATTCCCAGAGTGCGAATCTCAGGCAGTGTGGACAGGAATTCCCAGAATGTGAATATCAGAGAGCGCGGACAGGTTTCCAAGAATGACTATCAGACAGTGTGGACAGGGGTTCCCAGAGTGTGACTATCGGGCAGTGTGGACAGGGATTCCCAGAGTGTGAATATCAGGCAGTGTGGACAGGGATTCCCAGAGTGTGAATATCAGACAATTTGGACATTTATTCCCAGAGTGTGAACATCAGACAGTGTGGACACCGATTCCCAGAGTGTGAATATCAGCCAGTGTGGACAGGGATTCCCAGAGTGTGACTATCGGGCCGTGTGGGCAGGGATTCCCAGAATGTAAATATCAGGCTGTGTGGACAGGGATTCCCAGAGTATGAATACCAGGCAGTGTGGACAGGGATTCACATTGTGAATATCAGCCAGTGTGGACAGGGATTCCCAGAGTGTAAATATCAGGCAGTGTGGACAGAAATTCCCAGAGTGTGGATATCAGGCGGTGTGGACAGGGATTCCCAGAGTGTGGATATCAGGCGGTGTGGACAGGGATTCCCAGAGTGCGAATCTCAGGCAGTGTGGACAGGGATTCCCAGAGTGTGAATATAAGACAGAGTGGACAGGGCTTCCCAGAGTGTAAATATCAGGCAGTGTGGACAGGGATTCACATTGTGAATATCAGGCAGTGTGGATAGGGATTCCCAGAGTGTGAATATCAGGCAGTATGTACAGGGTTCCCCAGAGTGTGAATATCAGGCAGTATGGGCATGGATTCCCTGAGCCCCCCCCCCCGTCCCAACCACCCCCACTCCGCTGAGAGTGGTACTTCTGCCAGTTACCAAACCCGGCAGAAGAAGGTGAAAGACCTGGCCATGGAGTTGGAAGAGACGTGTGGCGCAGCAGCCAGTGGAATGATGGCAGAGGGGAAGGGGTAGTGCAAATTGGAAAGCCCCAGATGGAACAGTTGATGGCTTCATCAAGAAAAAGTTCCACCAGCAGAGGAAAGAGATGCAGGAGGATCGCTTGAAGGCCATCGAAGGGGCTGTAGCACCCCCCTGAGGGCTCGACGGAGAGTGTGGAGAAATGTTGGAGGCTCAGGGGTCACAGATCCAAGAGATTGAGAGGGTGATGTCGGACCACAGCGATCGGAGGTGGCATTGGAGGCGGAGGTCGGGCTTTTAGGAGACCTTTGCAAGTCATTGAGAGCAACGGTGGAGGAGCAGGAAAATAGATCGAGAAGGCATAATCTGCGGATAGTGGGCCTGCCTGAAGGAGTGGAAGGTGCGAGGGCCACAAGGTACGTTTCGAGGATGCTGGTGATCTTGTATGGGCCAGGTATAGAGTGGAATTAACTGGGGTAGAGCCAAAAAGGGAGGGAGGGGAATGGAGGCTTAAGCCCCCGGTAAGGCTGGAATGTGCTCAATGAACCGGTCAAAAGATCTCGGGTCTTTGCGCACCTTTGGAGCTTGAAAGCGGAGGTGGTCTTTCTGCAGAAGACACATCTCTGTTTGAATGACCAGGTTAGGCTAAGGAAGGGATGGGTGGGTCAGGTTTTCCAATCGGGGTTTGATTCAAAGTCGCAGGGAGTGGCAATTTTGATGAGTAAGGATACGGGGTTTGTGAGCACGAAGGAAGTGAGGACCCGGTGGGCGATATGGTGATTAAGAGTGGGGCATTAGAAGGGATGCCGGTGGTGTTGGTGAATGTGTATGCACTGAATTGGGATGATGTAGGTTTTAAGTAGGGGTTGCTGGCAGCAATCCCGGACTTGGCCATGCACCAGTTGATTATGGGAGGAGGTTTTAATTGTGTCCTAGAGCCTAGGGTAGATCGGCCAAGCCCCAGGTCAATGGGTAGGATAGGAATGACAAAGGAGCTGGATGGGTTTATGGAAAAGATGGGTATGATGGATCCGTGGCACTTCAAGAACCCAGTGGGATGGGAGTATTCCCTTTTTTTAATGTGTACAGGGTATATTGCAGGATTGACTTTTTTGTGGTGAGCCGAGAGACTTTGGTCAGTGTGGAAGGAACAGAGGATGCGGGGATAGTGCTCTCGGACCATGCGCCCCATTTGCTGGAGATTCGGCCAAGATTGGAATGGGAGCAGAGGCCGGCTTGGAGGCTCGATTCGGGGATATTGGCAGACAGAGGGTTTTGCAATGAAGTGCGGGCTGTGATTAAAGATTATGTGGAATTGAACCAAAACGGGGAGTGTTATAAGCGGTGGTCCGAGGAGAGATTATCTCGTTCAAGCCTCATGCGGATAGGAAAAGGAGGGAGGAATATGAATGGCTAATGAGCAAGATAATGGAGGTAGATGGGGAGTAATCGAGGGTGCCCACCACAGCAGGATTGGCAAGAAGGAAAAAATTACAGGGGCAATTTGATAGGCTGACCATGAGGAGGGCGGTAGGACAGCCGCGTCGGGCAAGAGGTGTGCAGTACGAATACAGAGAGAAGGCAAGTCGAATGTTAGTGCATCAGCTGTGGAGGCATTTACAAATTTAACAAAACTGGTGGAGGAGGCTCGGTAGGATCTCAAGAGGTAGGACACACTGCAGTTGACCTTGGCAGGGAGGGTCCAAGTGGTGAAGATGATCATTCTGCCGAGTTTCCCGTTCATATTTCAGACACTCCCAATCAATATTTCCAGGGAAATATTGAAGATACGAACTGGGGCAGGGGATGTGCTGTCGGAGCTGGGGAGGATAAATGGAGCGTTTAGGGATTATTATAAGGACCTGTACGGGGTGAAGAGGGGGACGTGGTACGGTTCTCAGATGAACTGGAGTTTCCACAGCTGGAGGAAGAGAAGGGCCAGGCGCTAGAGTAGCCCCTGAGGCTGAGGAAGATATTGAACAGTATAAGGAATATGAAGTCAGGGAAGGCCCGGGGCCTAATGGCTACCAAGCGGTATTTTATAAGGAGTTCGCAACAGACCGGCACCACATCTCTTGGGGACGTTTAATGATGCATTGGAGAAGGGGGAGCTGCCCGAGACAATGATGCAGTCAATGATCACATTACCAAAAATGGGGAAGAACCCGTTGAAATGTGGGCCGCATAGGCCCATATCGTTGTTAAATACAGACGTGAAAATGCGGCTAAGTTGGTGGCGGGAAGGATGGAAGGTTGTGTCCCGGGGGTAGTTGCACAGGACCAAACAAGCTTCGTGGAGGGCAGGCAGCTTTCTAGTAATATAAGGAGGTTGGTAAATGTGATTATGACCCCGTTGGGAGCTCAGGTACCGGAGGTAGTGGTGTCCATGAGTGTGGAGAAGGCATTCAACCGGGTGGAGTGGCGGTACTTGTTTGAGGTCCTGGGAAGGTTTGGGTTTGGGCCAAAGTTGGTGACGTGGGTGCACCTGTTATATGTGGCACCGAGGGCGAGTGTGCAGACCCATGATACGGGTTCACGGAACATTGCCACTGCTGTTTGCGATGGCTATAGAGCCTCTGGCAACGGCTCTTGGGGGTCGGCAGAGTTGCAAGGGATTACGAGAGTACGAAGGGAGCATCGGGTGTTGCTCTGCCAACGGCCTACTATTGTATGCTTTGGACCCGCTGGAGAACATGGAGAGGATTATGGGCCTGTTGGGCAAGTTTGGGGCATTATCGGGATATAAGTTAAATGTAGGGAAAAGTGAAGTGTTCCCGGTGAATGAGTTGGGTCGGCGAGCCAATTTCAGGGGGGGGGTGCCATTTAATGTGGCTAGAGATAGGTTTAGATACCTGGAGATTCAGGTAGCGAGGGAATGGCCGATGCTTCACAAATGGAATTTAACAAAATTGGTGGAGGAGGTTTGGGAGGATCTCCAGAGATGGGACATGCTGCACTTGACTTTGGCAGGGAAGGTCCAAGTGGTGAAGATGAACATTCTGCCTATTTTCCTGTTCATATTTCAGACACTCCTGATCTTTACACTAAGGCCTTCTTTTGGAAACTGGGCACAATTACTTCGGACTTTGTATGGGCAGGGAAGGTGCCATGGGTTAAGAGGACCCTGTTATAGAGGCAGCAGGGGGGGGTTGCCATTGCCGAACCTGCTGCATTACTATTGGGCGGCGAACGTGGAGACTATGGGGTGATGGTGGGAAGGGGAGGGCTAGGATGGAGGAGGAATCCTGTAGGGGGTCAACCTTAAGGGCTATGCAGTGTTGCCAATGGCGCCAAGCAGATACTCTGGGAGCTCGGTGGTGTAGACCACGGTGAAGATCTGGAAGCAGCTGATGATGCACTTTAGGATGGAGGGGATGGCAGTGTTAATGCCATTGTGTGAAAACCACAGTTTTGAGCCGGTGGGGTGGGGATAGGTGGCACGTATAGGAAGTGGAGAGAAGTGGAGCTGGTTAAGGTGAGGGATTTGTATCTGGAAGAATGGTTTGCCAGTATAGATAAATTGAAGGAAAGGGTATAGCTCCCGAGAGGAAGTGAGTTTAGGGACCTGCAGGTAAGGGACTTCGTGCGGAGGGTTTGGAAAGAGTTCCCCAGGTTGCCGAGATACAGCCTCCTGGAGCGACTGTTGCTTCCGGATGTGGAAGGGGATGGTAAGATTGGACACATGTGGCTGGTAGAACAGGGAGGTGAGCGGGTCGTGGAAATTGAGAAGTGCGAAGGGTTCTTGGAAGGGAGATAAACTGGGGAGTATGGAGTGAGGCACTACAAGGGTGTGCAAGGACGAGCCTGATACAGTTCAAGGTCATCCGCAGGGTACGTATGACGCAGGCAAGAATGAGTGGGTTCATTCAGGGATAGCAGTCAAGTGTGAGAGGTGTGGCGGGGACCAGCGAATCATGCACCTCTGTTCAGGGGCTGTGAAAAGTTGGAGAGATTCTGGGCAGGAGTGTTCGCAACTCTAGCAAGGATTGTGGGGGAGGAGGTTGAGCCGGATCCTTTGGTGGCGCTATTTGGGATATCGGAGAAGCCGGAGCTGATGGAGGGGAGGAAGGCCGATGTGGCCTTCGCTTCTCTGATTGCCTGGCGACGAAGTTTATTGAAATGGCGATCGACAATGCCACCGGGGTAGTGGCCTGGCTGGATGACTTATGTGACTTTCTTTGGCTGGAAAAGATGAAATAAGAGTTAAGGGGTTCAGCGGAGGGTTTCAAGGCAAGATAGGGGTTGACCGAATTTGAGGAGTTTTTCATCGGGGGTGGGGGTGGGGTGGGCGGGGGGGTGGTGGGGAGGTGAGAGTGGAAAGGGAGGGGGAGGGCGAAAAATGTGATCAAATTGTATAGTTGTGTGTTTGGAATCTGTTTCCGAAGTTGTTTGTGTTGTAACTTTTCATACATGTTTGGAATAAAGTACATTTTAAAATCAAGGAGCGTGGACAGGGATTCCCCGAGTGTGAATATCAGGGAGTGTCGTCCGGGATTGTGTGTGAATATCAAGGAGTATGGTCAGAGAGGGCAGCATGGTGGCGCAGTGGTTAGCCCTGCTGCCTCACGGCGCTGAGGTCCCAGGTTCGATTCCAGCTCTGGGTCGTTGTCCGTGTGGAGTTTGCACATTCTCCCCGTGTTTGCGTGGGCTTCGCTCCCACAACCCAAAGATATGCAGGGTAGGTGGATTGGCCACGCTAAATTGCCCCTTAATTGGAAAAAAAATGAATTGGGTACTCTAAATTTAAAAATAAAAAAAGGAGTATGGTCAGCAATTCCCTGAGTGTGAAAATCATAGTGTGTTGTAAGGGTCCTTCATGTTCCTCCTTGTCTATTCCCATGTTTTCCCCTTTCTTTTATTTTTGCTGGTCCATTTGATCCATTGATGATTCATGGACATCTGTCCTTTCAGCAGCCAGACATTTTAACTCATGCAGAAGAAAGCGATGGTCTGTTCCTTTCATCAAACAACAGGACCAAGAGGGCTGTGCTGTTTTAGACTGGTGACTGGAGATTGGCTGGCCTCAGTGATGATTCAGTTTGATTTGTGTGGCTGGTGGCCAATGAATTGGCCCAAATGGCTGTGCTCTGCCCAGTACCAGGTGGTGATTGGATATTATCCCATTGGAATGTTTCCCAGAGCCACGAGGTTTCATTTTAGTTTCATTTTTGGTTCTGACAGCAGAGAGAAAAGATCCAGAAAAATCCTCTCCAGAAAACAGCTGCTAAACCTCTCCAAAAAAGATCCAGTTAACTCTTTCTCTCTCCAATAAGCCTACTGGAATGTTTCCCAGAGCCACGTGGTTCCACTTTCGATTAATTTCTGGTTCTGGTAGCAGAGGGAAGAGATCCAGAAAATGGTTGCTTAGCCTCTCCAAAAAAGATCCAGTTAACACTCCCCCTCTCCAATAAGCCTGTGATTGCTGGATTCCTGAAAACAGGGCTTGAAGGCAAGCCAGAAACTGAGAGCAAAGCCTGGTGAAACAGGGGCTTTGTCTCACCAGGGAAATTGTGAGTACAGGCAGCTAAATAAGGACTGTGAACCCCAGGCTACCGTGGGGAAGCCTGCAAGGACCCATCATCTGAAGCAAAGACCCTTTTCTCTTTCATTTATAACGCCCCCTCCTCCCCCATGTTTATTTGACTGGTGTGTGTATAGAGCGTGGGGGAGGCAGGTTACAGTTGAAGCTAGGTACTTATTAATATTTAATAATAATCTTTATTGTCACAAGTAGGCTTATTAACACTGCAATGAAGTTACTGTGAAAATCTCCTCGTCGCCATATTCCAGTGCCTGTTCGGGTACACAGGGAGAATTCAGAATGTCCAAATAACCTAACAGCACGTCTTTCGGGACTTGTGGGAGGAAACTAGAGCGCCCGGAGGCAACCCACGCAGACACGGGGAGAATGTGCAGACTCCGCACAGACAGTGACCCAAGCCAGGAATCAAACCCGAGACCCTGGCGCTGTGTGAAGCAACAGTGCTAACCACTGTGCTACCATGCCGCCCGGTTAACCAACTGTATCTGCTGCGAATTTCACCATTAATCTTGTTACAGTAATTGTGTATCAACTTACAAACCTGGTGACTGTAATTATTGGTCAGCTAAGGGCCAAAGAATGTGTGAATTTTTATAAGAATTATTAATTAATTCATTTGTATTGTGTCTTTGGGGCACGTGGGGCTGAAATTGACGGCACACTTTTCCAGGGTGGCGTAACAGTATGAACAGGGATTCTCTGAATATGGGAGTGTGGGCATGGACTCCCCGAGTGTGAGTGTGACTATCAGGAAGAATGGACTGGGATTTCCTGAGTGTGAGTCATTAGGGAATGCCAAGACCTCAGTAGCCAGGAGCAAAACTTATGTGATTCACTGTGCGTCAACTCCTGTACTTTCCTTCCTGCCAGCTGTAAGTTTTAGTCACATTTTGAACTTAAATTCCAATTTTGTTCATTTGAGGCTTTAACCACACGGAACAGGAGACAGCCTTGCGAAGTAATTCAGAAAACTTTACTTCAGTTATAATATTATCAAAGCAGAACAGCAACTAGGCACACTACGGTTCTTACTTCCCAGTTCAGCTTGAGATGTGAGGCGACCCTCGGTTTCTGTTCTTTCCCCATCACTTCTATGGTGTTCAGCTATCATGTGAGCAGCAGGCTCTTTGCAGTGTCAACTTTAGTTTTCAGCTTGGTGCAGCAGACCTTTGTCACTGAAAGCTGCTGTTTATCAACACTTTTTAAGCCACAACCCACAGTCTGATCTATGATGTTTCATTCTGATTGGCTTAAACAAGGTAAGGCTATTTTCTGATTGGCTAAAGAGGTGCGTGATGAAACTGTGATTGGCCCCTGAGGGTGATGTCACTTCCCACAATCCCCTGACTGATTCCTTCAACTGCCAATTACTTATAGGACCAATCTCCCTATTATACTGTTACTTTAATAACTTCTTGCTAAAATAGGAGGATGTGTTATGCTATCTTCCTTGTCCATTTGTTTAGGATAGGGGATATGCTGTCATGCCTTCATGATTAATGCCTGTTTTCACTGTTTCAGATTTTGCTTAATTGGTGCAAGTTTCTCATTAAATCAAAGGCCTATCAATGGCTGTTTGCCAGGCAATCTTTTTTTCACCCTGTAGTTGCTGGTGCTTGGAATGAATTTTGGAACAAAGGATAGTATGGTAAAGTTGCTTATAACCTTAAAACTATGCACACTGAATGGAGAAGACTACAAGTAGCTAGAACTTAAGTTATACAGAGTGTGTATAAAATATAATGTGAGGAAGTAAAATCTCATCATACATTCAGTTAATAAATAATCTTGAATGATGAAAGTCTAGAAGTATTATCCAGTTACAAAACAAATTTACAAAATTTAACTCAAATACATTGAACCAAATGTATTTACTTTCTTCTAAAACACCAAATTTAAACTAACTTAATGGAGAACACTGGTGTTATTCTTTCTTCCACTTTACACAATAAATCCCTTCTAACTTTCCTTCACTGATACGCTAGGTTTTGACACGGTTTTAATGATATGAGAGAATGTTAGGTCATCCGATCAACATTGAAGGCTGCAGGTTTTTGCCATGTCGGGGTCAGTTAGCTCAGTTGGCTGGATGGCGAGTTTGTGATGCCATGCAACGCCAACAGCGTGGGTTCAATTCCCTTACCGGCTGAGGTTATTCATGAAGGCCCCACTTCTCAGCCTTGCCGCTGACCTGAGGTGTGGTGACCCTCAGATTAAATCTTAAAAGGGGAGAACAGCCTACAGCACTCTGGGTTTGTGGTGATATTTACATTTACCTTTCTTGCCATGTGGCTCTGTGATATGGAAATAAGCACATACAGGGGCTCTTCAGACCTGTAATTAGTTCACTGGTGTGTTACCTTTGTCCTGTCTAAAATCCTGTGGTGCACTTCTCTAATGAAGCTAAGCAGACTCGTATGAGCCTAAATACTGAAGTGCTCTATTGGTTACAGTTTAACAGAATAATATAATGTTAGGTTAATCAACTGATATACTGTGTGCGTAAACTAAACTAAAACATCAATTTCCCTCCACGGCTACCATGCACTTCTGCAAACTGTCTCCCTCTCTGTCAGTGGAAGCTTCTACATACACTTCAACAAGGCAGCACCAATATACGATTCAACCAGGCAATTTCATTACCACCTGCGCAGGCTATGGGCACGTTCCCAACTGGTTGAGAGCTACAATAGGGCAAGCATGCCCTTACTCTAAGCCAAAAAAGCGGACGGTGTGTGCCACATTGGATATGCGGGGCTTGAGTTTGAAGTTGTGTTCTCACTGTGTTAGTCGTGAATGGTGAACAAGCCAAAGGAGTGCAGTTCAGTACAGGCAATAAAACTGATAGGGTTGTTCTTTTTTGCTTTATTCCAGCTGGCAGAACAACCACAAATGAGGAGCTGGAAGACATGCTGGAGAGTGGGAATCCCGCGATCTTCACGTCTGGGGTGAGTACAGTGTGACCTTCCTTCTCTCCCTGACGTGGTGATGTAAAGTCCCGAAGCGAGTGAGATCTTTTACACAGGGTAATGAATACACTAAACCAGTCACACAGTATGTTATAAATGAAACGCTTTAAGTTACAGGAAAACAAAATCAACAGCGTGTCGGGTTTAAGAAAGGAAGACTGCATGTAAACATCAGTTTGGCTCAAGTAGTCACATTCCTGCCACTTAACCAGAAGATTGGACGTTGAAGCTTCACTCACAGCTTAAGCCCAAATTCTAGGTTAATACTGCCAGGTTGGTGATGTGTTGAATGATGATGCACACAGGAGCGGGCTGGACTGCGTCAAAGTCAGAGGGAGGCAGAGTGACAGGGAGCTCTGCATAGTCTGTGGCAGGGTCAGCAGGAGGGCGAGGCGACACTGGAGGATCACGTGGCAAGCGTGGAACGAGACGAAGGGCGTGTCGATTGCGGCGCAGAATAGAGCCATCCGGTAGACAAACCAGGAACGAGTGGGGGGCCACCTGCCGAAGGACAACAGCGGTTGCAGACCAGCCACCATCCGGAAGATGGTCGCGGACGTTGTCATCTGGAGCCAGAGCAGGGAGATCAGCTGCACGGGAGTCATGAGCCGCCTTGTGCTGTGCACAAGACAGCTGCATCCGGCGAAGGACCGGAACGTGGTTGAGGTCTGGGACATGGATGGACGGCACCGTCGTCCTCAGGGTACGACTCATGAGTAACTGGGCTGGCGACAGGCCAGTGGACAGTGGGGTGGAGAGATAGGCCAGCAAGGCGGGGTAGAAATCAGACCCAGCATTGGCAACCTTGCATAGGAGCCGTTTGACGATATGTACTCCCTTCTCTGCTTTGCCATTGGATTCGGGGTACAGGGGACTGGACGTCACATGGGCAAAATTGTACCACCTGGCAAAGTTGGACCATTCTTGGCTGGCGAAGCAGGGGCCATTGTCCGACATAACCGTGAGCAGGATGCCGTGTCGAGCAAAGGTTTCTTTACATGCACGAATGACTGCAGACGAGGTGTGGTCGTGCAACCGTATCACCTCTGGGTAATTCAAAAAGTAGTCCACGATCAGGACATAGTTTCTACACAGCACGTGGAACAGGTCGATGCCCACCTTGTCCATGGTGACGTGACCAACTCATGGGGCTGCAGGGTCTCACGTGGTTGGACTGGCTTGAAGCGCTGACAAGTGGGGCAGTTGAGCACTGTGTTGGCTTTGTCCTCATTAATGCCGGGCCAGTACACTGCCTCTCGGGCCCATCGGCGGCACTTTTTCACGCCAAGATGGCCCTCGTGTAGTTGTTCCAGGACAAGCTGGCGCATGCTATGCGGGATGACAAGGCGGTCCAGTTTTTGAAGAACCCCGTCTACCACCGCCAGATCATCTCTGACATTATAGAATTGAGGGCATTGGCCCTTGAGCCACCCGTCCGTTGGGTGGCGCATGACACGCTGTAGCAAGGGGTCAGCCGCCGTCTCGGGGTGAATTTGGACGAGGCGTTCATCCGAGGAAGGTCGATTGGAGGCCGCGAATACCACATGGGAGTCAACCTGGCAGACAAATCCCGCTGGGTCACATGGAGTGTTGACTGCCCTGGAGAGAGCGTCAGCAATTATGAGGTCCTTGCCTGGGGTGTATACCAGCTGGAAGTCGTATCGCCGGAGCTTGCGAAGAATACGCTGGAGGCAAGGCGTCATGTCGTTCAAGTCTTTCTGTATTATATTGACCAGCGGGCGATGGTCGGTCTCGACGGTGAATTGCGGAAGTCCGTAGACATAATAGTGAAACTTAACAACACCAGTCAGAAGGCCCAGGAACTCCTTTTCTATCTGCGCTTAGCGCTGCTCCGTGGGGGTAATCGCACGTGACGCATATGCAACGGGGTCCATGATGAGGCCTCATCACGCTGAAGGAGCACTGCCTCAATGCCAGATTGACTGGCATCGGTCAAAGAAAGCTAAGACCGGGGCCGTGGTCAGTTTTGTTTTGAGTTCTCTCCATTCGCGCTCGTTGGCAGGGAGCCATTGGAAGTCTGTCGTCTTCGTGACCAGGTTCCTGAGAGCCGTGGTATGATAGGCTAGGTGAGGGATGAATTTCCCTAAAAAATTGACCATGCCCAGAAATCGGAGGACCGCCTTCTTGTCCTCTGGTGTTTTCATAGCTGTGATGGCAGCTACCTTGTCCGCATCCAGCTGCACACCCAATTGGGAGATGTGGTCCCCGAGGAACTTGAGTTCTGTCTGACCAAAAGAGCATTTGGCCCTGTTGAGGCGGAGGCCATGCTCATGTATACGTTTGAATACGCGCTGGAGGCGACTAACATGCTCCTGCGGGGTGGTGGACCAAATGATTATGTCATCGACATAGACGCGAACACCTTCAATACCTTCCATCATTTGTTCCATATCTGATGCAGAGATGATCCCAAACGGCATCCTGTTGTAACAATATCTGCCAAAGAGGATATTAAATATGCAGAGTTTCCTGCTGGATTTATCAAGCTGGATTTGCCAGAACCCTTTTGAGGCGTCGAGTTTGGTAAAGAGCTTGGCGCGAGCCATCTCACATGTGAGCTCTTCGCACTTGGGAATTGGATAATGCTCTCTCATAATATTGTGATTTAGATCCTTGGGATCAATGCAAATTCTCAATTCGCCAGAAGGCTTTTATACATATACCATGGAACTGAACTTTGGAAATCACTCCTTGGTTCTGGAGGTCCTGCAGCTGCTGCTTGAGGTGGTCATTAAGGGGTGCTGGGACCCTGCGAGGTGCATGCACCACAGGCGTGGCATTCGGTTTTAATAAAATCTTGTAGGTGTACGGGAGCGTGCCCATGCCCTCGAAGACGTTGTGGTACTGGTTGATAATGGCGTCGAGCTGCGCCCTGAAGTCAGTGTCCTGAAAGGCAGACGCGTCAGCAGGAGAGAGAGAGTGAACTCTTTGAACTAGGTGCAACAGCTTGCATGCCTGCGCGCCAAGCAGGGAGGCTTTTGAGGAGCCCACTATTTCAAAGGGAAGGATGGCTTTGCGTGACCTGTGCGTCACTTCAAGTTGGCATGAGCCGCTGGCAGCAATGGCATTGCCATTATAATCTAATAGCTGGCAGGACGGCTGGTTTGACATGAAGGCTTTGGAGGTCAGACTGCGCAATGAGATTGGCGGAGGCACCAGTGTCCAGGCGGAATCTTATTTGGGACCGGTTGACCGTAAGGGTGGCACACCACTCATCGTCTGGATCGATGCTGTATACCGATAGAGGCTGGATCCTTTGTTTCGGGGACACCCTGTTTTTTGTAATGATACTGACTCGAAAAGGCGCCTTCGGGTCCTCGGTGTCAACATCGGGTAGCAGGTCCGAATCGGGCTCGGTGACCGTGGGTTGAATGGCCCTGACATTCCTGCGAGACTGGCTGGAGCAACGAGAGTTGGCAGGCTAAGCTGACCTGCATAAAGCAGCATAGTGGCCAGGTTTGCCACATCTCGGGCATCGTCGGGATTTGGCAGGACATTGCCGCTTTAAGTAGGCGGAGCCACAGTTGCCGCATGTTGTAACGTCAGTATGTTCACTGCGCCACCGCGCATGCGCGGTGCGGTCGTACGTGGTGCGAGCCTGCGTAGTACGTTCGTCGACGTCCCCTCGTTCGGTGCACACAAGCGTGGGAGTCCACGAAAAGTGTGCAAAATGGCCGCCCTCATCCAGCTGAGGCCCTGGAGTTGCTCGATTGCTTGGACCCGTTCTGCCTCATGGGGACCTTGCCGTGCCGTTTGAGCCGCTTTGATGTTGGAATACCGACTAGTGGCGTTTTTCTGTAGCATGCAGGTCTCGATGGCAATCGCTAGGGTGTGCTGCTTTACCTTGAGGAGCTGCTAGTGTAGGGGGTCCGACTGAACACCGAAAACGATCTGGTCGCGTATCATGGAGTCGGAGGCGGGCCTGTAATTACAGGACTTCGCAAGGATACGGAGGTGGGTGAGAAAGGACTGGAAAGGTTCATCCTTACTCTGCAAATGCTGTTGGAATACATAGGGCTCGAAACTTTCATTCACCTCTATGCTGCAGTGAATGTCAAACGTAAGGAGGATCGCCTTGAATTTTGATTTATCTTCACCATCAGCAAAGGTGAGAGAATTGAAAATGTGGATGGCATGTTCCCCGGCTGTGGATAGGAAGAGAGCGATCGTCCTGGTGTCTGAGGCAGCTTCCCGGTCTGTGGCTTCCAGGCAGAGCTGGAAGCGTTGTTTGAATATCTTCCAGTTGGCCCCTAGGGTACCGGTGATGCGGAGCGGCGTCGGCAGGCGGACGCTGTCCATTTTGCAGGATGGCTGTATGCTGGTGGAAGGCAGATCACTTGCAGGTAGGTCTAAGAAGTTCTACCATCCCTCAACTACTGGTACCATGATGTGTTGGGTGCTCTGGATCCATGGAACACATACAGGCCACCAACACTTAAAATAGCACAACGCTATTTTATTCAGTTGGAAACTGTTGAACATACTTTCACTGTGGGCTAACACGATGTTAGATTAAACTAAAGACCTATGCCTGTTCTAACCAGTCTATGCACTCAGCACATGGTGAAGATCTGTGCTGTAAGCTGTAAGCTCTGTCCTTCTGAGAGGCTGCATCCCGAATGAGCGGGAACTCTGATGCCGTCTGTCTATATAGTGAGTGTGCTCTAACTGGTGATTGGCTGCGGTGTTGTGTGTGTTGATTGGTCTTGCTGTGTGTCCATCAGTGTGTGTGTCTGCACCATGAAATACTGGTGTGTATTATGACAGTTGGCACTGCCAAGGGGCAGGCAGGGCGACGATTGGGGGAGGGGGGGGCAAGATTTCCGACGATGATGGATGATGGGGGGAGGGGGTGGGACAATTTCCGGCTAGGATGGATTTGGGATGAGGGTCCTGATGTCCACGGGGCGGTGGTCTGTCTCTTTGAGATTGGGGCTGATCTTTGGAGCAGGGCTTGCTGCCGTCTTTAGGCTCCACCCCTCAAAAATGATGCTGCGAAACACCCCCCCCCCCCCCCCCCCCCCCCTTGCTTTTTTTTGACAAGTGTGCAAAGATCTGGAGCGAATACCTTGGAGAAACCTGCTGGTTTTCAGTCAGAATCTGATACTTTTTTTCAGAACATTCCACCAATATGTTTGCAGTTGAGGGAACAAGATTGGTTTGGACACCAGGAGAATTCCCAGTTATTTTTTCACACAGGCCAATGGGATCTTTTGCCTCCATATCAACAGGCAGGGAAGTCCTTGGTTTTACATCTCATTTCAAAGCTGATTGAGGATTGCATTCCTCTTCGGTTAAAATATGCTGAACTTCATCCAGAGCATTTTCCTACATGCAGCCTTAAGCCCCAATCTGGGAGTTGCCTTGACAAAGTGGTCACAAGAGCTACTCTGCAGCAATTTGCTGGGATTTGATTGTGCTCGGATAAACATGCATTGGATCTGATCAATAATGAAAGCCTGATCTAATGCATTAGTTCTAAATCATATCAGTTTATCAGATTAAATAGGACAAATATTAACCATGTTGGGGCGGCATGTGGTGCAGTGGTTAGCACTGCGACTGCGGCGCTGAGGACCCGGGTTCGAATCCCGGCCCTGGGTCACTGTCCGTGTGGAGTTTGCACATTCTCCCCGTGTCTTTGTGGGTTTCACCCCCACAACCCAAAGATGTGCAGGTTAGTTAAGTAGATTGGCCCCTTAGTTGGCCCAAACAGCGGCCCACCTGTCAATATATGCATCCAATAAACCAAACCCTCCCACAGTGGAAACAAAAAACAAAGGAGAAAAAGAAAAAGGAGTCTGGGACCGCCCATGGTCACCATTGACCTAGAGAGTCCACTCCCCCCTCCCCCACTACACTCAACGCCATCCAGCCTCTGAAAGAGTACCGTACATGATACCCAAGAATTGTACCCCCCCCCCCCCCCCAAGTCTCCAGCTCCTCCCGTCCACTGCCTCTTGTAAAACTCCTCCTCCCAACCTCAGTTCCTTCCCCCCAACTTTCCACCCCGGCGAGACCACTCGGACCCTGTTCTGCTAGGCTCCGATGGCCGCAGCCCCTCCCCCCACCTCACTCCCATTCACTAGCCGGCTTAAACTGGCCAACGTGGAGGCCCCTGCCCAGGTCCCTTTCCCCCTTGCCCGGCCCTAGGAAAGCCCAGAGATCCCCTTTTAGCACACACACCCCGCATATCCACCTACACCCCAAAGAGCCCACATTTCGAGTGAAAGTCCCATCCCTTCCCTTGTCCAAATATATACAACATTGGCTCCTTTAGCCCCTACACCCGCGCGCAGTGAGACAAAAAAGAAGAAAATACAGTCATGAGGTTACATCGGCACATGGCCATTTCTCAATTTGTCAGTTCTGCCACAGTCCTTCCGCCTCCTCCACCAGCACACTCAAAACCTCCCTCATCTCCTTCCTCACCGTCTCCATGCATTTTGCAAACTGCCTTTCGAATTCCGCAGCCATCACCTTAGTTATTTCTTCAGCCGTAAGCAATGTGGCCTCCCCTGGTGCTCCAGCCTCCATTTTCTTTACTGACCCCACGGTGACCTTTCCACTCCCCGACGGACTTTCAGCTGCTTTTTTCACGGCCGTATTTTTGCTGGTCTTTGACATCCCCCTCCTCTGTGCTGTCTCCCGACTTTTACTGCCTTCGCTGGCCCTAGGATCGGGCGTTAAGCCTCAACAATGCCGTTCCCGAACGGGCGCCCTCCAACGCGCGGCTGCCTCCCGCCCGCCGTCACCGGAAGTCCGCTGTGTTAGTAAAGTGTCGTAGGCTCACAACAATTTGTTGGTGAATTTCGATGGTTTGAAATAATAATAATTAATAATCTTTATTCTTGTCACAAGTAGGCTTACATTAACACTGCAATGAAGTTACTGTGAAAATCCCCGAGTCGCCACACTCCGGCACCTGTTCGGGTACACAGAGGGAGAATTCAGAATGTCCAATTCACCTAACATGCACGTGACATTCTGTGGATCGTGAAGCATAAGGACACAGGTTGCTCACTGTAAAGTATCTTTGAGTGAAGGCCCATATCTCCACAACATTGTAAAGAAAACCCAATGAATCTGTAGCAATATTATCACACCTTAGCTTTTGATAAAGTGCCAGCAGCAGGGATCTCGCTGTCTCATCGGTTGATGGACTATGATATAGGTGTGTCTCCCTCAACTTCAGGAAGCTTGTTGAGAGTTGGCGATGCCAGTGAGATGACAGGATTCAGATGGAGTAAAGGTATAGTAATACCGAAGGGAGCCATCTATAATGGTAATGCAACAGTAACCATGTCATCTTTAGGAACTGTTACCTAATGGAGAATTTTAATCACCAAGCTCCATCAATGTAGACTTGCCCAAAACATTCAAAAGGGAAACTAATGCAGCAGTACGGCGGCACAGTGGTTACCGTGGTTAGCACTGCTGCCTCACAGCGCCAGGGACCCGGGTTCAATTCCAACCTTGGGGGACTCTGTGGAGTTTGTACATTTTCCCTGTGTCTGTGTGTGTTTCCTGCGGGTGCTCCAGTTTCCCCCACAGTCCAAAGCTGTGCAGGTTAGGTACATTGGCCATGCTAAATTGCCCCTTAGTGTTCAATGGTTAGATGGCGTTACAGGGTTATGGAGATAGGGCGGACGAGTGGGCCTAGATAGGGTGTTCTTTTGGAGGGTCGGTGCAGACTCTGGCTGAATGGCCTCTTTCTGCACTGTAGGGATTCTATAATTCTACGTATTCCTGATGCAAAAAAGAAACAGCCTGGCAGCTGGGCAAAGGAAGAGGAAGGTGCTTTGAGAAAGTGCAGATAGACTGGCCAAAACCTGTTTTGATAAATGTGACAGTTTTGGTGACCGCATGCCCAGTTATGCCGTGCTTTGCATCTAAACCTCTCAGGGTCCAGTTGAGAGATCACTGCCAGGTCTTTATTTCTCCCTGGTCAGGCACCTCTTCGCCGAATGACCAGCCCATTCTGCATTTCCCCACAGATCATCATGGACTCGAACATTACGAAGCAGGCACTGAATGAAATTGAGACACGACACCATGAGATCATCAAACTGGAGAACTGTATCCGTGAGCTGCACGATATGTTCATGGACATGGCAATGCTGGTGGAAAGCCAGGTAAGAGAAGCAATAAACAGAGAGCATTCTCATCCTAAACTTGTACCATAAACAACTATACACAGAGTAAGCCCAGCTTAGACAGTAACGGTCTCCATGAGAATGTTGATTTTAACTGATGTGACATCCTTGTGTATGGGGTGTCGTGTGTGGGTGCTAGTGTCGTGTGGGTGTGATCACTTTACACTGTCTCATTGTTTTTTATGACAGAGGAGGTGCTAGATGTAACCCATCTAATGTGTGTCCATCCCAGACTGACCCTTACATGAAGCTGTGTCTTCTTCCTTTTTAATTTTTAGACTTCTTCTCTGAATCTTCCTTCCTGTTTTACTCCATTTATCACTTCTCCGCTGAATTGGTGCTGAGTTCAATCACGGCCTTGACCAACACCCAGTGGAGAGTAGCTAATACAGCACAGATTGGGGATGGACCTGTGCAACTCAGTAACACACTGGAAGGGGCATTTACCCCATTGTTCCATGAAAGGCACTTTCCTCTCGCTGCCAGGTGTGCTCTAGCCAGGAAACCAGTTTCACAAACACGGGCCGAGAAGTTAATTGGTCATGATATCATGTGTCCGAGTACCCACCTACTCGCCCCTCATCACCTTCCAGTCAATGGGTAGCGGTGGTGCTGCATTTTCTCTCTATTTATTAGAAGAAGTACAAAAGGAAGATGTAAAATGTCCTTGTACTAAGTATGAGTGATGCCACTGGAGATTAGGCCTGCATAGAGTGAGGTCTCCCCCACTCGCAATGTGAAAAAAATCCAATTATATTGCCTTCGATGACAAGGGACCTGGGAGCATAAATATTTACTTTGCAAAGAGGAAAGTATCTATCTCATTCAGTGTTGTTTTCAGTTGATAAGGGGAAAGACAGGCAGGGTTAGCAAATATAAGGAGTGTCCAGAGGTGCAGGCAATGTGAAATGGTGTGCCGACATAGTAATAGTAGATGTTCATGATGATGATTCTTTCACATTGCCAACTCTGGACATGAGACAAATCGGCAGCAGGAACAAAAGAAAGGAAGTTATTCTAAAAATTTATGATTTTCGATCGGCAACAGGAGCAGGCCATTCAGTCTCTTGAGCCTGTTCGCCAAAACAGCACCTTTGACAGGGCAGCACTAACCCAGTACTGCATCGGAGTGTCAGTGCATCTAAAAGTTCAAAGCCTCTGGAGTGGAACGTTAACTCGTGGCTGGCTTAGCCAAGTGTGATACCACTAAGCCGAGGGCAAGAAAGCTGCTTAACAATCAGAATTTTCCTGCCTTCTTACTTGCTGGCCAGTATCACGGATGACCCCACTTCTAGCATCCCCCCCACGTCCCATGATCAGAAGATGCCATTCAACTCATCATGTCCTTACCAACTTTTTGTGAGAGCAACTCGGCTCGTCCCACTCACCTGCCTTTTCCCTGTAGCCTTGCAAAGCTTTTCATTTCAGATAATTATCCAATTTCCTTTTGAATCGATTGAATCCTCCACCACACTCTCAGGCAGTGTATTCCAGATCCTAATCACTCGCTGTGTGGACGTTTTCCCTCATGTCACCTCTGGTTCTTTTGCCAATCAATGTTTTTTATTTGTTCATGGGATGTGGGCATCACTGGCTGGGCCAGCATTTATTGCCCATCACTGAGTGCCTTTTAAGAGTCAATTATATTGCTGTGGATTTGGAGTCACATGTAGGCCAGATCGGGTAAGGTTGACAGATTTCTTTCCCAAAAGGGCATTTGTGATCCAGGTGGGTTCTTATGACAATCGGCAATGGTTTCATGGTCATCGTTAGACTTTTAATTCCATATTTCTATTCAATTCAAATTTCACCAGCTGCTGTGGTGGGATTCGAACCCGGCTCTCCAGAGCATTATCCTGGGTCTCTGGATTCCGAGTCCAGCGGCAGTACCACAATGCCACCGCCTCCCTGGTGTCCTCTGATTCCTGACCCTTCCACCAATGAGAACAGTTTTTCTCCCTGTATACCCTGTTTAGGCCCTCATGATTTTAAACAACTCTATCAAATCTCCTCTCGACAACATATTGAGACTTCATGAAGGAGAACATCCCAGTTCATTCGCCAATCCATCCTTTGATGCTAGTTAAAGTTCTCCATCCCCGAGCTATCCTTGTGGATCTTTCCAGTGTCTTCAAGTCCTTCCTAAAGTGTGGTGCCCAGACACGATACTCCACTTGACGCCAAATAAATATTGCATAAACTTTTATAATAACTTCCTTTCTTTTGTCGTCTATGGCCCTATTTATAAAGCCTGGTTATTAACCACTTTCTCAACCTGTCCTGCCACATTGAGGACGTTGTGCTCTTGCATTCCCCTTCAGAATTGTACACTTTATTTTATGTTGCCTCTCTGCATTCCTCCAACGAAGATCAAATCCCTTTTTACTTCTCTCCATTCAATTTAATCTGACTCATGTCCACTCAGTCCAGCCTGCCAACGTCCTCTTAAAGTCTCTTGCTATCCTCTTCACAGTGCTTCCAAGTTTTGAGTCATCTGCAAATGTTGGAATTGTGCCCTGCACACCCAAGTCTAGATCATTAATATAAGAAAAGCAGAGATCCTAATATGGGTCCCTGCCTGAAGTAGCCCACTGTGGGCTGGAGAGACTGAGGATTATGGATTGTGGAGAGGGAGTAATAAAACAACCTTACAATAAAGATCACTCGTGCTTAATTCCAGTGTGAGGCTCAGTCTGTGAGCCTGTTCTGCCTATGCTGGTAACAGCCTGTGTTTTCTCCTTTTGCCAAAACCCTGGACTGGATGGTGGAGTCCTGCAGGTATTTGTATCTCTGTATTTGCAGCATGCAGTAACCTGTGTAATTTGCATGATAGCATGTGCTACAAGCTACTTGCATGCTCATGAGTATTTCTAAGAATTGCGCAACCACATCACCAACCCTGCCGAACATACAGACTTGTGTCGCTGTAGAAATGTTCGCTCTACTTATCCCATTGCCCCCCCCCCCCCCCAAAGTCTGGTGAATACCGGCAGCGGATGTACTGCTGCTCATTATTATTGGAGCAAGCCACACTGTTTGGATGGGTACCAGCCTAGCCTCTGCAGGCAGTCTCAGTGCAGCTGTTAATTCGGAAGCTGTGAGTGGGTTAGAATCTCTCTCATTGCTGCATGAATAAGGAATAACCAACATAAGTAAGGATATATTTTCCAGCTCCCTCCCTCACCCGTGCCAACGTTGGCAAGAAGCAGCGCATGGGAAAAAGGGCTGGGGTTTCAGGGTAGTGCCTAGAGCTGGATGGGCCAGATATTCCAGAGCTTGCAGCTACATATTGGGACCTCCTAAGCTGCAGGCAGCGAACCACAAGATCCCAACAGTCTTAAAAGATCCTGAGGTGGATGTATGAGGGTTTTGAGAGCATTTGTTTTGCCTCTCATTTTTGACCCGACAGTGAGTGGGGACAGAACAATGGGTGGAGGGCAGCTTGAGGTAGCTGGGAGAAAAACATAACTGAAGATAGTCTAACTCTTCCACCCACCCCTGTAATGCCACCCCCCACCCCCGTCTCCCCAATGGCAATGGCACCAACTGAAGACTCAGCAAAACAAACCTTTGCTCCTATTCTTGGGGAAATGGCTTTCCTTTGAGGGCAGGGCAAGAAAAATCTGCATTTGCATATAGTGTCCAGGGGAATTCTCATCCCAGTTTACAAGTTCTGGACAGTAGTGGCAGACTCGAGAAATCCTTTGTTAATCATCGTCCGTTAAGATTCAAAACTAAATACTTATTTTGGGTCACTTCAGTAACTCTGCACTTCGGAGTGATTGAATGACCTGATAAGTGAGTCCCAGAGATTGTAAATGACCCACTGTGCTGAGGCAGGACACAGCTTTCATGCTGTGTTTGACCACACTTTCAGTTGAACCATTGAGTGACACCTAAGGCAGAAGCATGTGCTCCATGCAGTTACTGTGGGGCTGGAGAATGAAGCCCCTGGAGGCTTCAGATGGGCTTATGGGCTGACGCAAGGTGTGTACAGGTGGAAGTTAAAGGGGGTGATGTTACGATGTGTGTGCTCAAAGTGACTGAATTACTTGTGGTTGTGAACCGTTTTCCTTCCATTTCAGGGCGATGTGGTCAACAGCATTGAGCAGAATGTCACCAATGCAGAGGATTATGTCGGGCAGGCAAAGAACAGCACAAAAAAAGCAGTTAATTCTCAGGGTCCAAGTGGATCGGTAAGTGGCCAGGGTCAATGACACCGTAAGAAGCCCTGTTATTTTCACATGTCTGTGCTCTTTCCTCAACGCCCAGGGTGAGATGATAGACAGGATCGAATACAACGTTGAGCACTCAGTTGACTACGTAGAGAGGGCAGTTTCCGACACGAAAAAGGCGGTTAAGTACCAAAGTAAAGCGCGACGGGTGAGTAGTGCGAGTGTCTCCACCTCAGCATGTGGCATGGACAACCTCATTTGCAAATTGTGCTTCCCCAATCCCATCACCAGAGACCACGGCAAAACAATGTTTCTCAAGCCTTGTGTTTGCATAATTGATCTGCTGCCTATATTGGAACCCGAGCATCCTCCAGATTCTATCAGATACCGGTCATCCTGCAGATTGTATTAGGCACTGATTCTCCTGCAGGCTGTACGAAGCCCCAGTCATCCTGCAGGCTGTATTAGACCCAGATATCCTACACAGTGTATTAGACACTGATCGTCCTACAGATGTATTAAGCACCAGTTATACTACAGACTGTATTAGGCACTGATGATCCTACAGACTGTAGTAGGCATTGATTATCCTGCAGACTGTATTAGGCCCCTGGCATCCTGCAGACTGTATTAGGACCTAGGCATCCTGCAGACTGTATTAGGCAACAGTCATATCACATACTGTATTAGGCACTGATTATTCTGCAGATTGTAAAAGGCCCCAGTCATCCTGCAGACCGTATTAGGCACTGATTATCCTGCAGCCTGTATTAGGCCCCATTCATCCTGCATACTTTATTAGACACCAGCCATCCTGCAGACTGTATTAGGCACTGATTATCCTGCAGCCTGTATTAGGCCCCAGTCATCCTACAGACTGTATTAAGACCAGACATCCTGCAGACTATTAGGCACTGATCATCCTGCAGACTGTATTGGGCAGCGGTCATTCTGCAGAATGTATTAGGCACCGGTCGCTCTTCAGACGGTAGATATTAGGCCCCAGTCATCCTTCAGCCTGTAAGAGGTACAAGTCATCCTGCAGACTGTATTAGGCACTGACCATTTTGCAGGCTGTATTAGGGCCCAGTCAACTTGCATACTGTATTAGGCACTGACCATCTTGCAGGCTGTATTAGGGCCCAGTCACCCTGCAGACTGTGTTCGGCCCCAGTCACCCTGCAGACTGTATTAGGCACTGATCATCCTGCAGAGACTTTATTAGGCACTGCCATCTGCAGACTATTAAGATCCTGTCACCCTTCAAACTGGTTTAGGCCCCGCCGAACCTGCAGACTGTATTAGGGCCCAGTCGACTTGCATACTGCTTTAGGCACTGACCATCCTGCAGACTGCATTAGGCCCTGGTCATCCTGCAGACAGTATTAAGCCCCAGTCATTCTGCAGACTGTATTAGGCACTGATCATCGTTCAGACTGTAATAGGCACTATTCATGCTGCAGACTGTATTCGGCACTGATCGTCCTACAAACTGTCTTATGTTCAAGTCTTCCTTCAGACTGTATTAGGCACTGATTGTCCTGCAGACTGTATTAAGGCACCAGTCATCCTACAGACTTTGTTAGTCGCTGGTCAGTAATTTTCTCTGGAATTTTCTCCTCAGTTAAGGACACTCTTCATCTCAGTACTATGTTTTTTTTAAATCAGGGGCATACATTCTGTGCACTATTTCTCTGGCTTTACCACAGTGAATCTCTCACAGAAACTCACCTGCTACCTACATCAGAGGAAATTCCTGCATATATAGACACAGCTGACACATGTATACAGATAGCATACACACAAATCAGAAACAAGGTGTACAAGAAACAAAAATTGTAAATTAAAAGAATAGAAGTGCTGGACCCAGTGGCACACAGTGTGAGAGAATGAAATATATGTGGGGGAGTGTATTAGTCTCAGTGATACATGATAAAATATACTCAGCACTCTATCTCTCTCTATGTGCGAGGCACGGTGACACAGTGGTTAGCACTGCTCCCTCACAGTGCCAGGGACCCAGGTTTGATTCCAACCAGGTTGGATTCAACCTTCCAGTCTATGTGGAGTTTGCATGTTCTCCCCATGTCTGCGTGGGTTTCCGCCGGGTGCTCTGGTTTCCTTCCATCGTCCAAAGATGCGCAGGTTAGGTGAATTGGCCATGCTAAATTATCCCCTAGCGTCCAACGGTTAAATGGGGTTATGGGGATGGAGAGTGAGCCGAGGTAGGGTGTTCTTTCGAAGGGCCAGTGCAGACTCGATGGGCCAAAATGGCCTCTTTTTGCACTGTAGGGATTCTATAACCTTAGAACAAGTCTTTATTTCCTTTCTGTTTTTCCCCTTCCCTACTATCAGTAGCCCAGGGTAATCAATGTCTGTATATCACACAATGTACACACACTAGGCAGATGAGCAAATAAAAAGGGCGATGTGACACAGAATAATAATGTTGTTTTCCTGGAAACAAAGACTTAATGAGGAGGAGTGTTATCTGGAGGCTCAAGCCTTGGTCGGATGGTGGCTGAAGCTTGACATCATGTCAACTATTTAGAACGCAGCCTTGTAATATATGTCCAGGCTCTCTCAGGTTATTGGTGCAGAAACCTGCTGCATTGTTCAGTTCTGAGAAGCAAGTTAAAGAATGTCAGTTAAGACTAGAATAAGAGAGAAGACAAAGCCTATTGAACCAAGGCAGAGAAACATTCGCTTTGCTGGCACTTATTGCATTGTGTGACTCTTCCATTCCTTTTTCCTATCCTTGGGTTCTCTGTTAAACTTTTTACACATCGGCTTCTGGATTGCTAATCCTTTCATCCAAACTTTTACCCCGTCAAACCAGCTGGTGGTTTACATTCCAATGCAGCATCCATTACTCCCTGTGACGTTGGAGTAGAAAGTACTAGCTCTATTTGCAGTGGTAGTTGTAGAATATTAGTTGCAAGGCTTCTCTATGCGGTGACTTAATGAACATTCAATGAAATAGTGGGAAACTGAGAAATTATCGAGTTTTACATTCCCCTTACCATTTAAGCTGTGCTAGTGTTCACCCCATTATCTAACCCAGTATCTGACTTAAATCTGTCCCCCGAATTTCTTCCTTAATGCAATCTCTTGTCGTCTAATTTCTTCAATACTTGAATATAATCTATTCAATTAAGTGTATTTCTGATCTGGACCAATGCATCTGACCTGATCTTTAACAGTACAGTTTGTCCCATCATTATGTGTCCTATTTTAATGTATTTCAAAGACTATGTAACCTAATCTCGTCACAATATAATGGATCAGAATGCAGTAGATCCTTGTCAAATCAATACCAGTACACTGTTTTATAAATAAACCTAGCCCTTATATCACTTATACTGTTATATTATATCCCAATACAATCATCCCTAATAAAATCTCTCCAGTACAATCTGTCTAATTAGTCTATTTGGATATAATGTGTCCGAGCAAAACATAGCAGCTACAATGCACTCTGGGTTTTTTCTTCACTACTTGCCCAGTGTAAGCGACAACCATCGAAGTGGATAGAACAGGGCCTGATACAAAGCAAAGGCCTTTTCTCTACTCTAACCACCTGCCTCACTTGAGTCTTGATTGTGCATCCCTTCTGCACCTGTGTGACTTTCTACTTCCTACACAAGCCATCCTGAGAGAGATTGTCAGTTTATTGTCAACTGTGCCAGGTTGTGTGCAATTTGCTAACACAGTTCAGTGTCCAATTGGCCAGGGCCAAGACTGACTTCAGCTCCACCAAGATATTGCAGCCAGAAGATAAAGGAATATTTCATTTGCCGGTTATAATCTAGTTCAAAGCAATCAATGCCGTTGCGTTCTGTTGCGATGCTGGTTGGGTGACTTAAAATAATTTAGATGCAATCAAGCCAAAGAATACAACTGGCAAAGCCTACTTCTGGATTGCCCTTTTTACAATGTACCTTACATCACCTATTTATCCCTGTTACATTTACCCTAATACAATATAACGCATAATATGGATCCTACTTTAACCCATTCCAATACAGCTCCCAGGGGCTGGTTTAGTACAGTGGGCTAAATAGCTGGCTTGCAAAGCAGAGAAATGCCAGCAGCGTGGGTTCAATTCCCGTACAGGCCTCACCAAACAAACGCCGGAATGTGGCAACTATGGGCTTTTCACAGTAACTTCATTGAAGCCTACTTGTGACAATAAGCGATTATTATTATTGTTATTATTATTACAAGACATCTAAACTCTTACAATGCAAAGCACCCTAGGAAATATGTACATTTTAAGGTCAAATAACCTCAAATGACATGGATGGGAAGCAGGCCCATGATTCCTATGAATTTTGGGTTATTATAATGTTAAACAAATCTGAATTCCAACTCCAGCCTGCCTGCTTCTGGTTTTATGAAGGTGGGTTGGCGGCAGGCAATTATCCCAAATCCAGGAGCTGAATTGGAAATTTCAATATTATAATGAGGTTGCTTGCCTCATATTTGACCAGCATTTTAAATTCACTCCCTGGCCAAAAGAGTTTCTAGGCCATCTCCCAGCCAGAAGTTAAAGGGAGATGAAGATAACTGAATCATGGAGGCAAGTAGTTTTCCACTTACCTACTGGATCTAGATTACTAGCTTCAACGAACCCTGCAAATGGACACACCCCGAGCAACCTTTCTTATCCCCTCCACATACCTCTCCCATCCCTACACCGTGTCCCTTAAAATCCCCCTCTCACCCCAACCACGTCTCCATTTCCCACCGTACCGCCCCCCCCCCCCCCCCCCCCCCCCCAAGTCCCTAGCCTCCGATTTTCCCCAACCGCAGAATCTGATCCTGCCCCTGGCTTTCATTTATTGATTTACCAGATTGCAGTTTTTGCACCGACCTCTGATCCTCTTGATGCTCCAGCCTCTGATCTTTCACCTTGTCTCGATCTATCTCCTGGCCTCCAATCTGCCCCAGGTACTGCTCCAGCCCAGTTTTTCCAATCCGTCTTTCCCTCCTCTCCTTTCTCCAACTGCAGTCTGGTGCTGAAGGCACCAAGCTGCTCAAGGGGCAACTTGCGCCTGGCAGCTATGAACGATAAGGAGAGACAAAAATAAATGCTCTTCCAGATTTCCTCACCTCAAAGCAGCCTCATCACCTCCTAGTTCATATCCAGCAGCCATGTAGCTTGCGCTTAGAGCACTGCGCTGATCCTGCAACCTGAAAGATACGGCGGATACCCAAAGGTGTGCAATCTTATTATTTGAGAATTTACAATAACCAAATGCAATTTTTGTGACCTGACCGAAGCTAGATTTAATATCAGGTTTTTTAGAACTCCACTGATGTTAGAACCTAAACTTTAGGCGCAATCAGGAAGAATTAAACAAAATGTTCACAAGTTTCTACTAAAATTTATTTGTTTAATCATTCACGTAAAATCTTCAATGAATCGATAGAATCGGGCGGTGTAATGGAATGCAGTTGTTTCATTTTTTCTTTAATTCCTTGATGTATTCAATGCCGATAACTAGTTGGAGTTTTAATAATATAGTTTGAAAATAGGTTTAGCAACAAAAATGAACATTTCCAATAAGTGTCGAGTCCTCCATCTGCAAGTAACCAGATTGAAAATTACTGAAAATAACTTTTTTAAATTATACAGTCACTTTATAGCTTTGTTGGTGCATGCCTGTTACCTATTGAACAAACTGCATACTTTTAGATAAGAAAATAACTTTAAAACATTTATCTATGTGCCTAACAAATGTATGTGATTTGAAGAGCCTTCCTTAACCAGCTTAATCATCAGAAGCTTACGATGCCAGCCTGAGAAATGTGTTTAATTTTGTGGGAAGAGCCCAATTTAGGCAAATCGGATCTTGAACCTGCGTAGAAATGATCCTGAAGAACCTACGCACTGGTGTTTACAAAGAACAAAGAAAAATTACAGCACAGGAACAGGTCCTTCGGCCCTCCAAGCCTGCGCTAATCCAGATCCTCTATCTAAAACTGTTGCCTATTTTCTAAGGATCTGTATCCCTCTGCTCCCTGCCCATTCATGTTTCTGTCTAGATACATCTTAAATGAGGCTATCGTGCCCGCCTCTACCACCTCCGCCGACAATGCGTTCCAGGCACCCACCACCCTCTGCGTAAAGAACCTTCCATGCATATCTCCCTTAAACTTTTCCCTCTCACTTTGAACTCGTGACCCCTAGTAATTGAATCCCCCACTCTGGGGAAAAAGCTTCTTGCTATCCACCCTGTCTATACCTCTCATGATTTTGTAGACCTCAATGAGGTCCCCCCTCAACCTCCGTCTTTCTAATGAAAATAATCCTAATCTACTCAACCTCTCTTCATAGCTAGCGCCCTCCATACCAGGCAACATCCCGGTGATCCTCCTCTGCACCTTCTCCAAGCATTACATCCTTTTGGTAATGTGGCGACCAAAACTGTATGCAGTATTCCAAATGTGGCCGAATCAAAGTCTTATACAACTGTAACATGACCTGCCAACTCTTGTACTCAATACCCCTTCCGATGAAGGAAAGCATACCGTATGCCTTCTTGACCATTCTATCGACCTGCGCAGCCACCTTCAGGGTACAATGGACCTGAACACCCAGATCTCTCTGTACTACAATTTTCCCCAGGGCTTTTTCATTTACCGTATAGTTCGCTCTTGAATTGGATCTTCCAAAATGCATCACCTTGCATTTGCCCGGATTGAACTCCATCTGCCATTTCTCCGCCGAACTCTCCCATCTATCTATATTCTGCTGTATTCTCTGACAGTCCCCTTCACTATCTGCTAAACCCTAACCAATCTTAGTGTCATCTGCAAACTTGCTAATCCGACCACCTATACTTTCCTCCAGATCATTTATGTATATCACAAACAACAATGGTCCCAGCACGGATCCCTGTGGAACACCACTGGTCACAGGTCTCCATTTTGAGAAACTCCCTTCCACTACTACTCTCTGTCTCCTGTTGCCCAGCCAGTTCTTTATCCATCTAGCTAGTACACCCTGGACCCCATGAGACTTCACTTTCTCCATCAGCCTACCATGGGGAACCTTATCAAATGCCTTACTGAAGTCCATGTATATGACAGCTACAGCCCTTCCTTCATCAATCAACTTTGTCACTTCCTCAAAGAATTCTATTAAGTTGGTAAGACTTGACCTTCCCTGCACAAAACCATGTTGCCTATCACTGATAAGCCCATTTACTTCCAAATGGGAATAGATCGTATCCCTCAGTATCTTCTCCAGCAGCTTCCCTACCACTGATGTCAGGCTCACTTGTCTATAATTATCTGAATTATCCCTGCTACCCTTCTTAAACAAGTGGACAACATTAGCAATTCTCCAGTCCTCCGGTATCTCACCCGTGTTCAAGGATGCTGCAAAGATATCTGTTAAGGCCCCAGCTATTTCCTCTCTCACTTCAATCAGTAACCTGGGATAGATCCCATCCGGACCTGGGGACCTGTCCACCTTAATGCCTTTAGAATACCCAACACATCCTCCCTCCTTATGCCGACTTGACCTAGAGTAATCAAACATCTATCCCTAACCTCAACATCCGTCATGTCCCTCTCCTCGGTGAATACCGATGCAAAGTACTCGTTAAGGATCTCACCCATTGTCTCTGACTCCACGCATAACTTTTCTCCTTTGTCCTTGAGTGGGCCAACCCTTTCTCTAGTTCCCCTCTTGCTCCTTATATATGAATAAACGTCTTTGGGATTTTCCTTAACCCTGTTTGCTAAAGATATTTCATGACACCTTCTAGCCCTCTTGATTCCTCGTTTCAGATTGGTCCTACATTCCCGCTATTCTTCCAAAGCTTCATCTGTCTTCAGTCGCCTAGACCTTTTGTATGCTTCCTTTTCCCTCTTAGCTAGTCTCACTATTTCACCTGTCATCCATGGTTCTCTAATCTTGCCATTTCTATCCCTCATTTTCACAGGGACATGTCTGCCCTGCACTCTAATCAACCTCTCTTTAAAAGCCTCCCACATATCAAATGTGGATTTACCTTCAAACAGCTGCTCCCCATCCACATTCCCCAGCTCGTGCCGAATTTTGGTATAGTTGGCCTTCCCCCAATTTAGCACTCTTCCTTTAGGACCACTCTCGTCTTTGTCCATGAGTATTCTAAAATTTACGGAATTGTGATCACTATTCCCAAAGTAATCCCCGACTGAAACTTCAACCACCTGGCCGGGCTCATTCCCCAACACCAGGTCCAGTATGGCCCCTTCCCAAGTTGGACTATTTACATACTGCTCTAGAAAATCCTCCTGGATGCTCCTTACAAATTCTGCTCCATCTCGACCTCTGACACTAAGTGTATCCCATTCAATGTTGGGAAAATTAAAATCTCCTATCACCACCACCCTGTAACTCCTACATCTTTCCATAATCTGTTTACATATTTGTACCTCTATCTCACGCTCGCTGTTGGGAGGTCTGTAGTACTGCACCAACATTGTTACCGCACCCTTCCTATTTCTGAGCTCTGCCCATATCGCCTCACTGCTCGAGTCCTCCATAGTGCCCTCCTTCAGCACAGCTGTGATATCCTCTCTGACCAGTAATGCAACTCCTCCACCGCTTTTACCTCCCTCTCTATCCCGCCTGAAGCATCGATATACTGGGATATTTAGTTGCCAATCATACCCTTCCCTCAACCAAGTCTCAGTAATGGCAATACCATCATACTCCCAGGTACTAATCCAAGCCCTAAGTTCATCTGCCTTACCTACTACACTTCTTGCATTAAAACAAATGCACCTCAGACCACCAGTCCTTTTGCGTTCATCATCTGCTCCCTGCCTATTCTTCCCCTTAGTCACGCTGACTTCATGATCTAGTTCCTTACAGGCTTTAGTTACTACCTCCTTACTGTCCACTAACCTCCTCATTTGGTCCCCATCCCCCTGCCACATTAGTTTAAACCCTCTCCAACAGCGTTAGCAAAAGCACCCCCAAGGATATTGGTTCCAGTCCGGCCCAGGTGTAGTCCGTCCAATTTGTAGTAGTCCCACCTCCCCCAGAACCGGTCCCAATGTCCCAAAAATCTGAACCCCTCCCTCCTGCACCATCTCTCAAGCTACGCATTCATCCTGCCTATTCTTTCATTTCTACTCTGACTATCACGTGGCACTGGTAGCAATCCTGAGATTACTACCTCTGAGGTCCGACTTTTTAACTTGGCTCCTATCTCCCTAAATTTTGCTTGTAGGACCTCATCCCAATTTTTACCTATATCATTGGTGCCTATATGCACCACGACAACTGGCTGTTCATCCACCCCCTTCAGAATGTTCTGCAGCCGATCTGAGACATCCCTGACCCGTGCAGCTGGGAGGCAACATACCATTCGGGAGTCTCGTTTTCGACCACAGAACCGCCTATCTACTCCCCTTACAATTGAATCCCCTATGACTATAGCCCTTCCACTCTTTTTCCCGCCCTTCTGTACAGCAGAGCCAGCCACGGTGCCATGAACCTAGCTACTGCTGCCTTCCCCGGTGAGCCATCTCCCCCAACAGTATCCAAAACGGTATACCTGTTTTGGAGGGAGATGACCGCAGGGGACACCTGCACTGCCTTCCTGCTCTTTCTCTGCCTTTTGGTCACCCATTCCCTGTCTCCCTCACTAATCCTAATCTGCGGTGTGACCAACTCACTGAACGTGCTATCCACGACCTCCTCAGCATCGCGGATGCTCCAAAGTGAGTCCATCCGCGCAGCTCCAGAGCCGTCATGCGGTCTAACAAGAGCTGCAACTGGACACACTTCCCGCACATGAAGGAGCCAGGCACATAAGCCACGTCCCTGAGCTCCCACATTAAGCAAGAGGAGCATAACACGGGTCTGAGATCTCCTGCCATTTTTAATCTTAAACTTAATTTAGTCCAGCTATAATATCAAATAATAGATAAATGAAAAAGGAAAAAAAAAAGAAAAATTGTTACCAATCACTCAATTTAAAAAAAAAAAAATAGAAATAGAAAAACCTTACCTTATCAACACACCTCAGGGAAAAGAAAAACTACTTACCAGTCACCAGCCAATCACTTACCTGCTGGCTGGCGTGGTCAACTTCTTTCTACTTCTACCTGCCCTCGAATCTCCCTCTTGATCTTTACTCGGCTGGGATCCTTACAGTGATTGTTTTTTTTTTGGTTAGAGGAGGAGGTAGGGAGGGAAACACTGAAGAAGTGTTTGGGGTTTAACTGTCACTTGACAACAGCTCCTCCACAAACCACCTTCTGGATGCAGTGACCGCAATGCACTGATGCAAATTTTCCCCGCATCAGCCAATCAGCGGCCCCGCTCTGCTGCCCTCTGCTGGATGCTTGCCTTCACTTAAACACGGAGGGTGTCTTGCTCAGGTACACCTGGATACAGTGACTGCAATGCACGGATGCAAATTTTCCCCCAACAGCCAATCAGCGGCTCCGCTCCGCTGCCCTCTGCTGGATTTAAAGTTCTTTTGTGCCAGGTCATCTCATTCCCCTGGATTGTGATGATATTACTGACATAAATAAGCAGGAATATGATCCCCCTGATCACCCAGAATTAGTACATGGGAGCATGGTAGGACCCAGGAAGCAAGGTTCGCAATCACAGCCTAGCTCGTGAAGATGTGAGGCAAAATATTACATTTTAAAGCTGAAAACTAGGGGTGAACTTGTGTTGTGAAATTCTTTTTGACAAAGTTTCATGAAGATGTTGACCTCAATTAGTTAAAATGGATTTATAAATTTCAGTCCCCCCGAAATGATGGTGAAGCCTGGCTTCTGAAATTAAACAGCTACTACAAATCCATCTTTTCTCAGGGAGATCAGCAAGAGTTGCGAAAATCTAATAATCAGGTTTTCAGGGACAGCAATGGAAGAGCAAAACAATATGTCAATAATGATGAATGTGGTCATGAAGAGGATTGAATGAACTGAGACAAAGTTGCGACTCCTCACAACTTGAACATGTAATTTTAACAGTGATAGGGCACAACATTTTAGACATCTTTTATGAGCTACTCCAGGTGATTAGAAAGTGGTTAACACAACTTTATTGTTTAAAGAAGGGAAATTATATGCCAGTAAGTTCAATGTCTGACATGGGATAAGTTTTTTTTAACTTTTAAGATGCAATGGGTTAACACATGGACCTCCATTAACATGTAACAAGGAGAATGGGTACCGCTAAATTCGGTCATGTTTCATTTACCTGCTGCAGCTTTTCCCAACACCCCCTTCCTGGTGGGCAGGAAAACAGAGTCATTATAACGTCGGATTTTCGCAAAGCCGTGGGTGAGATTTCACACTGATGGCTAAACGAAAGGAATTATGGAATAGGGAATAAAAGTGCTTAGTTCCAATTAAAGAAAAGCAAAAGGCCCTGCCTCACATTAGCAGAGAAATTGAGTACAAGTGTACAGCTTACAATATTACTGTGCGTGGATTTGGTCAGATGTCACCTGGAGCGTCTTGGGTGCAATTCTAGGCGTTTAATCAGTTCGCTAAAGGTGACAAGCCAGCTCCAGAATATTAAGCAACAGTACTGGAGCCATGTGGCCTATGGTCGCTTAAATTGTGTGTGGAATACCGGTGCACAAACTCTTTAATAGCTTAATCTTTCTGTTGCATTAGTTTTCCGCCCCCACCCCCCACCAAATCCCAAGTTTTAATCTGCAGCAAATTGATTATGAATGTGGCAATGTGAGGAATAGGACAGATCTATCTTGTCAATTCCCACCCATTCTATTTCTGGCGATATATGTAGCCACAATAATATAATAAAGATTATTATTATGAGTTTTAATCAAAGCACGGGGAGATGATGTTCGATATTATCTTCAAGGGTAATTGGGTTCACAGGGACACATGTATCTGATTACTGCTGTGGTTAAAACATTGTAATTTTTTTTTGCTCTTCTTACTTTGCCCTTTGCTGGTTGGCTGCCATTTATCTCCTTATCCACTGGCTTTTCACCTTTTAAAACAACAAACAATTGGTTTTCCGCCATGAATTCCACTCTATCTTTCATTTTTGCAACAGGAAGAGGAGCAATAGCCAGGCTGTTAAGTCCAGATCTGTGGGAATATAGTACCCACCCCATCAGAGTACCAAGACAGAGCCAGCCTAAGGAAGGTTCACTTTTAAGTTATTCCATGGTCCAAACAGATCTGCAACCCACTTCCACCAAATCCACCAATCTGTCAGTGACTGTTTTGGTCCCCATCACCCTTGACTTCTGTGATAACATCATTTCAACCTCCCACTGTGCACATCTGTAACATTCAAACGCTCGTGCGCAGATGCATCGAACAATTCAGAATGCATTGTCCTCTAGTGCCAGTAATTTTGTCATTTTGCCATGGAAAACAGGTGCCAACATGTAATCTTGTTGAGCAGTAGATGTTCCAAGACCCACTATTTGCTGCCTGAACTCAATGTTAAACGTTTCTTCTCCTATATGCTGTCTTGAGTGTTAGGCTGCTGTGTGCCAAAACAACCATCTTGTATTTCAAGTTGCCCATGTCTGACAACAGCTAGGTCCTGAGATGGATTTTGTGTGGGCAGCAATTTTTGAGCTGTCTAGCCAGCCTTACCCCACCCTGTTCAATGCCACGGACGTAGTTGGGAGATGGCACGCATGTGCTGTTATCCTGGCAGCACCATCAGCTTTGCGTTGTCTGGTTAGCCCACTGGATCTGTGGGACAGCAGATGGAAAGGTTATGTGCAAAGCAGTGAAGTCCTGAATTATGCTTGGCTGCAGCTGGTCAGCAAGTCCTTTCAAATGAAAGAGGCAGCTTTCTCTCACCTGGCGCTCAAGACCTCCATCATAGCCTTAAGCCCCATGGAAGAAGCGAAGGCTTCAAACCCTGACAGGGTGATGTCTACTGGAACAGTTCCTGAATTTAATGTGTGCTGACAGTGGGCAATTATGCTGTATTGGGCTTTACACGGTCAGATATAGTCCAGAGCAAAGGCTCCCAATTAAATGTGCGACTGACAGACAAACTAACTGAACTGTCTATAGTATTATGTCACTAGGTTATCCATTGGGCAGCCTCTAACCCTGTGCTATCCGAAGAGTGGGAGATGTTGGGGGCTATATCATACTTTTGGCGTGTATTGTTCCACAGCATGTGTGAGAGAGAGCAAGTGTTCAGCTGAAACTGTGTCACATTCTGAATGTTTTGTTTTCTGCTGCAGTTTTCTTGTGCTGTATTTTTGCATGCTGAGCTTCATCTGGTTGTTTTCTTCCCTCCCCACAGAAAAAGATCTTAATAGGAATTTGCATTGCAGTAGTACTGTTGGTTATCATCATTGTTCTGGCTGTGTATCTCAGTTAATGCTCCAAAACACCATGAATCCACTGAATCATCCTGATTGATACTAAAGCTGGGCTTTTGTTCCATCATCACCATACAGCCCGCATGTGGAATGGCGAGATTGCAGCTGGGCATTTCCATTTTTTGTCAAACATCCATCATTTTCCAGGAGGTGATGTTCGTCGCCACCAAGACCATTGCTCAGATTTCACTTCTACCTTCCAATGTGGACTTTTTGTTTTGACATCACTGTAAGCTGAAGAACAACATCAGGGTTTTGTGCTGACGTCTCTTCTCTATTGATTATCGGTTTACCTGCAATGCCATAATCCCATTTGAGAAACTTTATCAGAATGAACCTCGCTTTAACAGGCTATGATTTCACCATCTTGTTAGTCGACTTTGAATCCAGCTGACGTTCTGCTGTAATCAGGTTTTTATAATTTCTAATCCATCTTCTCACCGCCCCCTCCACTTCCCCCCCCCCCCCTTCTTCAGTCTCTCCTTCCCTTCTATCCCTTTCTCTAGCTCTCCTCTCTCCCCTTTTCTCTCTTCCCTTTCTCGCTCTCCTTTTTTCTCTCCTCACGCTCCATTTTCTCTCACTCTTGGATTTATCCTCTGAGGATACTAAATCCACACGGCTCCAGATAGAGACACATCTCGCCACACAGAGATCCAGCCACATGCCAATGCAGATCCACATGAACATAGTCTTCCTGATTAACCTGTAAAGACTAGCAGTGTTGGTGCACCCACAGGACTTCAATTCCCACTGTCACTCTCCATACAGACAGAAACAAGGAAGAGTAAAAGATGATACCGGGAAGGGCAAGGAAATGCGATTAGAACCGATACCCCCCACTTGAAGGGTTCCAAACACATTGGGACAATTGTCCTCCCATGCTTTAATAAGTAATATTCATAGAGAAAAAAAATAAACCCACAAATAGAGGAACAAGAACCAATTTAGGAGCAAGAAGCAATAAGTAAGAAAAGGAACACTGACTTGAATAGGAACATTTTCTAAATTCATTTGTGGGATATGGGCTTCCCTGGCTTGGCTAACATTCATTGCCCATCCCTAATTGCCCTTGAGAATGTGGTGGTGAGCTGCCTTCTTGAACCACAACAGTCCATATGCTCCATTTAAAGGTACAACTGCAGAACGGCTATAGCAGCACATGAATATGCAGACAGGAATAACAGGACAGGTGGATGGAATTTGTGAACGGAAGGATACTTAGCCCATTATACCAGGATGAAAAGAAAAAAAATCTCCTGACATATTTTGACAAGTATGCGCCCATGTAACGAGCATGGCAACCAATGGAATTACTTAAAATAAAAGCAAAATACTGTGAATGTTGGAAATCTGAAATACAGACAGAAAACACTAGAAAGATTCAGCAGGTCTGGCAGCATCTGTGGAGAGAGAAACCGAGGGCGGGATTCTCTGGCCGCGCCCGTCCGGCAACCGGGAATTCCCGCACGAGGTCAATGGACCTTTACGTGGTCCGCGTCCCGCCCGTGGCGATCTTGCGGCGGGCGGGGCGGAAGAATCCGGCCCGGAGTTAATGTTTCGAGTCCGTAACTGTTTCTCCACCGATGCTGCCAGGCCTGCTGAGTTTTTCTAGCATTTTCCATTTTATTCTGGGAATTGCATATTCTTTACTTATCAAATCAAAGCTCCATTAGATCGCCTAACTTTCAATGGTCCAATGAAAAAATGACTCCCTTTCTCCAATCTCGCCTCATCTAAAACATCCTGATCCTAGAATAATCTCCTTTGCCTTTGAAATTCTGACTAAAAGTGTGCACCCAAAAGTGAAAAACACTGACTTTGTGGTTATCACATTTAACGCGGACCTTGAAAAAAATTACCAGCAAAGATTGAGTGGACTCTGGCATTAATTTCCCCTATTCCACAGCAACTTTCTATTTACATTATCTGTAGGGTATATGTGGTGTCGCAAACAGTGAGGTCACCATGCAGGCTAAGAAGCCAACCAGGCTGATGAATTCTCACCAACAAGCAAATAAAAAGCATGAATTATAATTCCCCTTTTTACTGAGTGTGAAGTGAAGATTGAAACAGCCACATGGAATTAAGGTTGAAGCTGAATTATCAACCCTAAAAAAGAAAAATATTTGTTATTATTTAAAAACCTGTGGAACTTGAATCATGGAATAGAGAGGATGGCACTTATAAAATTACCTTTTCATGGTCAAGAGAGATTGATTACATACTATTAAAAGCACAGTTGCACCTCATTCAACATTTTTGATGGGTTTTACAATAGGAATAATGCATTAGGAGTTGAGGTTCGCATCAAAACATTGGCCGCAATTCTCCCACAAAATTTCTAAGTGTGTTCTCTGGCTGGAAACACGATGCGATTCCCACCAGCTGGGTCAGCGAGATCCAGATCTCAATCCATCCACACTTAGACATTTGTTTGGAGGTTAGGGTGGTATGTGCCATGAATGAGATGTGCAGGTCCTAAAGACATTAGCAGGGCCAACTCCTCAGAGACAGGGGCACCAATTTTAAAGGGCACCTCGATCTTCAGGCAACCTGGCAGAACCCCCCCCCCCCCACATCGCTATCATCAGCCTCCCCCCTCTCTCACTTCCCCCCCCCCCCCCCCCCCCCTCCCTGGCCCCTCAAAGTGAGTGGCACACTGCTAGGGCGTCACCAAAGCCCCACCCCTTTCAGGCCATGCCTCTTGACAGTGCCAACCTGGCAGTACCAGGGCACTTTCCACCCATGTCGCTGACCACCCAGCGACTTCAATGGCCTCCGGGCTTCACTGTGTATACAATGGAGACGAGTAGTGATTCCCACCGGTGCAACATTGTGCCCATGGTTGGGAGAATTGAAGAGGCCCAGTGAATTTGGCTTAGTGCAAAACCTGAATAGGGTAATTAATTATTTTTTAAATAACCAAAAAATAAAGAGTACTAATTATTTTTTTTCTCCAATTGAGGGGCAATTTAGCGTGGCCAATCACCTAACCTGCACATCTTTGGGTTGTGGGAGTGAGACCCATGGCAACACGGGAGAATGTACAAACTCCACATGGACAGTGATCCGGGATCAAACCCGGGTTGTCGGCACCATGAGGCAGCAGTGCTAACCACTGCACCACCGTAACACAGAGCGGGGGGAGGGGGTAACTCACAGTCACACAGAGCAGGGGGGGACAAATCCATCATCTCTGGAATCAATCTATAGAACCTCCTCTGAACTGCCTCCAATGCCACTACATCTTTCCTCAAATAAGGAGACCAAAACTGTACACACTACTCCAGGTGCGATCTTACCAATGCTTGTATATTTGCAACAACACTTCCTTTTCTTTATACTCAATTCCTTTTGCCATAAATTCCAATATTCCATTTGCTTTCCTTATTATCTGCTGCACCTGCATGCTCATTTTCTGTGACTCATGCACGAGGACACCAGATCCCCCTGCATCGGACCACCCCAAAGTCTTTTCCCATTTAGATAAGTTTCCATTCCATTTTTTTGACCAAAATGCATGACCTCACACTTATCCAAGTTAAACTCCATCTGCCACATTTTGGCCCATTCTCCTAACCTATCTATATCCATTTGTAAGGTTCTTATTTCCTCATTGCAATTTACTGTCCCACCTATTTTTGTATCATCTGAGAATTTGGTTATAGAACCTTCTATCCCCATATCCAAGTCATTAATATAGATTGTAAATAGCTGTGGCCCAAGGACCGAGCCCTGTGGCACCGCACTAGTTAGATCTTGCCAACCAGAAAAGACCCATTTATCCCTACTCTCTGTCTCCTGTCCATCTGCCAGTCTTCTATCCAAGCTAATAAATTACCCCTAACCCCATGTGATCTCACCTTGTGAATTAACCTTCTGTGTGGCACCTTATCAAACGCCTTCCGGAAGTCAAGATATATTACATCTACAGGATCCCCATTACCCACTTTGCTTGTTCCATCTTCGAAGAACTCCAGCAAATTAGTCAAACATGATTTGCCCTTCATAAAATCATACTGACTCTGCTGCATAGCATTTTGGCTTTCCAAATATCCTGATATTATGTCCTTGATAATTTATTGTAACAATTTTCCCAAAACAGATGTTAAACTAATTGGTCTGTAATTTCCCACATTCTGCCTCCCTCCCTCTTTGAATAAGGGCATTACATTAGCATTTTTCCAATCCACTGGAACCTTTCCCATTTCCATGAATTTTGGAATATCATAACCAATGAATCCATTCTCTGCTGCCACATCCTTTAACACCCTCGGATGTAGGCCATCAGGCCCTGGGGACTTGTCTGCCCTCAATTCTAAGAGTTTGTTGAGTACTGTTTCCCTATTGATGCTGGTTGTTCCAAGTTCCACCCTTTCAATTTCCTCTGAATTGCCCATTCCTATAGGAATGTACTGGTGTCCTCCACCGTGAAAACTGAGGCACAATATTGATTTCGCATCTTTGGCATTTCTGTGTTCCCCACTATTAACTCACCAATTTCATCTGCCAAGGGACCAACATTCACCTTAGCTACTCCTCTCTTTTATGTACCTGTAGAAGCGTTCGTAATCCTTTTTGATTTTCTGCACTAGTTTTTTTCGTAATTTATCTTAGCTCTTTTTATTACTTTTGTAGCATCCCTTTGTTTATGTTTGAAAGTTCCCCAATCTTCCAGCCTGCCACTGGCCTTTGCAATATGATATACCTAGCTTTTTGTCTTTATAATGTCCTTGACCTCCTATTTTAGCCATGGATGCTTTTTACCCCTCTCACCATCTTTTTTTAAATAAATTTAGAGTACCCAATTATTTTATTTTCCAATTAAGGGGTAATTTAGCATGGCCAATCCATCTAACCTGCACATCTTTTGGGTTGTGGGGGTGAAACCTATGCAGACATGGGGAGAATGTGCAAACTCCACACGGACAGTGACCCAGGGCCGGGATTCAAACCCGGGTCCTCAGTGCCGTAGTCCCAGTGCTAACCACTGCACCACACGCCGCCCTCTCTTACCATCTTTCTTCCTCACTGGGATATATTTTAGTTGTGAAGAATTGAGTATCTCCTTAAACAACTGCCACTGCTCATCAGTTGTCCTACCTTTTAGCCTTCCTGCCCAGTCTACTCAGGCCAAACCTGTCCTCATGCCTATGTGATTTCCTTTGTTTAATTCCAGAATATTATGTGGGACTCCATTTTCTCACCCCCAAACTGAACCTTGAATTCTGCCATTCTATGGTCACTACTCCTTAACTATGAGGTCATTAATTAATCCCTCCTCATTACAGAACACCAAATCGCGAGTCGCCTCCTCCCTAGTTGGTCTCCTCAACATACTGTTCCAAGAAATAATCTCTAATGTATTCAATGAACTCTGCCTCCAGGCTACCCTTGCCAATTTGATTCCAGTCTATGTGCATATTAAAATCACTCATTATTATTGCCGTACCACTCTTGCAAGCCCCCAACGTTTCCTGGTTTATACTGTGCCCCACTGTAAAAATACTGTTTGGAGACCGATAGATTACTCCAGCCTAAGACTTCTTCCCTTTGTTATTTCTTATTTCTACCCAGACTGATTCCACATCTTGATCTCCAGTGTTTATGTCATTTCTCATTACAGCACTGATCCCATTCCTCACCAGCCGGGCTACACCTCCTCCTTTTCCTTTCAGTCTATCTTTCCGAAATACTGCGTACCCTTGGATATTCAATTTCCAGACCCAGTCTCTCTGTAATCCCGTTTCAGTAATCTCCACCAAGTCGTAACCTTTTGTTTCTATTTGCGCCGTTAGCTCATTAAGTTTGTTACAAATGCTTCTTGCATTTAAATTTGTTTTAATGTTAAATTTCCCTACTGTTCTATAATTCCTTGGTGCATAAGGACATTCATCTGTTCTGTCCCTCACTTTTATTTTCTGGTAGCGATCCACCACATTGCTAACCTGCACTCTTACCTCATCCTTTAAATTGGGATTTCTAGTTGCCCCTCCCATTTAGTTTAAAGCTCTATCGACAACCCGAGTTATGCGATTCCCTTGGACTGTGGGCCCAGTATGATTCAGATGAAGACGGTCCCTTCGGAGCAGGTCCCCTCTTCCCCAGTACTGGTGCCAATGTCCCATGAATTCAAACCCATTTTTCCCACACCAATCTTTGAGCCAGGCATTTACCTCTTTAATATTATTGACCCTGTGCCAATTAGCTTGTGGCTCAGTTAGTAATCCAGAGATTATTACCTTTTTGGTTCTGTTTTTTAATTTAGGTCATAGCTGTTCATACTCCCTTAGCAGAATCTCTGTCCTTGTTCTACCTATGTCGTTGGTACCACCATAGACCACGACAACTGGATCTTTACCCTCCTGCTCCACATTCCTCTGCAGCCCAGATGAGATAAGCTTTACTGTCACAAGTAGGCTTACATTAACACTGAAATGAGGTTACTGTGAAAAGCCCCTAGTCGCCACCTTCTAGCACCTGTTCGGGTACACAGAGGGAGAATTCAGAATGTCAAAATTACTTAATAGCACGTCTTTTGGGACTTGTGGGAGGAAACCGGAGCACCCGGAGGAAACCCACGCAGACACAGGGAGGACATGCAGACTTTGCACAGACAGTGTCCAAGCTGGGAATCGTACCTGGGACCCTGACGCTGTGAAGCAACAGTGCTACCCACTGTCCTACCTTGCTGCCTATATCCTGAACCCAAGCACCAGGCAGGCAACACGACCTTTGGGATTCTCGATCCTGGTCACAGAGAACAGTGTCAATGCCCCTAACTATACTATCCCCGATTACATTTCCTTTCTCTCCCCCGCTTTAAAGGTTCCCTGTACCACGGTGCTGTGGTCAGTTTACTCATCCTCCCAGCAGTCTCCATTCCCGTCCAAACAGGGAGCAAGAATCTCAAACCTGTTGGACAAGGATAAAGGCTGAGGCTCCTGTAACCCTACCTCCTGGATCCCTCTACCTTCCTCACTCACAGCCACACCCTCCTGTCCCTGACCACTGGCCAAATTTAAATTTGTTATTCTAAGGGGTGTGACTGCCTCCTGGAACACTCTCCCCTCCCGGATGTGTCTTAGTGTCCGAAGCTCAGGCTTCAGCTCATCAACTCTTAGCCGGAGTTCCTCAAACAATCAACACTTACTACATATGTGGTCACTGGGAACCACAATGGGGTCCAGCAGCTCCCACGTCATGCAGGAACAACACATCATCTGACTCTCCCATCTCTATTTCACTTAATTAGTTTTTAATTTGGTTTTTAAAATCTTAATTTTTAATTTTATAAACTTTTTAAATAATCTCTCCTTATTACCTCTGTCTGAAAACAATTTCTAAACTGTAATAAAGTGGGTTTTCAAATTTAACACAGCTTTCCTGTTAGCTAATCAAATCACAGCCTTCCTGTGATGTCACTTTCACTTTTTTCCCCCAGTCAGAACTCTGTCAGTTACAGTGAGTGAGAGAGACACATACTGTCTTATGCTCTCCTCTCCACTGCTGAAATTGAAGGTCTCAGATCCCTGGTCACAAATTAAACTGCCTTACCTTCCCGAGCTGCTCTCTATTAGTTTACCAATCAGCTTATCTCCTCGCCGTTGCTGAAATTACTTTCACCAATCACTTTCCTCACGAGTCATCAGGTGGAAATCTTGATTGATTTTTGTCCCCTCCAAATCCAGTGCTCTTTGGGTCAATTGTAGTGCCCCTCTACGGCAATACTGGCCTCTATGGCTTAGCACTCCACTGTGTAATGCATTTATTTACTCAATGGCTGGAAAAAACTGTTGATTCGCCAAACAAATGTACAGTTGTAGTGTATAAGGCTTGTAAAGTCTGCCAGTTTTAAATCATACCAGACAGGGAGATCATTTTTACTTTTTGCAATTGGATAAAAACACTGCTATATAAAGAATTACTTTAAAACAAATAATAAAAACGGTAAAGAAAATTAGGAATGAAACAAAGTTTAAAAAGTTTCCCTGGACTCTTAAGAGACCATTATTAATGGCAAAAGTTACTTGCAATTTGTTAAGTAACAGCAAAAGTGAGGCAGCTATAAAGGTAGTAAAAAAGGGCGGAGGGGTGAATTAATGCATCTTGGTACCAAATAGATAATATTGGATCAGTCACTCGTTATATGTAGTGCCCAACATTGAGTTCCATTGCAGTCAATGTGCACATGCACTCCCAATCCAATACTGCCTGTTTTGTGCCACTGCCCAAGACAAATTTCTGGTCCAGTGTATTATTTGGCTGTGAAACTACAGCACGGCTCATTATGTGTGGATAATGTGGTCATTCTCCAAGTGCGATCATCCCTTCCTTCTACATTTTGCTCTGTTCTTTTTGCATCTACATTACCGCTCTCACTTTATCTTCATCCATTTATGAAGAACTAGCTCACTGTTCTTTTTCCATGAGTGTATATTTTATGTCTGCTTTATTATTGCTTTATAAAACGTAATGTTTGAAAAACATTTCTCGTTCAACTCATTTATGGGATGTGCGGGAGGTGGACGGTGATTCACTCCGTGGGCAGCAGTTGAATATTTCTGACAAACCACCAAGAGTATGAGAAGCTGTTCATTCCACAGGCATCGCAGAATGAAGGGAGCCGAGGCTTGAAATGTGGGTTAGAATCGCACAGGAAGAGTAAGCAAACTTAACTATTATTTGTCTCAATACTGTGCAGTGCCTGATGAAAGGGGTCATGCCAATCCCAGCAGCCTCTTGAGCAGTATCCATGTTAACAACACAGGATTGAGATCAGCCAGGCTGTAAATGCCTGTGCCCATATTCCCAATCTGGCCCGTTTTCCAAGCCTGGAAAGAATTTGGACGTTTCACCAGTATATCAGTCCAGAACCAGTTAACGAGAGTCAACACTTTACAAACATTGTGCACTGAGTTTCAAAGTGAAAGGTAATAAAGGGAAAAGGTTTTTGCATTCCTCAATATTTAAGGTTAGTTTTAGTGCGAAGATTTTGTCAAGTGTGGCACTGTAATATCAGGTGTTTTTAAACTGTGGCCTGTAATAGAGTCAAGGTCATTGGGACACAGTCCATTTCTAGTGTGAGGTGTTGGTTAATGTGAGTGGGCCTCTGCAATATATAAGGGATTTGGAGTGCGATGGTTTAAAATTTGTGGTGCGCTGGTAGTGCAGGCATGATGATTTTAATGAGAGGGTGTGTAGTGAGGGTGATTGTAATATAGGGTACTTGTGTTGTAAAATAGATTTATAATATGACAGAGTTGTTAATATGGGGTGGGGGTGAGGGTGTTTGCAATGTGGGACGGCAGGGGCAGTGAGTTCCATAAAGGCAATTTGTTAATGTAAAGGGAAGATATTAATCTTTGTCGGAATCATTCATCTTCCATTCTGTAAAGATCCTGTTCATTAAATGTAAAATAAAAGCTCCAGAACTAACCATTTCTCCTCTTCTTCCTGTCATGCTGCTTGGATTTGGGGCCTGCAGAAGAAGATTATGATCATTATATGCTGTGTGGTGCTGGGGGTCGTCATCGCCTCCACAGTTGGGGGAGTATTTGGATTTTGAAAAACATAAAATAGGAGAGAATCTACCAATGTGATGTGGGCAGTTCAGCCACTTTGTGAGAATGAAGTGACTTACTCTCAGTATAACACTGAGAAAGGTTTCTCTGCATGACTATCTAGCATTACTTCCTTTACTGGTTCTGCTCTTTCTGGCTGTTAAGGTATGGTAACATTTCTTTTCTCTATAATTTTTTTTTCAATGATGCGCTGTTTGCCGTAAACACATGAAAATTTGGCCCTGGAAAAAAAACTTCACATTTAAAAGGATTGATCTTAACCCATTGATTGCCAAAGCCAAAGAAAGCCCAGTTAACACCAACAAACACAATGGCTGGAGTCGACATTTTATAAGATACTGATCACAAAAAGGCAATATCTTTTTTAGAAACTCAAATTAGTGTGCACAAGTTTGAAAATCTTGTCAAGGTTGGAAGAATGCGGTGATCCGACATCTCATCAGCACAGTGGTAACCCACTGAACCAGGCGGAAGGCCATGATCCCAACAACATGTGTTCTGTGAAAATTCCTATCTTCATAACATTTCCTTAGATGGAGGAGTGATCTGGTCTGAAGAAGTTCTGCTTTAAGTGTAAGACTCAATGTTTGCTGCTATGGGCGAGGACCTCCCAGACTGTCTTTGAAGCCTCTCTTCTGATCTCAGCCTTTGCTAATTACAGTATTTTTCATTCGCTGTCATTTCATCATGTGAAGAAGAATCACTGCTGAAGACCTTCTCAAGTGGTGCTATCGCTCCCTGTGATGTTAGAAAAAAAGGCTGACAAGATCTGAAGAGTATCTTTAAACGATGCAGCTTTTTAAACAAACAAAAAAAAAGTGAAATGAGAATGGAACAATTCAAATAAGTTGTCATCAATTTATTTTTTATATTCTGGTCTTGACAAAGAAAAGGAAAATCAGGAAACTGGGCAGGTGAACCATCAACAGTTCTACCTGTCAAAAAACAAATTATTTCAGCCTTACTCAAGTGGAAGTAGAAGCTTTAAGAAAGCATATGCTTCACGTCCATCTCTTTATTTTATATAAGGTACCCTCAGTGAGGAGCAGATTCCATCTCCTATTTAACATACGTCCTAAACCGATGAAGCTTTCATTTTAGCATTCATAAAGGGCTTGTGTTAGGAGACTTTGTACCTGGTCTACAATCAGTTCTTCAACATTTGGGTTCTAGTTTCTTTTCATTCCATGTGACATGACGCTTTTATTCTGGTTGTTTTACAAATGTTTTTCACTTGTGCAGTTTTACCAAGAATATGCAAGTCCTTACCAGCTGCCAGCATGGTTAATGTGCAGTCCTATGCAGCTAGGTATCAAAGGGCTTTAAAGAGCGGTTAGTTGAGACTTGCCAGTTTACCATCAAACTGCACTTGGATTTGGCAGCTCCTTTGGGTTGTTGAGGTGATGTCAGTCTGCATGTGGTGCAGCAAGTTCTGTTGCCAAGTTTCTTCCAGTCTTAGTAAGAAAAACATTTTATTTATGCAATTTATGTATGAACAAAAATGTAACCGTTTTTTTAAATTCCAACTTTTTGTTGTCTATTCCAGCAGTGGTGTGCAAGAAAGCTTCCTACGCAGGGCGCTGACACAGTGCCATTAACCAAACCACTAAAAGCCCCAGATCAATTATTTGTACTTTTCTGTTTATGTGCTTTAACTTTCCATTTTTGGCTATCCAGTTCAAATCCAGTTGTGGTACCTCATACCTCACTATTTTACACATGGGTTATTTCCAATTCTACAAATCTATTTCTTATGTTCATTCCATTAGTATAAAACTACTGAGTTTCTCTATCTCTGTTTTATTATTATATTGCCCTCTCTTACCCTTTTTATAACCATAACATTTACTTGTAAGCACTTTCCTCTGGGGCTCACTTATCAACTGGAAAATAATATTGAGGGACAGATGTGTATTAATAGTGCTGCTGTTGCTTTCACCTTGACATCAATGTAGTTCACACACAGCACAGTCACACACAGGGTGGCTATCAGAGCAGGAAACGTGGCAGATTTTCCTTTCTTAGCTGAGTGCCTCCTTCGCTAGCTGGCTGAGATCTGTTACCTCGGCACAACCCAGCATTTGAACCTGAGGACCTTCTTTGTGTGTGAATGGCGTGGCTGTTCGCTGTCTTGACCAACCGATCCATTGGGCTTCAGGTAAATAGAAAAAAGCCAGGAGCTAGGGTGGAATCTGAAATAAGAACATGCTAATGAGGCAGGCGACTGCAAAGATTAAAGACAAAATTTCCCTGATTCTAATTGTGGATGAATTTAAAGGTCACGTACTGAAACACATCAGACTTAAGTTGCCTTGCGCTCAATTTCTGAAGCTATAAATATCAGGAATTGTCTGGCTTACACATGCAATATTCAAATAAAACCTGCGGTATCTGCATAAGCGCAGTTTGCATTATTCACATCGAGACTAATACAAAACTTTGCAGAATATTGAGATCTCTCAATTGCGCAACCGACCATTATTCAAATTCTTTTTAGTTCCCTTCAAGCACTTTTTATATCAGCAAAGTGATGACACCTGACAATTGAAATGCAAATCTTGCAGAGGTTACTCAGGATTTCATATTTAATAACTTCTCACTTGGAACCCCCAATTTGTACATCGTCTGGTCATTCAACAGTCCAACCTACTCTGGTAAACATGTTGAGATTGTTACGGTACAAAATACTGTCATGCCATGAGCACACGGAAGTATGGGGCCAATTAAGTAGCAAGACGCATAATTGGCAAGTGAATGCAAGCTATTAAACAAAGTTATCAGGTCCAGAGCCAGAATAATTGGGGGGGAAGACCTGTTCAGGGCCCCTGATCAGAGATATGTAGCATTGGTCTCTGTGCATCCAATTAACCACCAGCTAAGACATGGTACCAGACTCAAATGTCGGGGTTCTCAGAAACCCTTGAAAGGCTATCAACCTCGAACATTGGGCTGCTTTTACGTTCTTGCTGGTTGCGAGCTTGGAGGCAGGTGGAGCATGTACTTAGGCGGGGACATACTTGAACCCCAACACTCACCCTTCGCAGCCCGAATTAAATTCTGGGCAGGAAAGCCCACACTCAAACCTCCCATCCCGCTGCCAATTGAGGCCCTCAACTACCACTTGAGGGCCTCATCCCATGCCACTGGGATTAACCTAGCTGCCAACAGGCCTGACACTATGTGACATCAGGGCAGCTACTTCCCTGTGGGGGAGTGCCTGGATCAAAGGCACTCAGTTTCTGAAGAACACCCCCATATCCTTCCCAGTGTCTGCTGAGGGCTACTCTCTTGCCTTTTCTTCTGATTCCTGACCTTCACCCTTTACAACCCTCCCCACCTCACCACCACATTACTTTTCCTGGATCACTGCACAACTCCACAATCATGGGACTAGGGGATGTTTTTCTGGCAGTAGTCACAGCCTCAACAGCTCTCGCTAGGTGAAACGTCCGCACCTGCCGACATGATTCTAGAGCAAGGTCCACTGCTGGCTATGCCGCTGCCTGATCGGAATGGCAGGCCTTCTGAAAAAGAAGCAGCCTGGGTCTTTTGCAGCTCTCCAAACGGCAGGCAAGGTTCAGTGGGCCTCAAAAAGATTCTGCCCATTAAGCCTTTGTCTCTTTTCACAGATGTTACCATTTTTAGTGAGTTTATCCACAGTTTCTGTTTTCTGACTCCTGCATCTGCAGTATTTCACTGTTGCATATCCAAAGAGAGAGCTGAACATGAGGTGATTCTGTTGTATTTCTCCAAGCTCTGGACTGCACTGGGAAACAATATAGAAGGGCCTCTGGATACTGCTGCAATCTCAAGTCAAATGTGCCAATTAAATGCCGTTGCAGAAAATAAAGGCAAAAGAAAGAGCAGGGGAATGTTGAAACAAAAAGAAAAGCTCAATATATTCAAATAGTAGGAGCATAGGAAATACTCTTGCAGACTGGACAATGCATATTCTAGCATGGACAGGGCAGAGACTGTTAAGTCATGGTACTGACTGTGATCCTAAAGTACCAGGCCAAAGAGAAAGGATAGGCGCTGCAACAAAGTGAGTGGGGTTGACATGGTGGAGCTGGTGTTTGTGTCAAAGTGGATAAGTGAGGCACGTAAAAAGGTCAAATTGATTTTCAGATTACCTCAGCTATAATCTCAAATAGAAGTCTTACAACACCAGGTTAAAGTCCAACAGGTTTGTTTCGAATCACTAGCTTTCGGAGCACTGTTCCTTCATCAGGTGAAAGAGCTGTGCTCCGAAAGCTAGTGATTCAAAACAAACCTGGTGGACTTTAACCTGGTGTTGTAAGATTTCTTACTGTGCTCACCCGAGTTCAACGCCGACATCTGCACATTATAATCTCAAAAGAAAGCAAGGAAAAACTAAAATGAGCGCACAGTTCTAAAAGTGGTGCAGAAATATCTCTTTATGTTTGACTATTCCGGATCGAGTCTTTTGTAATTATCCAGGAATGATATAGGACAACTTCTAGCAGCAATAGTGACTTCATCCGGAAGGAAACTGAGGAACAAAGAAAGTGTTCAAAAACATTAAACAAATTACAAACGACAAGAAGGCCCTCAAAAAGCACCATATCAATAGCAGACAGTCAAAGAAGAAGATTCATTAAGGGATAATTTGGGAAAACTATCCCTGATTGTTTGGGATATGGCAGAGACATTGAATGAATTATTCATGTCACAAAGGAGGACTAGGCAAAGTCAAGTAAATGCTGCTAAGTAATATATAATAAATATCGGAGTTAGTAAATAATACGTTACAGAGAAACTGGGAGAATGAAGCTCTATAAAACACCTGGGTCAGATTGAAAACATTCTCAAGTACTCAAGGAATTAAAAGGAGGAAATTATTAATGGTTACGTATTTTTCCAGAGTTCCTAAATACCAAGTACATATCCTCCATGATTACAAATGTAGTTCCAGCATTCAGAAAGGGTAGGACTCAAACATGGCCAATTATTTGAACACCCATTGTGCAGAAAATGTTTTGGGAGCACCCTAAGTTTGATCTGATTTGAATCACCATCAAGGGAAGATTTCCTTGCGAGCTAGTTATAATGAATATAATAAATGAACATGTAAAGAACACCAGTATCAGAGAGCGCTGTTTCTGATGTAATAGCTTTAAATTCCTACTGGATTTCTGCAGAGGGGTAAATAAACAAGCAAGCAAGGATTTTCAAGAGATATTTGATTAAAGAGACTGGAAAGGAAGCTGAAGGTTCATAAAATAATCAATAGATGATCAAAGTGGTTTGAAAACTGGTTTTGTGCTGGATGATAGGGGATTGGTAAACGATTAACATTCTGCTAGAAAAATAAGTAACCAGTGTACTTTTGTGAGGATCTATTCTCAGACTTCCAATATTTGTGAATGATGCCAAACTCTGTGGGCGATTGATGGATAGAAACAAGATAGTTTATCTTCAAGGGGGTTGGATCAACGATACAGGTGATCTGAGATTTGGCAAGAGGATTTTATTCTAGATAAATTTGGAGTATTGAATCCAGTCAAAGGTGCCAGTGAGCAGATTTATAACAAGACAGGATTTATTCCCTAGCATATCAAACTTTCAGTAGGTTGTATGAATGGGTGGGACATTTCTTGAAGGAACAAATTGATTGTGAGTCTATTGGCAGAAGGCAAAAAGGAAAGGATTTGGAAGTGATTCCTAAATCTGATTTCCTCAAAACTGTGAAAACATTTAGTTACTGCGAAGTGCTTATTATTATTATTATTATTATTATTATTATTATTATTATTAATCAGGCAAATGGGATACTGGCCCTTACCTGGATAACCCTACATGAAGAGGATAGATACATGTCTCAGAAAGTGTTCTGAGAAAGAGTGGCCAGAGTGATTTCATATCTTAGAGGATGAAGTAATGTTCAAGCAACTAGAACCAAAGGGGAGAGAAAGAAAAGTTCACAAATCATCAGCAAGGTCCAGGAATAGAAAAAGTTTCACTCTGCTCCCTTCCCCCCACCACCACCACCACCAATTCACCACCTCCCCCTGAAAATAGGGCCTTTCCATAAGCAGCAAGAGAAGAGAGTTGTTTAAGTAATAATTGCCATATTTGAAAAGAAACTAGATCATTGTTGAAGTGAGATTAAATAATACATGGGTCCTTAACAAGCACTTTTATTTTTGTAATGAGGGTCAAAGTAAGGTAGGAGTTTACTTCAAGTAGAGGTCAACAGGTGATGTAGGAGGCAAGTGTGGGATGGGTCAATCTGACATAGACTCTGGATGAGGAAAGCCAATGGGCTGAATTATACTTTCTCACTTTATATTTTCTTATGTCTTCATTCATAATTCCATAATCTTTAATTTATGTCCCCTGGCATTTAAGTCCTTCATCAAACTGAAAAATCTGCTTTAATCAATTCCTTTCATACCCTTGGAAACTTCAATTAATTGACTTTGAAGTCTTTGCTGAAGAAACAAGCTCCCTTTCGTCCAAAATTAAATTCCTGATGTCGAAAGTCATCTTTGTTGCTCATTTCTAGACCTTCCTAGGAACATTCATCTTAAAATCATATAGCCAGTAGTCTGGGACAAAGGTTCCCTCTGTTGGTCAGTTCCCTCTGTTGGCCAGTTACATCTCTGTGTACATATTTACATATTCATTACAACTAGCAAACATGGAAATCTTCCCTTGGTGATGAGATCTGATCAGATCAAACTTAGGTCAACACTGCTCAAAACCCCACAAAAAATTGACAACACAAAGGATAAAGGAAAACATCACAACTGATCCCAATGTAAAGGGAGTGATCTCCAAGGGAATAATGAAGAAAGTGGAGCTTTATGGGTCGGACAGAAGGTGGTTAAAAGGAGGAACATTACTGCACAGGACATCAATGTAAATTAGGCAAAACTAACAGTTGTCAACAAAAACAACTCTCAAGTAGTAAGGAAGCTATGTGCAAACAAGTTGGAAAAGTTAAAAAATTCATTAGATGCTAAGCTGGAAGAGAAATTTACAGGAGGGAAGAGCTTTGATGGAAAAACTCATGCTTCAAGTGATGGCTTTTGATGAGGTATTTAAGGTACAAAAGAAGGAGATTCAATGGAAAAGTTTTATACTGATGATTTGCGTTAAGTGAGATTTAATATCGCAATGGTAATTAATAGTTAATGTGGGGAAGGGTTGAATCAAATACTCTTTTCACAGGTTCTTTGTCTCAGCAGTTTTAAATTTACATTCTCTTACTTTCATAATATTACTTTGTAATAGAACTAAAGACTAAGTTGACAAATTCTTGCATTAACAGTTTTAATTTCTCAACCTCTCCGGTAAGCCAGCAGGGTTACTATTTAATGCGGACTCCCCATTTTCATTCTTTTCTCCCACATTTCTTTTTCTCCATTTTCACAGTGTAATAGATTTTTTCATCTATAAACCCAGTTCCTAAGTCATCTCCATCTTTCTCAATATGATTGTGCCGTTCTTTGTTATTTATTCTGTTTTGTGTTGGCTGCAAAACTATAGATTCTTACAAATATGCACTTAAAAAAAAAAAATTTTAATAATAATCTTTATTATTGTCACAAGTAGGCTTACATTAACACTGCAATGAATCTACTGTGAAAATCCCCTAGTTGCCACACTGCAGTGCCTGTTTGGGTACACAGAAGGAGAATCCAGAATGTCCAATTCAATTCTTATTTTTCCAATTAAGGAGAAATTTAGCATGGTCAATTCACCTATCCTGCACATCTTTTTAGATTGTAGGGGTGAGACCCATGCAGACGCGGGGTAAATGTGCAAACTCCTCACAGACAGTGATCCGGGCCGGGCTCGAACCCGGGGCCTCGATGCCGTGATGCAGCAGTGCTAGCCACTGAGCTGCCCACAAATATGCACTTGCTAAATTATTAATCTATTTTTCTATTACAGAAGGTCCCAGCACTGATCATATTTGATAGCTCTGCTGCTTCTTTATCTCACTATCTCACCAGTTTCTCACTATCATTTTGAACTGGACCAGTAGTTTTTCCACCATTGTTCTATTTTTATATTCCAATAGCCCTTCATTGCTATTTGAAATGCTGTCAGACAACGCATGTTCGTTTTGTTTGTTTTTTTTGTTAATATTCAAAGCCATCTCTTTCTCAAATATTTATTTCCATCCTTACTTAACCACTTAATCTTCTTTATTTCCCTTTAATATATGTTGGCTGAAATTTACTTCAGCAGCAACACTAACTTTATGTTTATATAGTGCTCTTAATGTAATGGACTGTCCCAAGGCTCTTCACATGAACATTATAAAATAGGCACCGAGCCACATAGGGGTGGCACAGTAGCGCAGTGGGTAGCTCTGTTGCTTCACGCCAGGGACCCGGGCTTCATTCCCAGTATGGGCCACTGTCTGTGCGGAGTCTGAACGTTCTCCCCATGTCTGCGTGGGTTTCCTCCGGGTGCTCCAGTTTCCTCCCACAAAATCCCAAAATACGTGCTTGTTAGGTGAATTGGACATTCTGAATTCTCCCTCTGTGTACCTGAACTGGCGCCGTAGTGTGGCGACTAGGGGATTTGCACAGTAACTTCATTGCAGTATTAATAAATCTACTTGTGACATTAATAAATATTGTTAAATGAGATAATTAGGTCAAATTACCTAAACCTCGGTCAAAGAGGTAAGCTTCATAACAGAGGAAATCGAGGTAGAGGGACCAAGAGGTACAGGGAAGAAATTCCACAGCTTTTGGGGCCCAGGCACCAGTGGTGGAGCAATTATAGTTGGGAATGCACAAGAGACCAGATTTGGAGGAACACAGATATCTCAGATGATTGTGGGACTAAAGGAGATTACAGAGACAGGGAGGGGCAAGGCTATGGAGAGCTTTGAAAACAGAGGCCGGAATTTTCCGTCCATTCGCTAGCAGCGGGATTCTCTGGTCCCGCCAGCAATATGCCCCCACCCACAAGTTTCCTGGTAGCGATGGGTGGCATCAATGAGAATTCCCATTGACAGCGTCGAAAATGGAGAATCCCACTGCCAGCGAATGGCGTGCGTCCTCCTGCCACCGAGAAACACGTGGCTGGGAAGCCGGAGAATCCCGCCCAGATTACCTTAAAATCAAGATACTGCATGACTGGGAGTCAATGTAGGTCGGCGAGCAAAGGGTGATCGGCAATCTGGACTTGCTGTGAGCTAAATCCCGGGCAGCTGAATTTGGATGACCTCAAGTTTACAATTTCAATTCGTTCTTTACAAATAGCGTTTGAAATGCTTTCACTTTCTGAGGTAGATTTCTAATTGATTATTATTTTTCAGTTAACATTTAGGTCCTTGTGTATTCCTTCAGACTGCTAGAGTCTAGTATTTCTATCATTGACCTTTTTTCCAAGATGTGGAATTGCAATGGGAACCTGACAAGATCCTGCGGGAACAATCAGACCCAGTTACAAGCTGTAAATCACTAGCCAATTGTGTAGTTTGGTGAGTGTTGCCCAGACAAAATTTCCCATGTTCATTCAGTTGCCTTAGGGAATTGGAGAGGAGTTTCTCAGAGATTTCCTGAATTGCCTGTCTATCCCAGGAAGTAGCTGGCATTGCTAGGAGGAGAGGGGTTTGGGGTAGGAGGCATGGGGGGAATAAACAGTGTACATTTATGCCATTGATGGGGTGAGCATAATGGGGCTAAGTGCGTTTTCTTGCCCTTTGCATACATTCTTGTACTCTCATAAATATTTCCGTGTAATTATGATAACTGGAGTTTGGATGCTTCCCAATGTGTGATTGATGTATTGCATCTGTGGCATTATTGAAGATCAGACCCAGAATAGTCTCTGCCTAATTTTGGCTGCGTGAAATTCTTCAGAGACAATCCTGCACCATATTTAGAACACATGCTTCTCTTTGCCAGACAATATCTGGATAATTTAAATGTTAGCTAATGTTCTGCCTCACTTATCCATATTGGCACAGGACAACCTGCAGCGTCTGACCTTTTCCTATACTCTTTGCCCTGGCATTTCAGTCTCAAATCAATGTCATTTCATCAGGTCACTGTTCTTCATTTATATCATACATTTATTTTTCCATTCTGCAAACCTATTTCTTCTGCTCCTAATATTAGTATAAATTATTAGTATAGATATTGGCGCGACATGGTGGCACTTCTGCCTCACAGCGCCAGGGACTCGGGTTCTATACCGACCTTGGGTGACTGTGCGGAATCTGCACATTCTCCCTGTGTCTGTGTGGGTTTCCTCCAAGTGCTCCGGTTTCCTCCCACAGTCCAAAGATGTGCAGGTTAGATGGATTGGCCACGCTAAAGTTGCCCCTTAGTGTCCAAAGATGTGCAGGTTAGGTGGGGTTACGGGAGAGGGCGGGGAGTGGGCCTAGGGAGGGTGCTCTTTCAGTGGGTCGGTGCAGACTTAATGGGCCGAATGGCCGCCTTCTGCACTGTAAGGATTCTGTGGTAACCCAAGCACTTTTACCTTTCTAATTTCTTTCCCCTCTCTTCATTTCCTTTGTCCTTTCTCTTCAATTTAACATGGAAATGCTTTCCTGTATTAATTTCTGCACACTGCAAAATTTGCACGCCATCCCACGGGTATTACAACTGATCTATACTGGCTGCCATGCAAAATAACGGATGATCAGAATGATACAAAACCAAATCTGAAGTCTAGATGCTCGTCTCTGCCTCGTTCACTGGGTCGCAGCAGGTCCAACTGCCCCTTTTGTTCTCGTTGTGCATAAATGGACAGGAAACCTGAAGTCACCAGGCCGTGAACCGGATAGCTCCAGAGATTGGTCCTTGATTCCTCCTCCTCAGTTGCACTTCATTTCATTTATTTAGTCAGATTTTCTCTTCGAACTCTCAACTGTATTTTCAACTGGATGTCATTAATTATGTAACAGTGAATCCACAATTCACCATCTGGGGTGTGGGAGAGGAAACAGAACAGAACCCAGACCCCAAATACTATCACAAGATAGTATGGGTGGCAACGTGGTAGCACTGCTGCCTCACAGCTCCAGGGCCTTGGGTGACTGTATGGAGTTTGCACTTCCTCCCCGTGCCTGTGTGGGTTTCCTCCCACAGTCCAAAGATGTGCAGGTTAGGTGGATTGATCATGATCAATTGTCCCTTAGTATCCAAATGTGCAGGTTACATTAAGGGGTTATTGGGATAGGACGAAGCAGTGAACTTGGGTGGAGTGCTCTTTCAGAGGGTCGGTGCAGACTCGATGAGCCGAGTGGTCTCTTTCTGCACTGTCAGGATTCTATTCCAATCTATGATGAAGAGCATGTCATGTCACTTCGTTTTCAATGTGGCTTCATCTGGAAATTAAGAGATACATCCAGTAACATACAACTATAGAGTGTTACCTCTCTTATTTTCACAGCTTCTCAAGCCAGTCCAGCCAACATTAAACAGGCACTGTGGACTGATTCCAGTCATGTTGAATGTAGGAATTAGCTAAGTCTGAATAAGTGAGTAGAAGTTCAAAGCAAATAATTTTTTTTAAATAACTTGCAGCATGTCCATCTGGATTAGTAAGAAAAGGCCATTTAGGTTTTCAGCTGAGGACCCTTCAGAACCAAAGACTGGAAGATGAGCACACTCTTCAAAGGAACTGTGCCAAGGAAAAGGGTTGGAGAAAGAGAGAAAATTAAATACATAAAAAGGGCTGGGGATAACGTCACACAGAGCAGAACCTCACAGGCAGTTAATAGACAATTAGGCCTGAGCATTCTAGTAACAGTTTAGTGATAGGAGATGGTCTCTGTTTTTAACCATGTGTGTAGTCTTCATTATTGTCTAAAGTTGATGGTGATGGATTCTGGAACACATTTCCTGTGTCTTCGCACCTCTGCAGCCTTTTGAGTGTTGCTGCTCCAGGGTTGGGCAAACTTTTCAGCCAGAGATCCACATTGTATTTGTATTGTGGGGGGGGGGGGGTTGTTGAGCATAAAATCAACTTTTATAACTATTGCAATATAGATTTTGGTACAAATAAGCACAAAATATGTATTATTATGATAATTATGCCATCATAACGATACATTACATAAAATATTAAAATTAAATATACCTTTTTCACACCCTTGTGGCTTAATGTAAACAATGCACTTAGTCACGCCTCTTTACAATGGTATCAAAGTCCGGTGTAACTCTGTTTCTCTCTCCACTGATGCTGCCGAATATTCCCAGCATTTTCAGTTTTTATTGAAGACTTCTGGCATCTGCTGTAATTGGCTTTTGTCTTGCCAATATAAATGCTGATTCATGTGAATTGCAATATAGTGCTGCAAGAACCTTCAAGATAAAAAAAACAGTAAAAGGAAAGAAAATGTGGAGAGACCAAAAAGCCTCCCGGGGCAGTCATCTTGTGAGGAATACAATGTCCTCTATCCTCTCTCTATCTTTCATTCCTAGAGCTGGGATTTAATAACCTCACGCCACATTTTAAAAGGTGTGTTACCAAGTGCATCTGAAATCTGTTTCACACTTACTGGCAATACGTTCCTAATTTTCCATTTTCTCAAAACACAAAAACCCTGACCTAAAAACCACAGGCTCTTCACTTTTCATTACATTGGTTACCCTCGTGTGCTGTCCTCATTGTTTGTCCATGTGTATTCTACTCTTTAACATGGCAGCCACACACCTCTTCAAGAAAAGCTCGTCTCCGAGCATTGGCCAACCCCAACTTACCTGGAAGTATTTCCTCTGTCCTTGCAGCATTTCCCTGGAAGCTCTCCACAGAATCTGCATTTTATTTTCACTGTAACTCCTGATATTCATCAGCCAGGGGCCATGAACAACGGAGCATGTGCCGTCAGTTCGTAAAGATGTCCAATTACGTTCATTGGTGTCAGTCATTCGCTTAACTGGTCTTGGTTGCATGATTACTCAAGTGCAGTGCTTCCCAAACTTTCTTCCATTGTGACATACATTTTGAACCTGAAAAATTGCTGGGACCCCAGAGTGAAAGCCAATGATGTTGCCGTTGGGGGGGGGGTAGTGTTGTGAGTAGAGTTATGAGAGCGGGGTTTGGGACAGGTGGTTGGAGAACAGGCAGTAATGTTTTTCTTCCACCAGCCATTTTGCGGACTCTGTTGGAAGCAGTGACTGGGCTGATTTCATTAGGCCATGCCAACCGGACCAAGGCAAGAGAAAAGTCGTTCAGGCATGACAAGGAGCTTCGGGAGCCAATCCCAGGACTGTCCCATTTGAGTCTTTACCCCATGGTTGCAATTGCTGCAATGGAGAAGAGGGAGTTATGCAGGTCACAACCTACAGTTTTGGAACCCCTGTCCTGTGCAACCGAGAGCTGTTGTCAAAGCTCCCCTGGGCCTGTAGTAGCTCATGGGCTGTAGTTTGTTCAGGTCTAGTCTTAAAGGAAAGAAGAGAGATGGGTGGGGGTGGGGGGCGGGCAGGGGATAGAAAGGTAATTTCAGACCTCATGGTCTAGAAAGCTGAAACGAATGGGAAGATTAACGAGACCATAATTAGAAGAATGCAAAATTCCTGGAGGGTTACAGAGATAATGAGGGCTATGGAGGGATTTGAAAGCAACAAATGAATTTTTGCACAGCTGGTTCCTTTCAAGCTACCACTTGTGCTTTTCTGAATTTATACTGACTTCAGAATGTATGTCACAGAGCTCTTGTTGCCCAGCAGAAATATCTTTAACCATTTCCCCGTGGAAACAGTAGAAGAGGGTGAAGCAATTTATCAAGTATTAGAGTTCCCTGAAGTGAAAGATCGCAATTGATGGTATCCTTTCAACCAACAAAATCCGCAACAAACCCTTCCAGCTCAATGTAGGTGAATGCAAAATATTGCAAGAGTCAGGATGACTTAACTTGGCTGGTGTCCATTTTGTCAGCACTAACAGCAGCTGATTGAGCAAATAGGACTAGAGTTACCTGCTGGAGTCCTGGCCATTGCCACCACTGAGGAGCTGAGGTCAACTGAAAGCAAAGGATGCTTTATGTGCTAACAGCATAATTAAAATCAGATAGGATTCTGCATTAAATTTCAGAGAAGGTCGTGAAAGTTGGCTGTCATTTCTGTGCCCTGCATAATTTGATAATTCACTCAAACAGAGTATCAGCAAGGTCAGCCTGGGTTCTTGCCAGAGGAGAAGGAAGAGAAGGATTGTGAGATGACTGAGGCTAATGTGCAGCCAGGATAACTGCTGCATCAAACATTGATTGACAGAACTTTCCAGTAAAAGCTGCATTAACGGCCCTGTGCTTAGAGTCCTCGCGTCTTCTCTATAGGAGCCCTATTAGCAACATGCCAGGCATAATCACTTTTATTCCTATTCCTGTCTGCTTCTCCCCACCTTTCTGACAAATAAACCCAGTATTGTCCAAAGAAAATGCAACCTGTACACTTCACTACTCGGGTATTGTACTCAATATTTATTTCCCTGGTGATCGGTCCTTGGTGAGAATATACAATGGACATTATATTTTAATGAATCTTATGATCTTTCTAATTGCCACATTAGCGAGAGGGGTAAGTATGGTTACAGGCTGCTCCCAGTAGGGGCTTGGGGTAGCCATTCTTTCTTTCTGTCAAGTCATCTAATAACCTGCAACTATTACCAGCACTGCAATGTTTCTATTGGCTGAGTCCTGCTGTCCAAGACTTCGTCTGTTGTAATCCTCAGAGGATACCAACTGTAATTAGACTGATGGAACATTAACCTCAGAACTAAACGCCTTGTTTGTTCCTTATTGCTAAGCACCAGCTTTTGTGTTCTCCTTGCCAATGATTAAGGATCATTGTGTGGACAGATCATTGACCATCGCTAAGGCGCGTCAAGTCCACCAGCAAGATCCTCGTCCGCTACCTCCATGGAATTTAGGGCCACCCGCAAATTGCAGCCAAAGGTCTGAGCAGCAGTCAACACAACTTACCCAGCAACTCTTCCAGCAGTTAGTCCTCCTGTCCTCAGAGCTCTTTTAAATCACCCGCTTAGAGTAAGAGTTGATGGTCTACTGGTTTCTAAGATCGCCTCACCTATCTGTACGGATGCCGGAATAGTACCACTTTGGGACATTCTGAGCTTGTGAAAGGTGCTATAGAAATGCAAGTTTGTATCGGATGCTGAAGATTCTCAATGGACTATGCAAAGCACATCTTCTGATTAAGTTCATCTTTGCTACAGCCCCTATGCGATGCAGATTTGTGGATCCCACTCCGGGTCTAGCCCTCCCACTTGCTACTGCTTATTTGCTGCCTTTAAGCGATAGCGTTGGCTAACTCTCACTTCACTCTCAAGTTAAAATGTTATAGGCTTAAACATCGTCCTAGGATATGAGCATATAATCCAGGCTGGCAAAAGGGTAGTGCTGAGGGAGTTCTGCATTGTGTTCTCATTTTTTGGGGTGAGGCCTATTAAACAAGCTGTAAAAGATCCCATGGTATCATTTGATTCTTGACAAAAATCATCAAAACAGATTAATTAGTTATTCATCTTATTGGTGTTTGCTGCACCTTCTGCATATTTATTACCATAACAATAATAATACACTTCAAAAAGTAATTGATCACAAAGTACTTTGGGACATTCTGAGCTTGTGAAAGGTGCTATAGAAGTGCAAGTTTGTTCTTCAGTTGTCCACTTATTCCTCCTCTCACAACATTCTGCTGCAGGGCTCCATCTGACTACCTTGAAGTAGATCTTTCTGCTTTGTTGCCTGTGTTTGGAGTGCTTGACAGTTGTTCACGTGATCAGCTTGCCCCCTGGTATTAGTTGCATCAACTTGAAAGCCCTCTACAGAGAGAAAAAGGGAATATGTATTTGCAGGAGATCTTTAGCAAAACCAACTGTGCACATGGTTCGCTCAGGGGTCAGTGCCTGTCTGAGTGACCTACTGAGCAAATTTGGGGAGCTAGCTATGTTGGGCTATGAAGTAGTCATCAAGCTTTCTTTCTGTGGACTCCACCCCCATTCATTTGGCGTACAGGGTTCTCCTGGTGAGTATGGCAACATCACCATCACTGGATAGCCAATCCACTGTTTGTAGACAATCTTCTTTAAAAGTAGATGGTCTCACCATGAGGGTATAGTGTGAGGATTGTCTAAAGATCTAATTACATTCACGAGGAATGAAAGGGGGGTAACTATGGAGCACTCAAATAACTTTAGGAGTCATACTAACTTGATAGCAAAACATGCAACAGCCTTTTTCTTTGGCAGTCAACACATTGCAGTTGCAGCTTTAGACATCTGGTAGTTAAGGATTGTAAGATGTGAGTGGTGGGGCAAATATTTTACATGCTACAATGCTGATGTGGCGCCATTTTACGGTTCATTGTTTCATGATGTTCCTTTCCCTTGTACTGGCACTCTTTAGCCAACCCTATTTTGGTGCTTTTCCAAAGTCCAGAGTACTTGTTTCTCATTTGATCCCGTGACTTGTATTTGCATTTCATCAGATCACCACGTTCTCCTCCAGAGTTGGCCACCATTGTCTCCACGTTGTGCAGCAACATATCTAACCTCACATTGTAGGAGGTGCCGCTACTACTACTTGTTCATGCCGTCATCATTATAACATTTAAGTAGCCATTCACCTTCCTGTGTTTGTGGGACTATAAAAATGATCTACAGCAACTTTCCTCATTCCCTGACCCCATGTGTAAGAGCAAAATGTGTGGAAATAATATTAGGTGACTTCAGTGAATCCAACGGGGCGGAGAATTATGCAGACACATGCAATTGCCAAAAGAACAAGCACATTCTATCTGCAAACACAGAAATGACCCGGAGCTGGAAGCTGTTGGATAATGTATGGAGATCAAAGATCTTCAAAAGTTAAAGCCTTTGACTTCGGCAATAGCATTAAGTCTGAAGGTGCAACATTTGAAACATGCTCCAGGCAGTAGGTGGAGATTGTAGGCTTGGTGTTTGAATTCTTTGTCGCTATCAGATCAAGTGACTGAGGACCACCCCCCTCCACAAAATCATAGGATCACATGACTTATTGGAGTCCATAAAGCCCTCTTGTAGAATAAGACGAACCACCCTATGGATTGGTAGAAAAATAGTTCTCGCCATGAAAGTAGTAATCGCATCATGGCATGTCAAACTGTTAATCAGACTGTGAATTCTTCCACATCTTGACATGCTTCTCCAGAGAAGAGTGTAAGGATATGAAAACAACAACCATCACAGTGAACCAATGAAGGGATATTAAGTGAATAATTGTAACTGTTGCTTCTTTATTTGGCGTTGTTGGACCAACTGTCTGTTTCCAGCCTTTTCTGTTTTTATTTTCACTTCTTTCCAGTTTTCTAAAAAAAAAACCTTGCTAATGGCTGAGCAATTTTACTTCCCTATTCCCTTTTTGTTTTTTCCACTCCATTAAATTCTAATCTTAACGAAGCCCAAATCATATACAAATCAACAGATGAACCTGCAGTCTAATTGCAGCTTTTTCTGAATGAGTTTTCTTTGTATCTTTATGGTGTCTCACACAATTGCTTCAGTGTTATTTTAGTAAATTAATCTCATGACACACAAAACCGAGTCTAACCTTGTGTACTGCAGCTCCCGTTAAACCAAACAGAGCACAAAGCAGTTCCTTAATATTTGTAAGACAGTGAAATATACTCAAGACCTTCTTGAAAACTGAATACATGTCAGAGGAAATTCTATGCTCCAGTTCGCCACTGAAGGGAATGCAGGTTGAAATTAGCACAATAACACCGCAGCCCCAATTCTGCAATTCTTTTATAATCCTTATTGTCACAAGTAGGCTTACATTAACACTGCAATGAAGGTACTGTGAAAATCCCCGAGTCGCCACATCCCGGCACCTGTTCAGACTGAGGGTGATTACTGAAAGCATGGGATTGGCCCTATTGTATGAAGTCAAGATCAAGCCAGCTGTTTTCATGGTTTAGCTCCTCAGCTCCTTGCAAGTGAAGCTGTATTTGTTCGTACGGTGATGCAGACAGAGTGACCTCTTCTCAACCTGCTTCCTGGCAGCTCTTGTGGAAAAGATTTTTCAGACAATGCACTGCCATTCTCTGATCACTTTACCAATCTCTGTGAACCCTTCCTGTGGTACTGCAGGCAGCAGAGAACTTGTGATGGTCTAAGGGTCTTTTTCAGTGGGAAAGCGGTACCACAGTTGCTTTGATCAAAGCAAATCATTTTCTGTGCAGTGACCTCTGATAATTCGCAATACCAGTGACTGATTGCTACACACATGCCTGTCTGACTTTTGACCCTCTGTTTGTGACAACTAAACCAACCGCAATCCAATCCTCATCCCAACACAAAGGTGTAATTTCTTCAGATTCCATTGACTGATTTTCCATCTCTCTAATGTGAGAGCTATGATCCCTCCCTACTACCACCCCCACTACCTCCTTGTCACTACTATGCACTGCAAATATTCTGTTGCCAAATTAACACTTCATTTCAAACCTCCTGTGGCCTTTTGCATGCTATTCCTTACAGTGGCTCCACTGTGTGGCGTGACTTCAAGGTGAGGATTCCTGTCGATCATCATCAATTCAATGATTCGGCTGTAGTAAGCACATAGAACAACTCTTAAGTGAGGTCAGGGAAGTGAGTGTGGGTTACAGGTAATGATGTTGGTTTCAGATAAAGATGTTTAGACTTCCAGTCTGGAGGAGGACCCGTGAGGAGTCTGGCAGGATAAGTCATTACCAGATCCCGTCGCAACGAGCTTCCAAAAAACAGCCTGGCAATTGGTCCCTGAAAAATACATTCCTTCAAGATGGCTACTAGCAGAATAGAGTAGCAGTTACTAGAGTGGATATGAAGGTTTGTGTATCCAGTTTTCTTTCCACCTCTCCTTCTAGGAAGTCACAATACATGAAGAAAGCCCCAGGGCAAAAGTGAGGATCCAAGATTGCTGGGTAAAAGTCAGGGAATTGCTGGGATCTGTTATTTCACCCACATCACTCAAGCACAGCAAGCAAACCTGGCTCCTCTTTGGACACACTAATTTTTAAAATATTTGTTGCCCTGACTTAGCGCCCTGCGTTGCTTGAAGGCTTCATTGTATGTCTAAAGCCAATGTTGTGTGCCAATTATCTGGCGTTTGGTATTTTAGCTGCTTTTGAATGTACATGAGAAAGTTTCCAGCCTGTGACTGAACAGACGTGAAGCTTGGCTCAGCTCAGCTCCAGTCTGCCCCACATGTATAGCACAAACTGTGGCCTGGGTTTGTGAACCTGCTGCATCCACCAATTAACAAATTGTTTGCACGTTAGCCTAAGAAAAGCAGTGTTACGTCTTGTGTCTGTGATTAGTTTGGTTTTGGCTTATCTGTCTCAAAATAAATGTGATGTCCAAACTCTGTACTTTGAAAAGTAAAAGCCTGGATGAGAATGTTGCTTAGAAATTGGGAGTTTCAACCTGTACCCATTACACTTTCTAAACACGTCTCTGATTCTGACATTTGGTTAAAATGTACACTGGAGATGCCCTTAAACATCCTGTCATTTGAGTCTATATCAGCTGAACATATAAAGCAACTCTGCACTGGCAATATTTGCAGCTTTTTCTGAATTGAAATGTTAATATGGCACAAGCACAGATTGGGCTGAATGAGTACCTGCCCCACACAACTCCCCCATCCCCCACTCAATGAACCAACGAAAAGCACAAGTGTGGAAAATGTCCCGGGGCAGTTTGTGACAGCAAAAATGTTCAAGATTGGGTCAGTAAATAACAATCAACTGGTGGGGAGGGCAGATGCCAACTTTACTGCTCTGACCCTCAGTGACTCCAATGCTCTCAGTTACTCTGCCATCCATTGTGCCACCTCTCTTTAATCCCCATTATTCCGCTGTCTGCTGTTGCTCTTCCCCTCACTGTTTCCCTTGCGCCATCTTCCAGTATTATCCTCGAGCCCCTTCTCTGACTTTTCTGTTACTCACAGCTTACAGTTACGGTTTTTGCTGTCGCTGAAGAAACTGGCAGCTGTAGTTAAACGTTGGCTCACTTTCTCATTGACTTTACTCAGATGAAGCCTCCGCAGCAAGTAATGCTGTGACTAACAAACTGTTCCTTAAAATCTAACAATTGAAAACAGTACTTCAGCTTCAATAGCAGGTAAGATCCATGGGCACAATATATTTGCATTAGGAACAAGGACAGTATAGCTGGGTGAGACCTGCTGGACAGGAAGTAATATGGTGCCCATTGTAGAGAGGGAGCATCTGGCTTGGGAGCCTACTGCCAGAGGGAGCAGTAGGATTCAGAGTTCATTCTGGAAGAGGACGGTAGTATTAGGAGTTCAGTGCAGGAGGGAGAGGAGCAGTTAGGATTCTAATGTCGGGAGGAGAAGTATAGTTACGAGCCGATTGTGGGAGGGACAGGTCGAGTAAGAAGTTGATTGCTGGAGGGAGCGGTAGGGTTAAGAGAGGACACTGGGAGAGAAAGATACGGTTAAGAGCCCATTGCCCTGGGCGGCACGGTGGCGCTGCTGTTAGCGCTGTTGCCTCTGGCGCTGAGGACCCGGGTTCGATGCCAGCCTTGGGTCACTGTCCGTATGGAGTTTGCACATTCTCCCCCTGTCTGTGTGAGCTTCACCCCCACAACCCAAAAATGTGCAGGATAGGTGGAGTGGCCACACTAAATTGTCCCTCGATTGGAAAAAAAGAATTAGGTACTCTTATAAAAAAATTTTAAAAAAAATGTTAAATGATTTTTTAGAGCCCATTACAGAAGGGAGAGTTAGCCAACTGCAGAAGTGGGAAGTAGGATTAGGAGCCACTGCTGAAGCAGTAAGCTTAGGAGTTCATTGCAATAGGGAGAGGTGGGATTAGGAGTCAGAGGTGGGGAAGGAGTTGGGTTTAGCAACCTATTGTAGGAGCAGAGCCATAAGGACCCACCTTATGAGTTAATTGCTGGAGGGAGAGATGGGGATAAGAGCTAACTCAGAGAGATTGGGGTTAGACGCCAATTAAAGGAAGGAAAGGTGAGGCCAGCAGCCAGTTGTGCATGAGATAGGTTAGTAACCATTACAGGAGAGAGCGGTAGATTCAGGGGGTGGCTATAGGAAGAAGGGATAGGGTTGGGAGTTCACTATGGGAGGGAGCAGCCACATTAACAGCATTCCAAAATAATTTGCAAAAAACAATTAGATTTACCCTAACGTTTGGGCTCTTAACATGTGAAGGAGCAGAGACTGACCTGAGAGTTCAATATCTTACCTGCAAGCATGGAGCTGAAATTTACACATAGAATGTGTGTTACAGAAATAGACCTTTTGGTCCAACTGGTCCATGCTGGTGTTTATGCTCCAATCGAGCCTCTTCCATAGTTAGGCTTCATCTAACATTATCAACGTATGCGACTAAAGCATTCAACCCCCTATTCTCAAAGAGATTAACTCTTCCTTGGATACTGATATGCTGTGATACCATTTCTATAGGGAAAGGCTGTCGCTCATACCGTACTCAAGTAGCCATTCTTCACACATGAGCCTAAACTGTGAGTGTTAGCTGGTGATTTAACTGTAAAGGGCAACAGAGGCAAGCCCATTCACCTCAGCTCTTCTTCATAGATCAGCTAACTTAGCACAGACCAATGGAAAAAGGTCGTACCTTCCTGGTCTACCTGGGTCAGTACCACTGGTCCAGGATGGAAGCTTTAGATCACTTTTCAATGAGGGCTACCCAGAGTTAATATCCAAGTGTTCAATATGATTTAATGTGTGTTAAATTAATGACTAGCTTTCATCAGCTGTCATTCTGTTCTATTGTTCTCCAAGTTGCACAATTAGTGTCATTTAAATGTAAAAATCGATTGAAGATGATTGTTGATCATTGGCATGTTCAAGTTAGTCACTTGCTGTGTAATGGAGAATCTTGCATGTGATTCAACCTGTCCTGCCACTTTCTCCTTAAATGGACAATGATCAGAAGGGCAGATTTCAGAACTCTTTTACTTACTTTAATAAAAAATGTCTTCCTTCTCATTTGAAAACAAATGCTAAATCTTTTGGTGCAAAAGTACAGTGTCCCCATTGTCTACCTGCAGGGCCAGTGTCCAAAAACTCCACCTTGTGCTAGCTATTAGCACTAAGAAATATGTGACCACACCATTGCTCAGTAGCTAAGAGCCACATACAATGGGCAAAAGATGGAAGGACAATGCTGCTGGGTGAAACATAGTTCATTGTCTAAGCTATGGCATATATCAAGGAACTGAACCTGCACTCCACTCGTGAATAACAAAACAGAACAGCCAGACACAGCTATCTATACATTGCAGCTCTCATAAGGACATCTCAATGCAGTTTACACAGCTCACAGTGACCACAGTAAGGTTGTCTAAAAACACTCCTGCAACACAAAGTCTGGGCGGCTCAAGAGGTGCTTCATGGGAAGAAAGTTCATTTCCTATTGGATAAATTAACAAAAAGCTTTCAGCAATTTAACAAAACATTCAAGACTCAATATCCAGAATGTTCTCTATTGGATGTTGAAATGAACTCCAGCCTCACTGGTGGAGGAGTTCAGTGTGGGGAAGAAACTCTGGGCTGTGTTTATTACTGGGAGCTCACCTGCTTCAGCAGCACTCTAGACCATTTAGATTTATTATGTAGAAAGTAGCCAATGGCCTACTGTTGCATGGGCCTAATGAGCTGGAGCAGTAAGGAGAAAGGAGTGAGCTTGGGGCACAGGGCTGATATTATAGGGTTCATGGCACAGGGCTGATAGCATCGGGCGGATACTCATGTATAATGAAAGGTGTGCACAACATGTTTGATTTTTTTTTAATGAAAACAAGATTTGTGGCTAATCATAACAAGAAAAGGCCAGCAACCATTATTTGGTGCAACTGCTTACAGAGGGAAGAGGGAGATTGCTTACGCTGGAGAGAGTTTGCATTTTGCTTCTTAAAAATGTACCCTACAAACAGTGCGGGGATGAACCAGCACTGAAGCTGCTTTGAGAAAGAAAAATCACATGACGGAGATCTTCCAAGTAGGGGTTTTGTGAAGTTCTGGCATGTGACTCCACACTTCCATTCCACACTTTATGTAAGGTCCTGCTTTCACATTTACGATAAAGGCAAGCTCTGCTTGAGACTTAGGTTTGCAATTTGTTGTATGAGAAAAAAATGAAATAAAATGGCCTCCAAAGCAAAATGTTGTGTGTGACCACCATGTGGGAGGATGCTTACTTGGGAACACGATGAAGAATCAGTTGAATGACTGTCAATCGAGCAGGTAGGTTAGAAATACCCCTTTAAGGACAGATCAACCTAATGCATTCCTGACATAAAGTCAACTCACAGTAGAAGGAGTAGAATATTCTAGATCTCACCAAAACTGTATCAGACAACTATAAGTAATATGTCTTACATGAACCCAAAAGAACACCTACCATAAAAGGAATGAAGACTTTGCTCTGGGAATCTTGCCCCTCTCAAAAAAAAATCTGGTCTTGTAATTTGTAGTCAATAGATCTCTGCGGCCAGGCAGTAAGATATATTCAGTGCTGAGTTGTGTAAACAATAAATTGGCAAATAACTGCACTGGATAAAAAAAAAAAAGAAATTTGAGAATTGAACAAAAAAAAACATGAAATGGTGCTGAATATTAATTTCATGAACACAATATCTGGAACGTTTAATTCAAAGGCTGGTGGAAATCAGCTTGGGGAGTAGGTTGCCTTTTGAGAGGAGAAGCTTGACTTTTATAACATGAGGGAGGAATCAAGTGGGGGAAACCTCTTTCATATCTTACCACTATTGCAAGCCTTTTCAAGAGGAAGCCTAGTAATTCTTTTGCCCTCTAAGGAATGGCCAAGCAACATCAATAAGTAGAGCATGTGCACCAAGCATTGATAGTCTGTGGCATTTTTCAGCAGGCAACTGCCAGACAACTCACATGACAAGGATGTTGACTGAGAAGTTATCTGAAACTACATTTCTCCCTCTGGTACAAATCTCAATTTCCCACCATAGATCAATCGGAGGTGGATTTAGCTCAGTTAGGTGGACAGCTGGTTCATGATGCAGAGCAAGGCCAACAACGCAGGTTCAATTCTCAGCTGAGGTCATTCATGAAGGCCCTGCCTTCTGAACATTGCTCCTCGCCTAAGGTGTGGTGATCCTCAGGTTAAATCACCCCCAGTCAGCTCTTCCTGTCAAAGGGGAAACAGTCATCTGGGCCTATGGTGACTTTACTTACTTTACAGAGGTCAATTATGTAACGACACTCAGGGAAGTTTTAGGATTTACAGTCTCCTCCTGATACTTCAAAGTCTATTGCTCTCCAAAAATTGGGATTGTCCAATTATCCAAATTAAGTAGCACAGCAAATCAGGAAATAAGCACTCAATAAATTCATTATCAGATAATTACAATTAAGCAACTGGCCCCAGGTGGAACAGACCTACACCATATCAAAAAGAGAAACACAGGTTCAAACTCAGTAATACAGAATTCTAATGATTGGTATTATGTGGAGGTTGCATATTGGTGAATCAAAAATTTGACCAGCGAATCCCTTCATGTAGAAAGTAGGATCCAGCAGCATGATAGCCCCAACATGAGCCCTCCCAGTTTACTGAGAGCGCTAGATAAGGGAACTACAACTAGGGGAAAACTAAACAATTTTTCCATTCTGCACAGATCATGTAGGTCAAACAAAAGGGACACTGTGACTTGGGCAAACAAAAAGCAGATCAGAGGCTGCGCCCGAGATCAGTCTTGCCTCGTTCAAAGAACTGTCCGGGGGCAAGCATTTCTATTACTGTGCAATAAAGTGGACAAAATACCCAGGTCCTTCTTACTCATTGAATTTATGCTGCATGTTACAGGAATTTTTAAAATATGAAGCATTTTCCTTCTGTGTCTGAAACTCTCATTGAACTTGTCGTTTAACGTGCTGCTCCTCACCAGCAGTGCTTGATATTGTAAAGATGTGGATGGCTGTCAGTATTGTCAGTTCTGCCCTCTCCGCGAGGATTGCCCTGATTTGTAACCGTGCTGTAGAGCTGATTGTGCTGGTTTATGTGTCGCAGTTTGTTGCAGAAGTGAGGGACAAGGCAGTCTCCCCTCAGTCTGCTCTCCCAGCCATTGCCTTCTTGTAAAGTATGTTCATGCTTTGGTTGCAAATGGCTTCCTGCGTTGTGAATTCTTATACAAAATAAATAATTCTGATCAATGACACGGTGTGGTCTGCTTTATGGTATGGTGGGCAGGGTGGGGGGGGGGGGAGAGCTTAACTTGTTCTTGTTACATCCAACTGCTGCCTTAAGTAAACCCTTGGCATCAGGTTTATTTTTAGCAAATGTTATTGTGTCAGCCTTCAGGCAAATACCATCTCTCTCTGTTCGGATGAAAAATGACACAATGGACAGCAGGCAGGCTTCCCAGGCCATATTCTCCTTGGAATATTTGACAATGGCTAAATACTCCTTATCTATAAAAGAACATTTAAGCTCATTAGCAGCTGCCACACTCATCAGCCCGACCGATGTTTGAACCAGTTGACTCTTATACTTCACAGCCTTTGTATTATAACAAAGCAAAAAAAATAATGCAATCCTACAGCCCGGTGTATTGTAGCTTCAGGAATACAACCCGTTGGCTCAGCGCTACAGGGACACAACTCAGCATCTCGGAGCTCTGGCGTCACAACTGGATAGGTCACTGTTGTAGTGGCGATGGACAATTTCAAAAGTCATGTAGCAACCTGTAACTTTAGAAGGTAAGTGAATTATAGCGACCAATTTATACCGTTAGTAAAATAAAATGTCCCAAAAGGCTTCACACAGGCAAAAAGAAATCACCTGAAGATTGAAGAACACTGGGAGAAGGATCAGGGTGGTAAACAAGGTATGATCAAAGTGGTCATTTCTGAGGAGATTCTGAAGCAGTGGGAGACATGCAATCAAGGCAAGTGGGATTTCAGTCAGAATTGGCATGGGTAGGGACACAGGACCACAGTAAGGAAAGGACGAGAGGAGGCAATGGGGGACTGGCAGATGTGGCCAAGAATTTTCAGATCTATGTGTTTCAGGGAAAGGGGGCCAATGAGGTTGGTATGGGCAGGGTGAGAAGGGACCATGATATAGCGTGGAATGGGGGCAAGCAACATCATATTTTAATGGGTAAGATGGGTTGACCATGAAAAAAATGAGTCAATCACATCTCTGGAGCGACCTTCATCCACATTAGTGCAACAGGTTACTTTGCACACTCGGACGTGTACTGCTGATGGTGTGTTTTCCCAGGTAATGGTCATGCCAACCATATCTTGCCTCTCCTAAAGGCACCGACGCTTGTCAAGTATGGGCTGCAATCGCAGCAATCTCCCTCCAGCTTCACATGCAAACATCCAGAATTCAAAGGTAAAATGTAGCGAATGGCAGCAACATATTCCATCTCGGAGGGCATCGATCCTTCAGCCACAAGATACCCGCGCACATCTGAACTATCACTTGACACACAGGCATCAACAGCAGGATTCCCAGCTAATTCTCCACCCGCAGAGACTGAGAGAGCCTAAAGACCTGTGCACAGCATGAGATCAGCAGAATGCTGGGATTGAATGTTGGGTTTTCCTTTGTAGGATTTGGATTAACCACCAGCAAATTTTCAAGGAGAAAGGAAAAACATTGGGAAAATGGACTGAAAAATACTGGCAAAGAAGCAGAATTTGTACGACAGTGTCTTTTACAACCTCAATGTCATAGAATCCCTACAGTGCAGGAAGTGGCCATTCGGCCCATTAGAGTCTGTACTGACCCCCTTTGCCCCCCGAAAGAGCACCCCACCCAAGCCCAATCATCACCCTTTCCTTGTAACCCCACTTAACCTTTGGACATTAAGGGGCAATTTAGCATGGTATATTTACCTAACCTGCACATCTTTGGACTTTGGGAGGAAACTGGAGCGCCCAGAGGAAACCCACACAGACATGGGGAGAATGTGCAAACTCCACACCTGAGGCCAGAATTGTCTTACAATGTCTTACACTGTTCATGAAGTATTTTTTGAAGAGTAGCAACAGTTGTAAATATGTGAGGAAGCAGCCAATCTAAAGGAAGGCGACCAGCACGGCCACGTAAAAAGAGTGAGAAATCTGGCCAGATTTGGCGATGTTGGATGACAGAAAACATTACTCGCGACATCAGAATTCCCCTGTTCTTCCAACAGCGCTGCGGGGTGTTTTATGTCCACCTGAACAGGCAGACTCAGTTTAACATCTCATCAGTATAGCACTTTCTCTGCACTGCACTAAAGTATCAGCTTAAATTATGTGCTCCTGCCTCTGGAGCAGTGTGTGAAACCACAGCCTTCTGTCTCCGAGACGAGAATGCTACCACTGAGCAAAAACTAACACTTCTTCCCTTCATTTCACAAACTAATTACTGGTCTGAATTTAGCCATAAAATAGAGACAGTCCGATTATCAAGTCTGCTGTAAGAGTAGGGCTCAAGATTTCAAATCTGGATTCTGCAAAGTTACCCCAGCCTGTTTCTGACAACAATTATATGCTGTTTTAAATTTACACATTGCCTTCAAATTAGAAGCAGAGCTAGCAGATTAAAATAAGACAGATACCACACCTACATGTGTGAATCTTCTGACGATCTCTGCCATTCTAACAAATTCCAGTTTTCTGGCCCGATATGTTTTCTTTTCACTGCAGATGAACAGCTGATCTACACATCCAGCCCCCACCAGATCATCCAGCACCCTCCTCCAGCTTGTTAAACCTATTCTCTCACTGAACAGCTTTTCCTTAAATACAAATCGCCTCCTCCAGTTAAAACACTTTGCTATCTATGGGTCCTAGTTATACCCTTCTTTGTAGGGTATGTTGAAACTCTGCATTCCAATTTTAAGCTGGTCTCCTGCCTGATATCTCTTTCTGTCATTGATGACTATATTTTTGTGCTGTTTCTATCCTGATCTGGAGAATTCCGTTGGTCAAATTTCCATCGACCCCTTACCTTTATCTGGGTTATCTCAGATTCATCCTTGCCTTCTTTGATTTCCCTCTCTCTATCTCTGAGGATAGGCTTTTCATTAACCTCTATTACAAGCTTATCAAATCCCACAATTACCTGTAACATACTTCTTTCCATCACACTTCCTGGAAGGGCTCCATTCCCTTCATCTCCATTGCATCTGGTACCAACTTCCACAAGAAAGTTTTTGAAAATTCTAATTTACCCCCTCAGCTATCATAGTCAAGGCTCATCACCAAGTCCCCTTGTCTGTTTTCCATATTTCTGTTTTGTTACCTGTGTGGTAGGTAACATGTGCTACTCAAACCTTGGTTAGTGATGAGGTCTTCTGAATCTCGATGAAGAAGACTCAACCTCGTCCAGTAGTAACAAAAGGTTTATTGAGTAACTATAACAATAATTGCATGCGTTGTTTACTTTAACTTTGATACTAGTGATAAGGTTAACAAGATCTAACTACGGTAACTATACGTAACTCCACTAGCCATCTGAACTAGTCTGCTATTGCTCTGGTCACAGTGCACCCAAGAGAGAGCGAGAGACCCAATGTGGTTGCTTTTTATACCCCTGTTGGTCTGGTCCTCTAGTGATCATGTGGTGCTACTGATTACACATTAACCCCTTGTGTACATGCACATATAGAGATCACTACATCCCCCTTTTTTCGTGTTACATATTTTCTGTATGTTGTAAAGAAAATTAAACAAACATTTTTTTTAATTAAATATTTGATTGAAAATTTTTGGTCAACCAACACAGTACATTGTGCATCCTTTACACAATATTATAACAACACAAATAACAATGACCTATTTTATAAACAAAAAAAAAAAAAGAATAAATAATAAATAACAAAAATGAAAACTAGCCCTAATTGGCAACTGCCTTGTCACAAGTAACACTCTCCAAAGATATAATTTAACAGTCCAATATATAATTATCTGTAGCAACGACCTATACATACTATACAGTATATATTAACAACCCTGAGAGTCCTTCTGGTTCCTCCTCCCCCCCCCCCCCGATCCTGGGCTGCTGCCTTCTTTTTCCCATTCCGTCTATCTTTCTGCGAGGTATTCGACGAACGGTTGCCACCGCCTGGTGAACCCTTGAGCCGACCCCCTTAGGACGAACTTAATCCGCTCTAGCTTTATAAACCCCGCCATGTCATTTATCCAGGTCTCCACCCCCGGGGGCTTGGCTTCTTTCCACATTAGCAATATCCTGCGCCGGGCTACTAGGGACGCAAAGGCCAAAACATCGGCCTCTCTCGCCTCCTGCACTCCCGGCTCTTGTGCAACCCCAAATATAGCCAACCCCCAGCTTGGTTCGACCCGGACTCCTACTACTTTTGAAAGCACCTTTGTCACCCCCATCCAAAACCTCTGTAGTGCCGGGCATGACCAAAACATATGGGTATGATTCGCTGGGCTTCTCGAGCACCTCGCACACCTATCCTCCACCCCAAAAAATTTACTGAGCCGTGCTCCAGTCATATGTGCCCTGTGTAATACCTTAAACTGAATCAGGCTTAGCCTGGCACACGAGGACGACGAGTTTACCCTGCTTAGGGCATCTGCCCACAGCCCCTCCTCGATCTCCTCCCCCAGCTCTTCTTCCCATTTCCCTTTTAGTTCATCTACCATAGTCGCCCCTTCGTCCCTCATTTCCCTATATATATATCTGACACCTTACCATCCCCCACCCATGTCTTTGAGATCACTCTGTCCTGCACCTCTTGTGTCGGGAGCTGCGGGAATTCCCTCACCTGTTGCCTCGCAAAAGCCCTCAGTTGCATATACCTGAATGCATTCCCTTGGGGCAACCCATATTTCTCGGTCAGCGCTCCCAGACTCGCGAACTTCCCATCCACAAACAGATCTTTCAGTTGCGTTATTCCTGCTCTTTGCCACATTCCATATCCCCCATCCATTCCCCCCGGGGCAAACCTATGGTTGTTTCTTATCGGGGACCCCCCCAAGGCTCCAGTCTTTCCCCTATGCCGTCTCCACTGTCCCCAAATCTTCAGTGTAGCCACCACCACCGGGCTTGTGGTGTAGTTCCTCGGTGAGAATGGCAATGGGGCTGTCACCATAGCCTGTAGGCTAGTCCCCCTACAGGACGCCCTCTCTAATCTCTTCCACGCCGCTCCCTCCTCCTCTCCCATCCACTTACTCACCATTGAAATATTAGCGGCCCAATAATACTCACTTAGGCTCGGTAGTGCCAGCCCCCCCCTATCCCTGCTACGCTGTAAGAATCCCTTCCTCACTCTCGGGGTCTTCCCGGCCCACACAAAACCCATGATGCTCTTTTCAATCCTTTTAAAAAAAGCCTTCGTGATCACCACCGGGAGGCACTGAAACACAAAGAGGAATCTCGGGAGGACCACCATCTTAACCGCCTGCACCCTCCCTGCCATTGACAGGGATACCATATCCCATCTCTTGAAATCCTCCTCCATCTGTTCCACCAACCGCGTTAAATTTAACCTATGCAATGTGCGCCAATTCTTAGCTATCTGGATCCCCAGGTAACGAAAGTCCCTTGTTACCTTCCTCAACGGTAGGTCCTCTATTTCTCTACTCTGCTCCCCTGGATGCACCACAAACAACTCACTTTTCCCCATGTTCAATTTATACCCTGAAAAATCCCCAAACTCCCCAAGTATCCGCATTATTTCTGGCATCCCCTCCGCCGGGTCCGCCACGTATAGTAGCAAATCGTCCGCATACAAAGATACCCGGTGCTCTTCTCCTCCCCTAAGTACTCCCCGCCACTTCTTGGAACCCCTCAACGCTATCACCAGGGGCTCAATCGCCAGTGCAAACAATAATGGGGACAGAGGGCATCCCTGCCTTGTCCCTCTATGGAGCCGAAAATATGCAGATCCCCGTCCATTCGTGACCACGCTCGCCACTGGGGCCCTATACAACAGCTGCACCCATCTAACATACCCCTCTCCAAAGCCAAATCTCCTCAACACCTCCCACAAATAATCCCACTCCACTCTATCAAATGCTTTCTCGGCATCCATCGCCACTACTATCTCCGTTTCTCCCTCTGGTGGGGCCATCATCATTACCCCTAACAACCTCCGTATATTCGTGTTCAGCTGTCTCCCCTTCACAAACCCAGTTTGGTCCTCGTGGACCACCCCCGGGACACATTCCTCTATTCTCATTGCCATTACCTTGGCCAGGACCTTGGCATCTACATTTAGGAGGGAAATAGGTCTATAGGACCCGCATTGTAGCGGGTCCTTTTCCTTCTTTAAGAGAAGCGATATCGTTGCTTCAGACATAGTCGGGGGCAGTTGTCCCCTTTCCTTTGCCTCATCAAAGGTCCTCGTCAGTACCGGGGCGAGCAAGTCCACATATTTTCTATAGAATTCGACTGGGAATCCATCCGGTCCCGGGGCCTTTCCCGCCTGCATGCTCCTAATTCCTTTCACCACTTCTTCTACCTCGATCTGTGCTCCCAGTCCCACTCTTTCCTGCTCTTCCACCTTGGGAAATTCCAACCGATCCAAGAAGCCCATCATTCTCTCCCTCCCATCCGGGGGTTGAGCTTCATATAATTTTTTATAAAATGTCTTGAACACTCCATTCACTCTCTCCGCTCCCCGCTCCATCTCTCCTTCCTCATCCCTCACTCCCCCTATTTCCCTCGCTGCTCCCCTTTTCCTCAATTGGTGTGCCAGCAACCTGCTCGCCTTCTCCCCATATTCGTACTGTACACCCTGTGCCTTCCTCCATTGTGCCTCTGCAGTGCCTGTAGTCAGCAAGTCAAATTCTACATGCAGCCTTTGCCTTTCCCTGTACAGTCCCTCCTCCGGTGCTTCCGCATATTGTCTGTCCACCCTCAAAAGTTCTTGCAGCAACCGCTCCCGTTCCTTACTCTCCTGCTTCCCTTTATGTGCCCTTATTGATATCAGCTCCCCTCTAACCACCGCCTTCAACGCCTCCCAGACCACTCCCACCTGGACCTCCCCATTATCATTGAGTTCCAAGTACTTTTCAATGCACCCCCTCACCCTTAGACACACCCCCTCATCTGCCATTAGTCCCATGTCCATTCTCCAGGGTGGGCGCCCTCCTGTTTCCTCCCCTATCTCCAAGTCCACCCAGTGTGGAGCGTGATCCGAAATGGCTATAGCCGTATACTCCGTTCCCCTCACCTTCGGGATCAATGCCCTACCCAGCACAAAAAAGTCTATTCGCGAGTAGACTTTATGGACATAGGAGAAAAACGAGAACTCCTTACTCCTAGGTCTGCTAAATCTCCACGGGTCTACACCTCCCATCTGCTCCATAAAATCTTTAAGTACCTTGGCTGCTGCCGGCCTCCTTCCGGTCCTGGACTTCGACCTATCCAGCCCTGGTTCCAACACCGTATTAAAATCTCCCCCCATTATCAGCTTTCCCATCTCTAGGTCCGGAATGCGTCCTAGCATCCGCCTCATAAAATTGGCATCACCCCAGTTCGGGGCATATACGTTTACCAAAACCACCGTCTCCCCCTGTAGTTTGCCACTCACCATCACGTATCTGCCCCCGTTATCCGCCACTATAGTCTTTGCCTCGAACATTACCCGCTTCCCCACTAATATAGCCACCCCCCTGTTTTTCGCATCTAGCCCCGAATGGAACACCTGCCCCACCCATCCTTTGCGTAGCCTAACCTGGTCTATCAGTTTCAGGTGCGTTTCCTGTAACATAACCACATCTGCCTTAAGTTTCTTAAGGTGTGCGAGTACCCGTGCCCTCTTTATCGGCCCGTTCAGCCCTCTCACGTTCCACGTGATCAGCCGAGTTGGGGGGCTTCCTACCCCCCCCTTTGTCGATTAGCCATCACCTTTTTCCAGCTCCTCACCCGGTTCCCACGCAGCTGTATCTCCCCCAGGCGGTGCCCCCCCGCCCATCCTCTCCCATACCAGCTCCCCCCTCTCCCCAGCAGCAGCAACCCAGTGATTCCCCCCTCCCACCCCCCCTGCTAGATCCCCCGCTAGCGTAATTACTCCCCCCATGTTGCTCCCAGAAGTCAGCAAACTCTGGCTGACCTCGGCTTCCCCCCGTGACCTCGGCTCGCACCGTGCGACGCCCCCTCCTTCCTGCTTCTCTATTCCCGCCATGATTATCAGAGCGCGGGAACCGAGCCCGCGCTTCTCCCTTGGCCCCGCCCCCAATGGCCAACGCCCCATCTCCTCCACATCCCCTCCTCACCCCATCACCACCTGTGGGAGAGAGAAAAGTTACCACATCACAGGATTAGTACATAAAACCCCTCTTTGCCCCCCACATTCGCCCCACCACTTTGTTCGAACGTTCTTTTTAATAACCCGCTCATTCCAGTTTTTCTTCCACAATAAAAGTCCACGCTTCATCCGCCGTCTCAAAGTAGTGGTGCCTCCCTCGATATGTGACCCACAGTCTTGCCGGTTGCAGCATTCCAAATTTTATCTTCTTTTTATGAAGCACCGCCTTGGCCCGATTAAAGCTCGCCCTCCTTCTCGCCACCTCCGCACTCCAGTCTTGATAAACGCGGATCACCGCGTTCTCCCATTTACTGCTCCGAGTTTTCTTCGCCCATCTAAGGACCATTTCTCTATCCTTAAAACGGAGGAATCTCACCACTATGGCTCTGGGAATTTCTCCTGCTCTCGGTCCTCGCGCCATCACTCGGTATGCTCCCTCCACCTCCAACGGACCCGCCGGGGCCTCCGCTCCCATTAACGAGTGCAGCATCGTGCTCACATATGCCCCGACGTCCGCTCCCTCCACACCTTCAGGAAGACCAAGAATCCTCAGGTTGTTCCTCCTTGCGTTGTTTTCCAGTGCCTCCAACCTTTCCACACATCGTTTCTGATGTGCCTCCTGCGTCTCCGTCTTCACCACCAGGCCCTGTATATCGTCCTCATTCTCGGCTGCCTTTGCCTTCACGACCCGAAGCTCCCGCTCCTGGGTCTTTTGTTCCTCCTTTAGCCCTTCGATTGCCTGTAGTATCGGGGCCAACAGCTCTTTCTTCATTTCCTTTTTGATCTCTTCCACACAGCATTTCAAGAACTCTTGTTGTTCAGGGCCCCATGTTAAACTGCCACCTTCCGACGCCATCTTGGTTTTTACTTGCCTTCCTTGCCGCTGTTCTAAAGGATCCACTGCAATCTGGCCACTCTCTCCTCCTTTTTCCATCCGTATCCAGGGTGGATTCCCTTCTGGTTTACCGCACAGTGTTTTTAGCCGTCAAAATTGCCGTTGGGGCTCCTATCAAGAGCCCAAAAGTCCGTTTCACAGGGAGCTGCCGAAACGTGCGACTTAGCTGGTCATCGCCGCACCCGGAAGTCCAAAATTAAACAAACATAATGGATGCAGTTTGCAAATGCATTACATAAAATCAATGAGTTGTCCGTCAAATGTGAATACATTTAGTCTCAGGTTTTTTTCACTTGCGTGAAATAGGTAGACAAATAATGTTATGTACAAGTTGTGATGATCTTGATGATTATACAAAACCAATTAATATTTATGAGTCCAATCTTAATTTTAAAAATTTGTGAGTCCTAACTTTATAAATTTGTTTGGTTGAGTTGCTTTCTTCTTCTGTTGTTGAAGTGGTGATGTTGATGTCGTTATTTCTTTGTGAACGTCATCAGTGTTCTTGTGTTTAAGTGACCATAAAGTCATCAGGAAGTGTTCGAATGGTTGAATCACTTTGTTGTCTGACTTAGACTTTTTTTTCTATACTTGTGGTAGCGATTCTGTGTTACACCATTGTCTGACCTGGATTTTTTCCTGTGCTTACGGTATTGATTCTGTGTGTCATCTTTGTCGTCTGACCTGGACTTTTTCCTGTGCTTGCGGTATTGATCTAGTGTGTCACCTGCTTTGAAAGCTGGCGTGCTTGCTTGTTCTGGAGTAGATGTGAATTTGTGAGATTCTTTGTCATGCCTTGTTTTGTTTGTAGTCTTGTCATTGTTTTGCAGTGTGCTGTGGCATTGTCCTTCATGTGCAGAGTTGTACCATGTTGTACAGGTCGTCGTTTCATTGTTGTTGTTTCTGTCGTGTCTGTCTTTGTTGTCATTGTTTTTGTTGTTTCTGTCTTGCTCGTTTTCGTTGTCATTCTTGTTGTTGTTCTTGTTGTTTTTGTTGTGCTTGTTGTTTCTGTTTTTGAAATGCTTCTTGGTGGTTTTGTTGTTGTTCCTGTAGTTTTTGTTGTTGTGCTTGTAGTTTTTGATGTTGCTGTCATTGTTCTTGTTTCTGCAGCGCGTGTTGTTGTTGTTGTTGTTGCCCTTGTCGCGCTGCATGTTGTTTTCGTTGTTGCTGTTGTTGTTCTTGTTTCTGCTGTGCTTCTTGCGTTTTTTGTTGTTCTTGTTGCACTCAATGAGTGTTCCGTGTGGATGATGTGAGTCATTGTCACAGTTATTGGTGTCAGTGTTCTTTGTGGTATCTGTTACATTGAGCGTTTCTTCTTGAGTATTGTGAGAATGATCTGATGTTGCATTGATGATGATGACATCAGTCATTTGTGGTGGATTTGATTCCTCTTCTTTGCTTCCTTGGTACTCCTCTTCTAGATTCATTTCTGGTTCACTCGAATCATCTGTGATCTCTCTGTGCTCCTCTTCTGGAGTTATTTCTGGTTCATTTGAATCACCTTTGGTTTCTTGGTGCTTCTCTTCTGGAGTCAAAATCTTCAAGATTTCTATTGACGTTGTCTCTCTAGACTCTTGGTGCTCCTCTTCTGGAGTCAAAATCTTCAGGATTTCTATTGACGTGGTCTCTCTGGACTCTTGGTGCTCCTCTTCTGGAGTCAAAATCTTCACGATTTCAATTGACGTGGTCTTTCTGGACTCTTGGTGCTCCTCTTCTGGAGTCAAAATCTTCACGATTTCATTTGATGTGGTCTCTCTGGACTCATGAGTAGCCCTCCTCTGATTGTTGAGTGCTTCTGTGCAGACAAGCTGAGATCTGTCAGTCTCGCTGTGATCCTGCGCATCCTGTATGGGAATTGTGACTTCTTCGTCACTTGTCTCACATACAGTGGGTAGACATTCAGTGTCTTCTTGTTGGGTAAATGAGCTGGGTAGACTTTCATAGTCTTCTTCTGGTGGCTCAAGTAAGCTGAGTAGACTGCCTTCTTGTTGGTTAAATAAGCTGGGTTCTGGTGGCTCAAATATGCTGGGTAGACTGTCATAGTCTTTTTGTTGTTCACTCGAGCTTGGTAGACTTTCATAGTCTTGTTCATGCATGGCGTTCACTATGGAGTGTTTGCTTGCTTCCATTTTTGAGTCTGTCACCAAGCTGTCTGTGGAGGCTTGCGTCCCTCTCTTTGTGGAGATTTGTGTCGCTCTCTCTGTGGAGTCTTTCATCGCTCTCTCTGTGGAGTCTTTCATCGCTCTCTGTGGAGTCTTTCATCACTCTCTGTGGAGTCTTTCATCGCTCTCTCTGTGGAGTCTTTCATCGCTCTCTCTGTGGAGTCTTTCATCGCTCTCTCTGTGGAGTCATACAGTGTTCTCACTGTAGAGTCGATCTGTGCCCTCTGTGTGGCGTCGTCTTCTTCTTGGGTATTGCTGTCATCCAATGTATCGACGATCTGACATGGCATCATGGTATTGGAATCATCTACCATGAGTAGAGTCATGTTGAGCTTTGCAACCGTGTTGCTGATGCTGTGATCAGCATATCCGAATAACTCAGCCATGTCTGAGTAGTATTGTGTGTATTGTTCGTCGACAAATCATCTCTTTTTGTTTCGGAGTTGTTATCGTTCTCTTCATGTTCAATGAACCATCTTCTTGGGTTTCGGATTTGTCATTGTGCTCTCCACTTTGGGTGGTGCAGACTGCTTGTTCCAGGGTGTTGTGAAAGTTATTTTCAACTGCTGGTGTAAGTTCAGGCATTGTTCTGTCTTTTGAGGTAAGAAAATTGGGTTTTGCAGCTTTACATTTCTTTTTGTTCATTTCCGTGCATTTCCCTTTTAAGTGGGCGTGGTCCGGTCCTCTGACATCATGACCCTCGTGACGTCATGCGTTGGACTCGATTGCACATGTGCAGTCCAAGTTTCCTTTACTGTTCACTCTTTCCGCAACTGCGCATGCACGGCTTCTCGCGTATGCGCAAAAGACTGTTTTGCCGGTTTGCATCTTTTAGGGAAGTGCGCATGTGCAGATGGGTCAGACTGCACATGCGCAAGATGGCTGCCGCTCTGAAATTCCGTCTTCTTAAATTTCAACCCTGCCTCTGCCTCGTGGTGAGTATTCGCGCCATTTTTACCGATTTTGTTTTCTAGATACTGATTCTGTGTTTGTAAAGACTCATGGATTGATTTTGTTTTTGTTCATAAGCAAGGCATTTTTGTATAGCAGTTTCTAGAGTTAGATACCTATCTTGTGAAAGTTCATTCTTCAAATTTTTGTCAGATAGTCCATAAATTAATTGATCCATTATCATAGTGTCTCTGAATTCAGCATAATCACAGCCTTGTGGTATTAACTTGAGATTTGTAATAAAATCAGTGATGGGCCCTCCGTTTCTCTGGCATTTATGACAAGAGTTAAATCTTTTCAGCATCTCAGCAGACTGACTCTCACAGTGTTCATCAAATTTTTTGAGTACTACTTCTAATTTGGTGTTGTCTTCACCTGCTAAGTAATTAAAGCAATTGTAGATTTCTCTAGCTTCATGCCCTCCTATTGAGAGTAGTAGTGCTATTTTTGTTGCGTCAGAGACCACACTTGAATCATTAGCTGCGATAAATATTTGGAATATCTGTTCAAATCTTCTCCAGTCATAACTTAAATTACCAGTTGTTTCCAGCTGCCCTAGAGGTCCAATTAGTCCCATAGTTAGTCGTCGCGGATCCATTTGCTGTGAAGCCTTCCACAGTCGAAAATCCGGTCTGAATTTTCTTCTCTTTTTGTCTAACCTAATCTAACTAGTTCTGTTAAAGCCAACACGTCTGGTACCATGTTTTGTTACTGTGTGGTAGGTAACGTGCTACTCAAACCTTGGTTAGTGATGAGGTCTTCTGAATCTCGATAAAGAAGACTCAATCTCGTCCAGTAGTAACAAAAGGTTTATTGAGTAACTATAACAATAATTGCATGAGTTCTTTACTTTAACTTTGATACTAGTGGTAAGGTTAACAAGATCTAACGACGGTAACTATACGTAACTCCACTAGCCATCTGAACTAATCTGCTATTGTCCTGGTCATAGTGCACCCAAGAGAGAGCGAGAGACCTAACGTGGTTGCTTTTTATACCCCTATTGGCCCGGCCCTCTAGTGATCATGTGGTGCTACTGATTACACATTAACCCCTTGTGTACATGCACATATAGAGATCACTACAATTTCGACTCAGACTTCATTCTCCTACCCTCCCAAACCATTAACCGCCACCCCTGCCCAGCCCCAACCCCATCCCGGCACCTCAAAATTATGATAGGGGTACCCTTGTTCTCATCTCTCATCCCATTCAACAGATTGTCATCTGCCATTTCCACCACCTCCAACATGATCTCGCTGCCAAACTTATTTCTTCTCCTCTCTCAGCATTCTGAACCAGCCATCGCCTACATGATACCTCGCATGCTCTTCAACCACCCTGTCTCCGGCTCGCCATTGCTGACATCTTCCTATGTGATACCTCCCTTTTCACCTCCTCTGACACCATGGCACAGGGCCCCAACACTCCTTCCAGATAAGCAAAAAATGTACATGTACGTCTTCTAACCTAGTGTGCACTATTCATTATTCATAGCACAGTCTTCTCTACATAATAAAAATCAAATGCAAGTAAATGCTTTGCTGAACTTTTTCATTCTGTCTGCAAGCATGACCCCGAACCCGTCACCTTCCATTTCAATTTTCTGTCCCACACTGATCTCTCTGCCTTTGACCAATTATACTGACTCAACAAAGTTTACTGAAATATCATGGGACAACACTTTACCTTCCTATCAGGCACTTTGCAGCTTTCTGGCTTCAAAATTGACTTTAACAATGTCACACCTTAAGTCTGGCTCCCAATTACTCTCTAGCAGAAAATACATGCTGGGAATGTGGAATGGGTAAGTCAGCTTTTCAACTCCTCGAAAATTGTACTGGGGAAGGACTGGTTAGCACTGAGAGTAGGAACACATCTGAGAACATCGTGCTGTTGGACTGGAGTGCACTCTTTGTGCCAATCTGCTTTTTCAATTCTAGAAGGCAAGGCTTCTTCATGGGCCACAGGAGACGTCTCTGCATTTCCAGTTTTTTACATTTCCCTTTGACATTAATCTTATTTTCCTCATGCACCCACCCCCTCAACTCCCCACTTATATATTTACATATCGTTATTTTCTTTCTATCATTGTATCTCCCGTTCCTATGACGATTTTAAAATTTGCTGGTTTCCACTGAAATACTTCAGAAGGCATTCCATTTCTTTGTGTTTGTGGCCATCCACATGTATTCCAACCCCCCTTCCCCTGCTTCTCTCCCCTTCCCATTGCCCTTCCACTCCCCTCTTCTCTCCCATCCTCTCTCCCCCTCCACTCCCCTCCACCCATTGCCTTACTCCATCCCCCTAGCCCGAAGAAGATCCTGAACCAAAGCACCCTAATTTGTATAGATTTATTTCAATAGGTCCTTGGATGACTAAAAGTCACCCAAAACAATCTAATACCCAGCACAATATGAGTTGGAAATCTCATTGTGAAATTCAAATGTCCAATGCCAATGTTAGGCAGGGTAAACAGGGGGCACAAGTTGAATTTCTCCCTATATGTCTTTCAATATCACACAGGTCGAACATATCATGCAAAACAGGTAATGTTAATAAATGTAACCAATTTAGGGCGGCACAGTGGCGCAGTGGTTAGCACTGCTGCCTCATGGCACCGAGGACCCAGGTTCGATCCCGGCCCCGGGTCACTGTCCGTGTGGAGTTTGCACATACTCTGTGTCTGCGCGGGTCTCACGCCCACAACCCAAAGAAGTACAGGGTAGGTGGATTGGCCATGATAAATTGCCCCTTAATTGGGGGGGGGGGGGGGGGGGGGGGGAATTTAACCAATTTGAAATTAAAAAGCTTATTGGAGAGGATGCCAAATAAAAAGCTAATTGGAGAAGATGCTAAATCGGATTTCCATGTATTTTCTTATGGAATGCTATCATGCGGCTGTTTTGTTATGTTTCCTTTGTAACATAAGCAGCCTCCTTGTGTTGCATTTGTCAAGGAAGGTCGAGACGTGTAAATAACTTCAACTCATTTATTTACACTATGTACACTTTTATAACTTGAGTTCCACACTACTGCTAATCCTATTACAGCTACCTAACTGACTAACCATCTGCTGTCTTCCACGCGGTGGGTGTAATATTGAATCAACCCTGTGCCTCTCCTCACTGACTGTCTTCACTGGCAAAAGGGCTGATCATCTGTGTGGTGTCCTTTATGTATAGGTTGGTGTAATGCCCCCCTGTGGTCGTGTCACCTCCTTGTGTATCGTGAATGTCCATTGGTCACCTCCTATCTAACTTATCTATTGGTTGAGTGTGTGTGTGTGATGTTTCTGGTGCTCCCTCTAGTGTCTGTCTAGCTTACATGTATTTACAGTAATGCACATCACCACATCCTCCCTTTTTTTTTAATATGTTCAAATTTTCTGTACACTTTAAGAAAAACTGAACAAAGAACTGGTAGAGATGGTAAGGTTTATACAAGTCATGGGAATGGTGATTAAACAATAAGTCCAAATCATTCATGTGAGTCCATAAACCATCAATCATCATGGTCAAATGTCTCTATTGGTTATGAACGACATCAACAGGAACCAAGAAGTGGTCGAATCACTGCACTGTCCGATTTGGAGTCTTTTTTCTTTTTGTGTTTGTGGTGGTGCTGTCGGATGGCATCTTGTAGCTGATAGGTCGTTGACATTGAAGAGGTACCATCAACAGTATCATTTGAGGTCATGGATGTGCCAGATGTTGAAGTCGGATGAGACTGTGCGTACTGGTTCTGGCCACATGCTGTGCTGGAAGGGTGATTCTGCTGAGAAGCGTTGAAGCATGTCGATTTGGAGACAGAATTGCTGCTCGCATCAATGTCTGGTGATGGTGTGAAACTAGAACCTTGCATCTGATAGGAATATGCTGTCTGGCCAGGCTGTGGTGCAGCAAATCCTGGGCAGTGACTAAGGCATCCAGTCTGTAGTGCAGATTGCGCTGGCGGTAGTCCTCCTTTGATCTTGATTCCATTAGTGGGCAATCCATAGTGCTGGCCTGTTTGAGAATGTGCTGCATAGACTGCTAGCTGCTGCAGGCTTGAATACTGGGTTTGTCCAGTGGAACAAATGTGTGGACAAAGCTGTGGTGAAAATTGGTGTATTCCTCTTGGACTGTAGCTGCTGCTTGTTATTGCTGACCCAGTGTGATTGTCACGTGATCCATCTCCTGTCGTTGTGGCATCTGCTGTCACCCTGAGCGTGCCATCACTGAGGTTGCGACACTGCCTGTCTGGAGTAAAGTCTGGCTTACGTGAATCAGAGTCGGCATTTGGTTGCTCGCCATCTGGAGTCTGGTCTGTTTTTTGTTGGTGCTCCCCGTCCGGAGTCTTAGCAGGTTCACTGGAGTCAGCTGAGATTTCTTGAAGCTGCACGTCTGGAGTCGGAACATGCAGGAATGCATTGACTAGTGGAGAGGTTCGAGCAATTGAAGGTGGAAGTAGTGTGGTGTCACCGGAGTCACCAGTGGTCTCACTGTGATCGTCGAGTGTCTCTGTACACACTAGCTGAGGTCTGTCACTTTGCACCTTTTGCATGGGAAGTGGGATGTTATCGTCACTCGTTTCACATACCGTGGGTAGATCCTCAGTAGCTGCTTGCTGTTCACTAGGGTTGGGTAAATTGTCAGAGTTTTCATCTGGTGGTGCAAACAATGTGGGTGGACTGTCATTGCCTTGCCATTGTTCTTCATTTGGGCTTTTCTTCTTTGGAATTTTAAATCTTCCCCCAGACATTACAGAACCTTGTTCATTTCCCTCAGTTTCCCCCATATGTAGGGCAGCAAATGTTAGATCCAATGTTTCTTTCATCATTGTACCAGTTTCCAAAGAACAGTCCATTTCAATTTTCTTCTCAGTTACTTCATATGCATCCTTTTCTAATGTACATGCCTTCATAGTCTATGGCTCTGATTTTGCTGGGACTGGCACAGTCACAGTCTCTCTTTTACTGTTCTCAATTGCCCACATTCTACTCCCCAGACATAAATGCTTAATCTCTGGAGTTAATGTGGTACAATGGATAATCGGGTCGACCTTATCTGCATCTTCATCATCACTGGAAGGCACAATTGGTTCACTTGAAACTGCTGGGGGTTTTAAGTGCTTTATCTGGCTGCTCGATGTCGGTGTCCTCAGGATTCTTGCTCCAATGTTCTGCTCATTTATCAGTGGAGTGTGCAGAGGTTCAATGCGATTAATATTCCCATCAGGGGTTGAAGAGTCATTACTGACTAACTGCTGGTCTCTGTAGTTGGGACTTTGCGGTTTTGTGTTGAAGGGAGACAGTTGTCCCTGCTGTAGATATGATTCAGGTTGTATTATTTCCATTAAATGAGGATCAATGTCTTGTCCATTTTTTCGATCCGTACTAAAGCAATGGCAATTTTCAGGCTGCTCCTTGCAAGTTAGACATACAAGCAATTTCTTTAGCAAATCCTCAGCATCCTTCTGTGACTGTGCAGCATTATTAATATCTCTTCGGCTAGAATGATCCTGAAGGTCAGCGCATAATCCTTTTTTCTTCGGGCTTGGAAGAGGCGATTCCTTTGGCTTTTCTTCATTTGGGCTTGAACAGTCATCAGCGCTGTGCCCTTCATTGTAGCATGATAGACCGTCATGGTCGTCCTGCTGTGCAGTGGAGCGTGGTAGACTGTTATAGCCTTCTTGCTGTTTACGTGAGCATGGCAGACTTGCACCGTCTGCCGCTAGTTGGTCAGAGGAGGTTGCTAGACCCTCATGGTCTTGTTCCTGCAAGGATTGCGCATCGGAGTCATGTGTTTCTGCAATTGTGGAGTCTGTCCACGAGCTTGCTGTGGAGTCTTGTGACACTGGAGTCACGTCTTGTTCCTGCAAGGACTGCGGTGTGGAGTCTTGCATGTCTTCTTTCGTAGAGTCGGGAACCTGAGCGGGGCGTGGACCATGCTCTGTGTGGCAGCAGGCCACTCTCTGTGGGCTTGCACCGCTTTCTGTCTCTTAATTTCAGGCTGCAGCATCATCCTGCACTGATGAGTTGGGACGTCATATCTGCTGGGTTGAAGATCCTCAAATCCGAAAAATGAATCCGCATCTGCGTCGGATTCAATGCGGGGGTCGCCAATGTGCAACACGAAAGGTTCATCTGAGTCGTAGTCGTCTAGGACCATGGAGCTGTCATTGGGCTCGCGAGGTCCAGAGAAAATGTAACGGTCGGTATCGAAGTATTCGAGGTCGGAATCATCGGTTTGTGCGTAGGTAACTGCTTGTTGCAGGGTTCTTCGGAGGTTAAATTCATTTCCTGGTTCAATTTGAGGCATTGTGCTGTCATTCCAGGTGAAGGAAGGTTGTTTTACAGCTTTAAAAGATTTTTTCTTTGATTTTGGACGTTTCCCCTTTAAATTGGATTTGGGACATTTCCCCTTTAAATTGGTGCGGTCTGGGGCCTCTGACGCATGACGCGCGTGACGTAGCACGTAGGAAGCGATTGCGCATGCGCAGATCGCTGTTCCTTTACCGATGGCCGTTTTCTTGATTGCGCATGCACGGCGTCTCGCGTACGCGCAAACGAACCTTCCGGTTCTGCGCACTTCTCGCGCAACTGCGCTAGTGTAGTCCCTTTAGCAAGATGGCCGCCGACCTCGACCCAAATCGCCCTCTGGTCCGGGATTTCGGCCTCGAGGTGAGTACTGGCGCTTCTCTTACCTTTCCTTGCCGATTGGAGTGTTTTCCTCACAGTATTTGCCGAATTTGTCCAGGACTGCCCAGAAGTCGTACCTGTTTTGCCCCTTGGAGAACTTGAATTTTTTAAAGATTTCTTCTGCTCTTGCACCGGCGATGGTGAGGAGAAACACTATTTTTACATCATCGGCCAGGTCTTTAAGTTCGGCGGCCACCAGGTAGAATTCAAACGTTTGCCGGAATCGCTGCCAGTTTTCGCGGAGATCGCCGTGGCACTGGAGCGGCTGCGGAACTGGGAGCCCATACATCTTGCCTGGGTATTGCTGGTTGTCACTGTATGCTGAGGTATGGCTATCTGGATTTAAGCAGTTCACTCCTGGTACTATGTTTTGTTATGTTTCCTTTGTAACATAAGCGGCTTCCTTGTGTTGCATTTGTCAAGGAAGGTCGAGACGTGTAAATAACTTCAACTCATTTTTTTACATTATGTACACTTTTATAACTTGAGTTCGACACTACTGCTAATCCTATTATAGCTACCTAACTGACTAACCATCTGCTGTCTTCCACATGGTGGGTGTAATATTGAATCAACCCTGTGCCTCTCCTCACTGACTGTCTCCACTGGCAAAAGGGCTGATCATCTGTGTGGTGTCCTTTATGTATAGGTTGGTGTAATGCCCCCCTGTGGTCGTGTCACCTCCTTGTGTATCGTGAATGTCCATTGGTCACCTCCTATCTAACTTATCTATTGGTTGAGTGTGTGTGATGTTTCTGGTGCTCCCTCTAGTGTCTGTCTAGCTTACATGTATTTACAGTGATGCACATCACCACAGCAGCAAAGGTAGAACTTTTGTGAACACTGACCCAGATAATTCTCCTCATGGCACAGGAAGCTGTTCTGTGCACCATGACCTGTTCATCAATATTTCAAACTGTGCTATTGACGATATCCGATATTGCAACCACAAGACTGAAACCAAAGAACAGCTTCATAACAATGCATCAAATGGGCGAAGGTGCTGATCTAGTGAGAAGAAAACAGTCTCCTGGTGGTAAGAAAACAGGGTGCGACCAGGACTGAGGGCAAAAGTTGAGATTGCAGGTCAGATTCAGATCCATTGCGTGGGATGCAATACCGTCAAGTGTCCACTGAGTTTGGGTGTTTCGGTAAGGGTGAGGGGGAATTCCGTTCAAATGGGCAAGAAGGTGTTGCAGAGGTTTTGAGCACTGGTTGGAGCTTGAAGGAGAATTTACAGATGGACAGTGGAATCAAGACTTTGTCAGAATGCAGGTAAGTTTAGAAAGGCTGCATTAAAAATGTCCATAAGATTCACCCTGGACAAAAAGAAACAGATTAACAGAAGAATTCACAATGAAATTGGTTTATTGTAAATAATTATTACCCTTCCACTCAACATATACCTTCCATCCTTCATTCTTAATCTATTTTGCACTTTGTACTGGAACTGTATTCTTACTTTGTAAGAGCAAAATGGAGTTCCAAAATTGAGTTTGGAGCCACCATTGCTGCAGTGATCTTTTCACAGTATAATTTACTCTCACAATGTGCTCTGCAACAACTTGTATTTATATAGCGCCATTAATGCAGTAACATTTTCCAAGGCATTTCACCAAGCACAAGCAAACAAAACTTGACTCACAGCCACATATCATAGATCATAGAATTTACAGTGCAGAAGGAGGCCATTCGGCCCATCGAGTCTGCACCGGCCCTTGGAAAGAGCACCCCACTTAAGCCCAGACTTTCCAACCTTTCCCCGTAACCCAGTAACCCCACCTAACCTTTTTGGACATTAAGGGCAATTTAGCATGACCAATCCACCTAACCTGCGCATTTTTGGACTGTGGGAGGAAACCGGAGCACCCGGAGGGAACCCACGCAGACACGGGGAGAATATGCAGACTCCGCACAGACATTGACCCAAGTAGGGAATCGAACCTGGGACCCTGGAGCTGTGAAGCAACTGTGATAACCACTGTGCTACCGTGCTGCCCCGCACGTAAGTGGGAGTGTCTTAAAGGGGTAATGTGAGGTAGAGAAATGGAGAGGTATAACTAGGGCATTCCAGAGCTTGAGGGCCAGGCAACCACTAGGGGAGCAATTAAAACCAGTAATGCACAAGATGCCAGAATTAGAGCGCAGATATTGCCGAGGTTTGTGGGGTTGGAGGCGGTAACAGAGCTAGGCAAGAGCAAGGCAATGGAGGGATTTGAAATCAAGATTGAAAATTTTAAGATCTAGATGTTTGCTTGACCAGGAATCAAAATAGGTCAGCAACCCCAGGGAGAATGGGACTCTCTGCAAGTCTAGGGGCAGCAGAGCTTTGGATGACCACAAGTTTACGAAGAGTGGAATGTGGGAGACCAGCCAGGAGAAGGTTGGAATATTCGAGTTGAGAGGTAACAACAGCATGAATTAGGTTTTCAGTAGCTGATGAACTGAGATAGGGCAAAGTTGCTTGATGTTATATAAGTGTAAATAGGTGCACCTAGAGATGGTACAAATACAAGGTCAGAAGTTCATCTCAGGATCAAATGTAAGACAAGAGTTGCGAACAAACTAACTCAATCTCAGGCTGTTACCAGGGAGAGGGATGGAGTCGGTGGCTAGGAGATAGAGTTTGGAATAGGTGTCAAGAGAGGTGGTTGGTGAAGTAGAGCTGGGTGTCATCAGCGAACATGTGAAAATGTTCATCATAAAGATGGTACAAAATGGGTAACTGTAGCCGCTTGTCGACACGTTTGAAGCAGAATTTGCCAAAGTCAAGATCCTTATTTAGAAGTTTTGATCGCATTTTTAAAAATAGCATTTAAATATGTTAATACATAGATATCGGCTGGACAGTGCCAATATCATTTTCAACTCTCTGTGTAGTCATTAAGTTAAATGAAGCGCTGTCTTAAAAACAAAGCTGAACAGCTTCATTTTTGCCATACTGCTTAGGAGTCCCATGCACCAAAGGCTGACTCAAATGATGAAACTAACATGAACGTCAACACTAATCGTTCACAAACCATGAATTCATTGCAAGCCCACCATCACACTTTGAATGTAACCTAGATCATTATCTCTCCCATTTTATATTATTTGGCATCCCATTGATCTTAATTGAATTCAAAGTCTTTCATGTGAAAGTGAATCCAAACATTCTTGAAAGTCTAAATAAACTAAATAATAAATGTGCCACCATCTACTGCAATGTAATTCTACATTCGTGGCTATTTCTCATTAAATTTTTTACTCGACAGGTTCTGCTCAAACCTATTCCTTACAATCAATTCCAATGTTCACCCGTTACTGATGTTGCGCTAATAAATCTGTGCAATGCTCACACGGACCTGGGTCTTATCACAGCTGGCTGCAACCCAAAAATAAACATGCCAGGATTCACGAAGGCTGTTGGCCATAAGACCAATTTTCACTTTTACAAATTGCGCTTTGACTATCAATTTTGCAATCCACCCTGCTCACTGGAGCAGGCATAATGTAGACTCTGGCTGAGCAGAAGGCTAAAAATGGTTTCGTTAGCTGCTCATTAAGTACAACATAGTTGATCACAGCTGCCACTGGGAAAAGCTGTTATTTGAGGCAATGTAAATTGTTTTTTCGGATTTCCATCTGCCCTGATCCCAAATAATGCCCAATATTGCAGGGAAAACATGACTAAGAACACTGCCCCTCATCTGGTGCAGTCCAATTCAATTCAACATATGCATTTGTGATACAAGAGCTTCAAAATATCAAAATGAAAGCTTTTCAGTGCATTGAGCATCTATCACATTTCAAGGATCGTGATCAATTTTGGTCAGCAAACTGCAGAAAAAAATGGTGTTACGATCAGGTGAGGAGGGATAGATTGGCTCCCTTATTTTCACTCACCTTGTTTGACCACAACAAGGTTTTTTAAAAAAAGATATGCTTGCCAATTCACCAAGTGTTTAACTGTTGTCGTGCTGTGATTGCAAAAGACACACTGAGACAGGTTTCCTTATAAGTTCTTAAAAAGAAGCGACACTTTTATTTATTGTACTTAACACCTGGTATAAATAAAAGTAATAAAAATACTCCAACTTTCACACACATATGCATTGAAAGGTGGGAGGATACATTAAGGTTTTTAAGATGTCCAATAAAATTCAGTGGTAAAAAGATCTTGTAGATTGAAGACTGAGATGGTTTCAGGCTGGGCACGATGATCCTTCTGCATACTGCATAAATGATGTTGAGGGATGACTTATTTTTTCAGGAGTTGATGGATTGATCCGTAAAACAGCAAGTGGATAGTCACACAAAAGGCAGGGCTTGATTTTGCGGGATGGATGGAGACTGAGAGAATATGTCAACGCAGGGACTTTCTACTTCTGTTCTAGTGAAAAACAGTTTTTTAAAAGACAAAAGCGGGCCATCATCTGAACCAGTCTCACCAACTGACTAGGTACCCAGATACAGTCATAGTAAGTTGGTTCCAGTGGTTTAGACATGATTAGATTATAGCTGGACAAGTTCCTTTCTCAAAGGGCCCATAGCTTGACATCATTGGCCTGGATTTTTGCCCATGAGTCGGGTGCACAAGTCAGGGTAATCAAATTTGTGATCCTTGTGAGAAGGATGCCAGGTGTGGCAGTGGGCTGGACTGAAGAGCCTTGGGCTCTAACACCATATTCAAAATTTAAAGTAATAAAATATGAAACATCTGTCCAGTCCTCACCCCTTAGAGACCATATGCCCCATCCATGCCAACCCATGTAATCTCATGCCCTGCAGCCATCCCACAGGCTCTCATACACTCCACTCAAACTTATCCCCCTGTACCCAAAGCCCCACTGTCAATTTAGTGCCAACTCATGCCCTCCCAACCCACCATCCTATGTCAATTCACCAAGTATACCTCAGGACCCATGCAGAGATTAGGTAAAATGAAGTTTCAAACAATAAAAGTGTTTCTTGCAAACCTCACTGTATTAGGGAGAAAAAAAACACTAATTCATTAAAATCAATTTGCATTCCTTCAAATACCCATCTCATGATAAACATTCCTTTGAAATGCACAATCGCTAATAACAACAAGCATCGGAATTCATAGCCCAATTTCAAAGAGTCCTTGCCAATTGTAGCTGTCAATCAAATGGAAATGGCACGCACCCTACTGTGATAATGGATGGTTGTGAAATCAGTCATGCAGCACTAATCAAAGAATTGAAACCTTCAGGGTTATGTCATCAGACGGAGTAAAACAGCAGACAATTTATTTTAAAACACCAGATTTTTTTTCTCGCAAAGATTTGAACCAGGACTCTTAAATGCCTTGACAGCTCCTTTTAACAGTTCCTCTTGACAGTTGATTTTGACGGTTTGTCTGCTTTCAGTTCCAATGAGCTTGACAGTTAATGGGTTTATGCACTCTTTACATACATTTATGCCTACTTGTAAAAATTCCAAAGAACATTTGACCTACCCCAAAGTTATGTCCCGCAGGGTTCAGTGTTGGGGCCACAGCTGTTCTCTTTATATATTAACGATCGAGATGACGGGACTGGGGGCATTCTGGCTAAGTTTGCCGATGATACAAAGATAGGTGGAGGGGCAGGTAGTATGGAGGAGGTGAGGAGGCTGCAGAAAGATTTAGACAGTTTAGGAGAGAAATGGCTGATGAAATTCAACTTGGGAAAGTGCAAGGTCTTGCACTTTGGAAAAAAGAATAGAGGCATGGACTATTTTCTAAACGGTGACAAAATTCATAATGCTGAAGTGCAAAGGGACTTGGGAGTCCTAGTCCAGGATTCTCTAAAGGTAAACTTGCAGGTTGAGTCCGTAATTAAGAAAGCAAATGCAATGTTGTCATTTATCTCAAGAGGCTTGGAATATAAAAGCAGGGATGTACGTCTGAAGCTTTATAAAGCATTAGTTAGGCCCCATTTAGAATACTGTGAGCAATCTTGGGCCCCACACCTCAGGAAGGACATACTGGCATTGCAGCAGGTCCAGCGGAGATTCACATGGATGATCCTAGGAATGGTAGGCCTAACATACGATGTAAGTCTGAGGATCCTGGGATTATATTCATTGGAGTTTAGGAGGTTGAGGGGAGATCTAATAGAAACTTACAAGATAATGAATGGCTTAGATAGGGTGGACGTAGGGAAGTTGTTTCCATTAGCAGGGGTGACTAGGACCCGGGGGCACAGCCTTAGAATAAAAGGGAGTCAATTTAGAACAGCGATGAGGAGAAATTTCTTCAGCCAGAGAGTGGTAGGTCTGTGGAATTCATTGCCACAGAGGGCGGTGGACGCCAGGATGTTGAGTGTCTTTAAGACAGAAGTTGATAAATTCTTGATTTCTCGAGGAATTAAGGGCTATGGAGAGAGAGCGGGTAAATGGAGTTGAAATCAGCCATGATTGAATGGTGGAGTGGACTCGATGGGTCGAATGGCCTTACTTCCGCTCCTATGCCTTATGGTCTTATGGGACCATATGCAAAGGGGAACTTACCTCTCTAAAGGGGAAATGGTGGCGTAGTGGTATTGTCACTGGACGAGTAAACCAGAAACCCAGGAAAATGCCAAGGTTCGAATCCTGCCACTGCAGATAGTGAAATTTGAATTAAATAAAAATCAGGAATTAAAATGTCAAATGATGATCATGAAACGATTGTTGTTAAAACCCATCTGGTTCACTAATATCTGTTCGGGAAATCTGCCGTCCTTACTTGGTCTGGCCTACATATGACTCCAGATCCCCTGCAATCCGCATGTGACTCTTAACTGCCCCCTCAAGGGCAATTAGGGAATAGGCGATAAATGCTGGCCCAGCCAGCGATACCCAGATCACATGAACGGGAAAAACATTGTATTTATATAGCGCCATTAATGTAGTAACATTTACCAAGGCATTTCACCAAGCATAAGCAAACAAAACTTGACTCACAGGCATATAAGTGGGAGTGTCTTAAAGGAGCAAAGTGAGGTAGAGAAGTGAGGTATAACTAGGGTATTCCAGAGCTTGAGGTCCAGCAACCAATGGGGGAGCAATTAAAACCAGGGATGCACAATATGCCAGAGGAATGCAGATATTGCCGAGGTTTGTAGGGCTGGAGGAGGTTACAGAGCTCGGCAAGTCTAATAATGACCATGAAACAATTGCCCAGCTGGTTCACTAATGTTCTTTAGGGAAGGAAATCTGCCATCCTGACCTGGTCTGGCCTACATGTGACTCCAGACCCACAGCAATGTGATTGACTCTTAACTCTCCCCTCAAGGGTAATTAGGGATGGGCAATGAATGCTGGCCCAGCCGGAGATACCCATGTTCCATGAACGAATAAAAAGAAAGGATACCGAAGAAATGCACAAAGTTCAGACCTGCTCTTATCAGATCTACTCTGAACATTTTGGTTTCATACTCCTGAGATATAAAAACCTGACTTTAGTGAAGGCAACGAATGAATTGAATGGCTCGCTGACTCTGTGAGCTACGAATGTGTGAAAGGTGGACTGCTCCATTCTCGCCCTTGGTAAAAAGAGAAGTGCTGTGCCAGATGCTTGTTCCCCACCCAGTTGAAAACATAGGTCATTGGAAGTTTGGTGAATGAGTCATTCACATTCCTCTCAGGAGATTGTCTTTGATGTCCGAGACCACTTTGCTCCATTTTTAATGGCTTTGGAATTTGTAAGGCTCAATCATCTTTGGAACCGTTATTATCAATCACTGAAAAACTGTTGTTCAGTCTTTTAAAACTCATCCAGTGGCTTCAGCCACTTTCTTTTTTTTTTGATAAACAATTTTATTGAGGCATTTTGGCATAGTAAACAACAACAATACAAAACTGTGTGCAAATAACAATCAACATAGTGCAAAAACCAGCTCCCCTCCTACAAGGACCCACCTAACTACCCCCCTAATCTACGTTGCCCTAACCACCTCCCTCCCGCTCCCCCCCCCCCCGCCCCCCCAGCTGACGATTAATTTTCCGCGAAGAAGTCGATAAATGGTTGCCATCTCCGGGCGAACCCTGACAGTGACCCTCTCAGAACGAACTTAATTTTCTGTAGACCGAGAAAGCTTGCCATATCCGATAGCCAGGCCTCCGACTTCAGGGGCTTTGAGTCCCTCCATGCCGGCAGAATTCGTTGCTGGGTTACCAGAGAAGCAAAGGCCAAAACATCAGCCTCTCTCTCCCCCTGGACTCCCGGGTCCTCCGACACCCCAAAAATTGCCACCTCAGGACTCATCACCACCCTTGTTTTCAGTACCCGGAACATAACGTCTGCGAATCCCTGCCAGTACCCCCTGAGTTTTGAACATGCCAAGAACATGTGGACATGATTCGCTGATCCTCCCGAACATCTGGCGCACCTGTCCTCCAGTCCAAAGAATTTACTCATCCGGGCCACTGTCATGTGGGCCCGGTGGACGACCTTGAATTGAATCAGGCTGAGCCTAGCGCATGTTGCAGTTGCGTGAACCGTGCTCAATGCCTCCGCCCCTAAGCCCTCTTCTATCTCACCTCCGAGCTCCTCTTCCCACTTAAGCTTCAGCTCCTCGGTCTGCGACTCCTCTGCCCCCATAAGTTCTTTGTATATATCTGAGACCCTCCCCTCCCCCACCTATCCACTGGACACTACCCTTTCCTGGATCCCTCTAAGTGGCAGGTGTGGGAAGGATGGAATCTGTCTGCGTAGAAAGTCCCACACCTGCAAGTACCTGAAATCATTCCCTCTCGCCAGACCAAATTTCTCCTCTAGCGCCCTCATGCTCGGGAAGCTCCCTTCCAAGAACAGATCCCCCATCCTCTCAATCCCAGCCCTCCGCCATGTTCAGAACCCACCATCCATATTCCCCGGGGCAAACCGGTGATTGTCACAAATTGGGGACCAAACTGATGCTCTCACTTCCCCCACATGCCTTCGCCATTGGCCCCAGATCCGCAACGCCGCCACCACTATAGGGCTGGTGGAGTACCGAGCCGGCGGGAGCGGCAGAGCCGCCGTACCCAGGGCTGCCAAACTGGTGCCCCTGCCCGAAGCGGCCTCCATCCGCCCCGAAATCGACCCCACACCCACCATCCATAGAATTTACAGTGCAGAAGGAAGCCATTTGGCCCATCGAGTCTGCACCGGCTCTTGGAAAGAGCAACCTACCCAAGGTCCACACCTCCACCCTATCCCAATAACCCAGCAACCCCACCCAACACCAAGGGCAACTTTGGACACTTAAGGGCAATTTTATCATGGCCAATCCACCTAACCTGCACATCTTTGGACTGTGGGAGGAAACCGGAGCACCCGGAGGAAACCCACACACACACGGGGAGGATGTGCAGACTCCGCACAGACAGTGACCCAAGCCGGAATCGAACCTGGGACCCTGGAGCTGTGAAGCAATTGTGCTATCCACAATGCTACCGTGCTGCCCCATCCACTTCCTTATCATAGCTATGTTGGCCGCCCAGTAGTAATTACTAAAGTTTGGCAGCGCCAGCCCCCCTTCCCCTCGGTTCCTCTCGAGCATCAACCTCCTCACCCGCGGGGACTTTCCCACTCACACAAATCCCATAATCATTTTATTGACCTTCTTAAAAAAGGACCGAGGAATGAAAATGAGGAGACCCTGGAATATGAACAGGAATCTCGGGAGGATCATCATTTTAACCATCTGCACTCTCCCTGCTATTGTCAGTGGGAGCACATCCCACCTCCGGAACTCGACCCTCATTTGCTCCACCAACCGAGATAAGTTCAACTTGTGCAACCGGCCCCAGTCCCGCACCACCTGTATCCCTAACTTTCTAAAACTGTCCCCAACTAACCTGAACGGCAGCCCCCTCAGCTGATCCTCCTGGCCCCTCGCCTGGACTACAAACAACTCACTTTTTGCCTTGTCCAGTTTATACCCAGAGAACCAGCCGAATTCCCTCAGGATTCCCATGATTTCATCCATCCCAGCCACTGGATCTGTGATGTATAAAAGCAGGTCGTCGGCGTACAACGAAACTCTGTGTTCCACCCCCCTTCCCCTCCCCCCGTACCAGCCCCTTCCAACCCCTAGAAGCTCTCAGGGCAATTGCCAGCAGCTCTATTGCTAGCGCAAACAGCAGTGGGGAGAGGGGGCACCCCTGCCTTGTCCCTCGGTACAGTCTAAAATAGTCAGATGTCATCCTATTCGTCCTTACACTAGCCATCGGAGCCTGGTACAACAGCCTGACCCAGTCGATAAAGCCCTTCCCGAACCCTCCTTCTGCACTGTATGTTCTATGTCTATGACTACCTTCCCTATTTCCCTGACCGCCTCCCTCTTCCTCAGTTGCTGTGCCAGCATTCTACTGGCTTTCTCCCCGTGCTCATAAATCACACCCCTCGCCTTCCTAAGCTGCTCCACAGACTTACCTGTGGACAACACCCCAAACTCAGTCTGTAGCTTTCGTCGTTCCCTTAAAAGCTCTACCCTCGGGATCTCCGCACATCTCCTGTCTATCTGTAAAATCTCCTTCACCAGTCGGTCAGTTTCTGCCCTGTCCATCCTGTCCCTATGTGCTCGAATCGAGATCAGCTCCCCTCTCGCCACTGCCTTCAGCGCCTCCCAGAGCACCGCAGCTGAGACTTCCCCTGTGTCATTGACCTGCAGGTAGTTTTTCATACATTTCCTCACCCTCTCACACACCGCCTCGTCCGCCAACAGGCCGACCTCGAGCCTCCATTGAGGGCGCTGAAAACTTTCCTTACAGACCTGCAGATCAACCCAGTGTGGAGCATGGTGCAAAATAACAATCGCCGAGTATTCTACGTCTGTCACCCCCGCCAGCAAATCCCTGCTCATGATGAAAAAATCAAATCGGGAATATACCTTATAAACATGTGAATAGAACGAAAACTCCTTCCCCCGTCGGCCGACTAGCCCTCCATGGATCAGCCCCCCCCCCATTTGCACCATGAACCCCCTCAGTTATTTTGCCATTGTCTGCACCTTACCCGTTTTTGAACACGACCGGTCTAGGCCGGGGTCAAGGACTGTGTTAAAATCACCTCCCATAATCAGCCTGTGCGAATCCAGGTAAGGTATCTTCCCCACCAGTCTCTTAATAAAATCCACATCGTCCCAATTTGGGGCATACACATTGACCAAATCTACCCTCATCCCCTCGAGCTTACCACTCACCATGACAAATCTGCCTCCCCCATCCGAGATTGTGCTACCCACCTCGAATTGCACCCATTTGTTAACCAAAATCGCAACCCCCATGGTTTTAGTGTCCAGCCCGAGCAGAAGACCTGGCTAATCCAGCCCTTCCTTAATCTGACCTGGTCAGCTACTTTCAGATGAGTCTCCTGAAGCATTATTACGTCCACCTTCAGTGTCCTCAGATGCGCGAATACACGTGTCCTCTTTACCGGCCCGTTTAACCCTCTAACGTTCCAGGTGATCAGCCTGGTTGAGGGGCACTGTGCCCCCCCCCCCCTTACCGATCAGCCATCTCCTTTCTTGGGGCCACCCCGAGCCCCTGTGTCGCGCTTTCCCTGGCCCACCTCCTGGCAGCCCCCACCCCCGAACTCCTCCATGTTACCAAACCCAAGTCCCTCCCTCGTCAGCTGATCAACTAGCCCCCCCCCCCCCCCCCCCAGCAACAACACCCTGTAACCTAACCCCTGCCATAAACTAGCTATATACACCCCCCCCCCCCACCTGGCTTCCATAGACCAGCTCACCCAGCTAGCCTGGTGACTCTCAACTCCGGCGCCAACAAGTCTCCCGCCTATTGTTCCCTCTGACTCCCCCCCCCCCCCCGACCCCCGCCCCCCGCCCATCAACACCACTTCCCCAAACCAGCCATCCTCGAGCAATTGCTCTGAACAAAAAACACAAGGAACAAAGAAAACCCCGACGCTAGTGCAAATCAAATAATACAAAATAAGTTAGAGGTACTTCCAACCACCCCGATCAAAACACAAAAAGCCCCCAGCACCAAATACCTTAACTTCCCTCTTTTCCAGCGAAAACTCGAATACAGACGAGAAAAAAAAAAACCACGACACAAGAAAAACGTGTAAACATCGCTTAGTAACTTTTAAACAAGTCCAAGAGTCCTCAGTTCGGCACCAGTCCTTCTCACTTGGCGAAGTCCATCACGTCCTCGGGCTCCTCAAAGTAATGGTGCCGTCCCTCGTGCATGACCCAAAGGCGCGCCGGGTATAGCAGCCCAAACTTCACCTGCTTCTTAAACAGAATCTCTTTGACTTGCCTGTAGCCTGCCCTCCTTCTGGCCACCTCCAAGCTCAGGTCCTGGTAGATGCGCAGGACACTATTGTTCCAATTGCAGCTCCGCGTGCGCTTGGCCCACTATCGCACCCGCTCCTTGTCCAGGAACCTGTGGAACCTGACCACCATCGCTCGGGGGAGGGGGCCCCCGCTCGCAGCTGCCTCGCCAGCGCTCTGTGCACCTTGTTCACCTCCAATGGGCGAGGGAAGACATCATTCCCCAACAACTTCTGGAACATGTCTGCCACATACGTGGCGGCATCCACACCTCAGCCCCCTCCGGGAGACCTACGATTCTCAAATTCTGCCGATGGGACCTATTTTCCAGGTCTTCCACCTTTTCCAGAAGCCTTTTTTGTTGGTCTTTTAGCCTCTCCATCTCCACCTCCACCACCGTTTGGTGATCCTACTGCTCCTCCAGCGCCTTCTCCAGCTTCTGGATCATCCGATCCTGGGTATCCAGAATGTGCTCCAGGCGCTCGATTGATTTCTGGATCGGGTCTAAACTGTCCCGTTTCAGTGCGGTGAAGCCATCTTGGATGATCTTCAGGAGATGCTCCATTGTTGGCTGGGCTGTCTGCACCAGGGTCCGGACATCGGCCATATTGTCCTCAGCAGCATCTTCTACACTGCCCTTGTTTGCCCACTTCTTCAACTGTTTACGATTCTTTCTGCTTCTTAATTCCATACACCTATATCTGGAGTCAATGCCTATGCCTTCAGATCCATCGCTCAAAAGTACAAAAAAGTCAGGGAAAAAGGTCCAAAGGTCCGACCGGATCAAGAGCCACCAAATGTGCGACTTACTCCCTCATGGCCGCCACCGGAAGTGATAAAGTCATTTTCAATTAAAGCATGCCTTTATAACACCTCCCCACCAGGCTAAAAGCATTTCATTAGAATGTTCTTCAGCAGAAAGAAAACACACTCATACCTGAGCACTCACTCACATCAGTCTTTTAATTGTTACAACTAGCATGTCTGCAACAGTAATTCTCTGTACAAATGTGATTGCCTTATCACCCTCTTTAGGTAAGGCACAATTATGAATAAAATCCTTTTGGTGTTTAACTCTATGAAAGTTTTTGCTTTGAAAACCTGGTGCCTTCTGTCGCTTTCCTCTTCTAAATTCCTGTTATGTGCAATTGCGGGGGTTTGGATTTTCTTCTTTTTTTTTTTGTAAATATTTTATTGAAAACTTTTGGTCAACCAACACAGTACATTGTGCATCCTTTACACAATATTATAACAACACAAATAACAATGACCTATTTTATAAACAAAAAATGAATGAATCAATAATAAATAACAAAAATGAAAACTAACCCTAATTGGCAACTGCCTTATCACAAGTAACACTCTCCAAAAATATAATTTAACAGTCCAATATATAATTATCTGTAGCAATGACCTATACATATTATACAGTATATATTAACAACCCTGAGAGTCCTTCTGGTTCCTCCTCCTCCCCCCCCCCCACCCCCACCCCCCCCGATCCTGGGCTGCTGCTGCTGCCTTCTTTTTTCCATTCCATCTATCTTTCTGCGAGGTATTCGACGAACGGTTGCCACCGCCTGGTGAACCCTTGAGCCGACCCCCTTAGGACGAACTTAATCCGCTCTAGCTTTATAAACCCCGCCATGTCATTTATCCAGGTCTCCACCCCCGGGGGCTTGGCTTCTTTCCACATTAGCAATATCCTGTGCCGGGCTACTAGGGACGCAAAGGCCAAAACATCGGCCTCTCTCGCCTCCTGCACTCCCGGCTCTTGTGCAACCCCAAATATAGCCAACCCCCAGCTTGGTTCGACCCGGACCCCTACTACTTTTGAAAGCACCTTTGTCACCCCCATCCAAAACCCCTGTAGTGTCGGGCATGACCAAAACATATGGGTATGATTCGCTGGGCTTCTCGAGCACCTCGCACACCTATCCTCCACCCCAAAATATTTACTGAGCCGTGCTCCAGTCATATGCGCCCTGTGTAATACCTTAAACTGAATCAGGCTTAGCCTGGCACACGAGGACGACGAGTTTACCCTGCTCAGGGCATCTGCCCACAGCCCCTCCTCGATCTCCTCCCCCAGCTCTTCTTCCCATTTCCCTTTTAGTTCATCTACCATAGTCTCCCCTTCGTCCCTCATTTCCCTATATATATCTGACACCTTACCATCCCCCACCCATGTCTTTGAGATCACTCTGTCCTGCACCTCTTGTGTCGGGAGCTGCGGGAATTCCCTCACCTGTTGCCTCGCAAAAGCCCTCAGTTGCATATACCTGAATGCATTCCCTTGGGGCAACCCATATTTCTCGGTCAGCGCTCCCAGACTCGCGAACTTCCCATCCACAAACAGATCTTTCAGTTGCGTTATTCCTGCTCTTTGCCACATTCCATATCCCCCATCCATTCCCCCCGGGGAAAACCTATGGTTGTTTCTTATCGGGGACCCCCCCAAGGCTCCAGTCTTTCCCCTATGCCGTCTCCACTGTCCCCACATCTTCAGTGTAGCCACCACCACCGGGCTTGTGGTGTAGTTCCTCAGTGAGAACGGCAATGGGGCTGTCACCATAGCTTGTAGGCTAGTCCCCCTACAGGACGCCCTCTCTAATCTCTTCCACGCCCCTCCCTCCTCCTCTCCCATCCACTTACTCACCATTGAAATATTAGCGGCCCAATAATACTCACTTAGGCTCGGTAGTGCCAGCCCCCCCCCCCCCCCCCCCCCCCTTATCCCTGCTACGCTGTAAGAATCCCTTCCTCACTCTCGGGGTCTTCCCGGCCCACACAAAACCCATGATGCTCTTTTCAATCCTTTTTAAAAAAGCCTTCGTGATCACCACCGGGAGGCACTGAAACACAAAGAGGAATCTCGGGAGGACCACCATCTTAACTGCCTGCACCCTCCCTGCCAGTGACAGGGATACCATATCCCATCTCTTGAAATCCTCCTCCATTTCTTCCACCAACCGCGTTAAATTTAATCTATGCAATGTGCCCCAATTCTTGGCTATCTGGATCCCCAGGTAACGAAAGTCCCTTGTTACCTTCCTCAACGGTAGGTCCTCTATTTCTCTACTCTGCTCCCCTGGATGCACCACAAACAACTCACTTTTCCCCATGTTCAATTTATACCCTGAAAAATCCCCAAACTCCCCAAGTATCCGCATTATTTCTGGCATCCCCTCCGCCGGGTCTGCCACGTATAGTAGCAAATCGTCCGCATACAAAGATACCCGGTGTTCTTCTCCTCCTGTAAGTACTCCCCTCCACTTCTTGGAACCCCTCAACGCTATCGCCAGGGGCTCAATCGCCAGTGCAAACAATAATGAGGACAGAGGGCATCCCTGCCTTGTCCCTCTATGGAGCCGAAAATATGCAGATCCCCGTCCATTCGTGACCACGCTCACCATCAGGGCCCTATACAACAGCTGCACCCATCTAACATACCCCTCTCCAAAACCAAATCTCCTCAACACCTCCCACAAATAATCCCACTCCACTCTATCAAATGCTTTCTCGGCATCCATCGCCACTACTATCTCCGTTTCCCCCTCTGGTGGGGCCATCATCATTACCCCTAACAGCCTCCGTATAGTCGTGTTCAGCTGTCTCCCCTTCACAAACCCAGTTTGGTCCTCGTGGACCACCCCCGGGACACATTCCTCTATTCTCATTGCCATTACCTTGGCCAGGATCTTGGCATCTACATTTAGGAGGGAAATAGGTCTATAGGACCCGCATTGTAGCGGGTCCTTTTCCTTCTTTAAGAGAAGCGATATCGTTGCTTCAGACATAGTCGGGGGCAGTTGTCCCCTTTCCTTTGCCTCATTAAAGGTCCTCGTCAATACCGGGGCGAGCAAGTCCACATATTTTCTGTAGAATTCGACTGGGAATCCACCCGGTCCCGGGGCCTTTCCCGCCTGCATGCTCCTAATTCCTTTCACCACTTCTTCTACCTCGATCTGTGCTCCCAGTCCCACCCTTTCCTGCTCTTCCACCGTGGGAAATTCCAGCCGATCCAAGAAGCCCATCATTCTCTCCCTCCCATCCGGGGGTTGAGCTTCATATAATTTTTTATAAAATGTCTTGAACACTCCATTCACTCTCTCTGCTCCCCGCTCCATCTCTCCTTCCTCATCCCTCACTCCCCCTATTTCCCTCGCTGCTCCCCTTTTCCTCAATTGGTGTGCCAGCAACCTGCTCGCCTTCTCCCCATATTCGTACTGTACACCCTGTGCCTTCCTCCATTGTGCCTCTGCAGTGCCCGTAGACAGCAAGTCAAATTCTACATGTAGCCTTTGCCTTTCCCTGTACAGTCCCTCCTCCGGTGCTTCCGCATATTGTCTGTCCACCCTCAAAAGTTCTTGCAGCAACCGCTCCCGTTCCTTACTCTCCTGCTTCCCTTTATGTGCCCTTATTGATATCAGCTCCCCTCTAACCACCGCCTTCAACGCCTCCCAGACCACTCCCACCTGGACCTCCCCATTATCATTGAGTTCCAAGTACTTTTCAATGCACCCCCTCACCCTTAGACACACACCCTCATCTGCCATTAGTCCCATGTCCATTCTCCAGGGTGGGCGCCCTCCTGTTTCCTCCCCTATCTCCAAGTCTACCCAGTGTGGAGCGTGATCCGAAATGGCTATAGCCGTATACTCCGTTCCCCTCACCTTCGGGATCAACGCCCTTCCCAGCACAAAAAAGTCTATTCGCGAGTAGACTTTATGGACATAGGAGAAAAACGAGAACTCCTTACTCCTAGGTCTGCTAAATCTCCACGGGTCTACACCTCCCATCTGCTCCATAAAATCTTTAAGTACCTTGGCTGCTGCCGGCCTCCTTCCAGTCCTGGACTTCGACCTATCCAGCCCTGGTTCCAACACCGTATTAAAATCTCCCCCCATTATCAACTTTCCCATCTCTAGGTCCGGAATGCGTCCTAGCATCCGCCTCATAAAATTGGCATCATCCCAGTTCGGGGCATATACGTTTACCAAAACCACCGTCTCCCCCTGTAGTTTGCCACTCACCATCACGTATCTGCCCCCGTTATCCGCCACTATAGTCTTTGCCTCGAACATTACCCGCTTCCCCACTAATATAGCCACCCCCCTGTTTTTCGCATCTAGCCCCGAATGGAACACCTGCCCCACCCATCCTTTGCGTAGCCTAACCTGGTCTATCAGTTTCAGGTGCGTTTCCTGTAACATAACCACATCTGCCTTAAGTTTCTTAAGGTGTGCGAGTACCTGTGCCCTCTTTATCGGCCCGTTCAGCCCTCTCACGTTCCACGTGATCAGCCGGGTTGGGGGGCTTCCTACCCCCCCCCCCCCCCCTTGTCGATTAGCCATCACCTTTTTCCAGCTCCTCACCCGGTTCCCACGCAGCTGTATCTCCCCCAGGCGGTGCCCCCCCCGCCCATCCCCTCCCATACCAGCTCCCCCCTCTCCCCAGCAGCAGCAACCCAGTAATTCCCCCCTCCCACCCCCCCCCCCCCGCTAGATCCCCCGCTAGCGTAATTACTCCCCCCATGTTGCTCCCAGAAGTCAGCAAACTCTGGTCGACCTCGGCTTCCCCCCGTGACCTCGGCTCGCACCGTGCGACGCCCCCTCCTTCCTGCTTCTCTATTCCCGCCATGATTATCATAGCGCGGGAACCAAGCCCGCGCTTCTCCCTTGGCCAACGCCCCATCTCCTCCACCTCCCCTCCTCCCCCCATCACCACTTGTGGGAGAGAGAAAAGTTACCACATCGCAGGATTAGTACATAAAACTCCTCTTTCCCCCCTTTTTAACCCCCCCTCTTTGCCCTCCACATTCGCCCCACCACTTTGTTCAAACGTTCTTTTTAATAACCCACTCATTCCAGTTTTTCTTCCACAATAAAAGTCCACGCTTCATCCGCCGTCTCAAAGTAGTGGTGTCTCCCTCGATATGTGACCCACAGTCTTGCCGGTTGCAGCATTCCAAATTTTATCTTCTTTTTATGAAGCACCGCCTTGGCCCGATTAAAGCTCGCCCTCCTTCTCGCCACCTCCGCACTCCAGTCTTGATAAACGCGGATCACCGCGTTCTCCCATTTACTGCTCCGAGTTTTCTTCGCCCATCTAAGGACCATTTCTCTATCCTTAAAACGGAGGAATCTCACCACTATGGCTCTGGGAATTTCTCCTGCTCTCGGTCCTCGCGCCATCACTCGGTATGCTCCCTCCACCTCCAACGGACCCGCCGGGGCCTCCGCTCCCATTAACGAGTGCAGCATCGTGCTCACATATGCCCCGACGTCCGCTCCCTCCACACCTTCAGGAAGACCAAGAATCCTCAGGTTGTTCCTCCTTGCGTTGTTTTCCAGTGCCTCCAACCTTTCCACACATCGTTTCTGATGTGCCTCCTGCGTCTCCGTCTTCACCACCAGGCCCTGTATGTCGTCCTCATTCTCGGCTGCCTTTGCCTTCACGACCCGAAGCTCCTGCTCCTGGGTCTTTTGTTCCTCCTTTAGCCCTTCGATCGCCTGTAGTATCGAGGCCAACAGCTCTTTCTTCATTTCCTTTTTGATCTCTTCCACACAGCATTTCAAGAACTCTTGTTGTTCAGGGCCCCATGTTAAACTGCCACCTTCCGACGCCATCTTGGTTTTTGCTTGCCTTCCTTGCTGCTGTTCTAAAGGATCCACTGCAATCCGGCCACTTTCTCCTCCTTTTTCCATCCGTATCCAGGGGGGATTCCCTTCTGGTTTACCACACAGTGTTTTTAGCCGTCAAAATTGCCGTTGGGGCTCCTATCAAGAGCCCAAAAGTCCGTTTCACCGGGAGCTGCCGAAACGTGCGACTCAGCTGGTCATCGCCGCACCCGGAAGAACACATTTACAATCTTTCATTCTCCATATAGATCCAATTACAGACATACCACCCAAATTTCTGTTACATTCATAGCATTTACAGTGCTGAAGGAGGCCATTCAAATCTGCACCGGCCCTTGGAAAAAGCACACGAATTAAGCCCATGCCTCCACCCTATCCCAATAACCCAGTAACCCCACCTAACCGTTTGGGCACTAAGGGGCAATTTAGCATGGCCAATCCACCTAACCCGCACATCTTTGAACTGTGGGAGGAAACTGCAGCACACAGGGAGAAAGTGCGAACTCCTCACAGTCACCCGAGGTCAGAATTGAACCCGGGACCCTTGAGCTGTGAGGCAGCAGTGCTAACCACTGTGCCACCATGCTGCCGAGGGATAGGATGGCACCCCTCTCGCCCAGTTATTTTACCAAGACATGGTTATTACATACCAATTCAGTGAACATTAAATGGTTTATGTACTGCGACGATAAGAGAATAGTATTTATTATACATAGCAACTAGTCTAATTAAAAATAATAGAAAAACACTCTGATTCTCAAGAACATATGCATTCAAGGCGTCACACTCAAGTAAGTTACAAAGTGAGAGGAGCAATTAACGAGTCTTTAAAAAGTCCAGCAAAAGCCAGTGGTATACTGATCCTGTAGATTGAGGACTTGGACGGTTTTAGGCTAGGCTCAGTGGTCCTTCTGGATTTTGCATGGAGGCAATTTAAAGATGTTGACGGATAAATTATATTTTCTTTTAGGGCAGCTGATGGGTTGATTTTTAAAACGCCAGCAGGAATGGAACCCTGACTGAGTTTCTTTTCTCCCCCATCCCGTGCCATCTAACTTTCTACCCTCTAAGTCCTACAACCGATTTGTTGCACACTAATGGATGCTCCAGTTGAGCCCAACTAACTTGGCAGAAACCAGAAATTGAATCCCAAATCATCCTGGTACGGTGAACTTTGTATTTCAGTGGAACAAACAGTACTTTTTTTTTGCTCGAGTATGTCTTACTTTTATGGTCAGTGCCTCATCTGGTACTTTTACTGTTTATTGTAGAATTAGTTATCTTATCACATGACCAGTTGACCAGTTACCCAAACATGGCCATAGCAAGTCGATTCCAGGTCTCTGGTTTAAATGTGGTTACATTGTGGTTGCACAAGTTCCTTTCTCAGCCAAAGTCAATTCTTGTTCCCCATCCAGTTAAATACACACGCAATTGAATGTCTGTGAATGACCGTAACTTCTGACCCATTCACATTCCTCTAAGGTGAGTGTTATTAATGGTTTGTCCTAGACAGCCTGACTCTTTTTATTGGCTTTGGAATTTGAAAGGTACAGTCCTGCAAATGTTCAACCATGTAAGGGGCTGCAGTTTTAAGTCACTGAAGTGCTGTTGTTCAATCTTTTAAAACTCAACTCATGGTTTCAGCACAATAAATAAATAGCACGATTTTATAACACGAGGCACTACACAGCAAAAAGCTATAATATTGATCCCAAAACAAGAGCCTAGACAAAAATATATTAAAGGAAGCGGAAATCAGACTTTAAAAATGGCTTTGAAATAAAACATTTATTTGAACTTTTCCAATTAGGGGGCAATTTAGCATGGCCACTCCACCTACCCTGCACGTCTTTGGGTTGTGGGGGTGAGACCCACGCAGACACGGGGAGAATGTGCAAACACCACAAGGATAGTGACCCAGGGCCGGGATCAAACCCAAGATCTCAGCGCCATGAGGCAATGGAAAAAGGAATTGCATTTATCTAGCATCTCTCTGTACCTCAACATTATTTATAACTAATTATGTACTTTTGAAGTGCAGCTACAATTGCAGGAAGGGCTCAGATGTTTTATACACAAGGTCCAACAAATCACAATTAAATAAATGGCCCAATCATCTGTTTTAAGTGCTGGTCGAGGGATAAATGTTGGCCGGGAACCCTTTCTCTACAAATCGTGCCAAAAAAATCTTTCAAATCCATCTGGAAGGTCTTTAACATCTCACTTGAAAGACTGCACTTCCAACAGAGCAGCACTCCCTAGGATGACATTTAAATTTTGCCTGAGAGGCGAGAGTGCTATCAACTGAAGCCACAGCTGATGCAAGGGGGAAACAAATAATTAGCACACTACAAATTAGCCGTTGTCAATTGCTTCGCAAGGCTGTTTTACCTTAGTATAGCAAGTCACGTGATGGATTGCCCATTCATCTTCAATGTTGAAATTCCTGAGTTTGGTCTATCTTAAAGTGAGTTTTTAAACTAACCATTGTGGAAGGAGCAAATTCGCTCTTTCAAAATGGCTAAATGTTGTATAATTTGTGGCCATAATCTTTACCTGATTTGTAGCTGGAAAAATTTTAAATTTCACATTACATATGTAAAGACCAGTTTACAGGGTGAGTACAGGTTGTGCCTTCAAAGGGGCACGTGGTTTGAAAGTTACCATGGTTACATGTATAGCAGGTCAGGAAACAGTGCCTTCATAGAATGGTTTAGGCACTGGGGAGGAGCCATTCAGCCTGTCATGTCTGTACCAGCTTTCTGAAAGAGCAACTCACTCAGTTCCACTCCTCCACATTTTCTCCTTAGCCCTGCAAATAGTTTCTCTTCAGATAATTATTTAATTCTCATTTGAAAGCCATGATTGCTTTTTTTCTCCACCACACGCAAGCAGCATATTCCCGGTCCTAATCTTTTGCTGCGTAAAAAAAATGTTTTTCCTCATGTCGCCTTTAATTCTCCATCCTGCCCCCCCACCTCATTGAAAACAGTTTCACTCTCTCCAGGCCCCTCATAGTTTTGAACACCTCGATCAAAGCTCCTCTCAACCTTCTCTTCTCCGAACCATCTTTGTAATTGAAGTTCCTTATTCCTGGAACCAATCCCATGAATCTTTTCTGGACTCTCCCCAATTCCTTCATATCCTTCTTAAAGTGTGGCACCCAGAACTGCACACAATACCCCAGCTGAGGCCAAACCAGTGTTTTATGCAGGAAGCTGCAGATGGAGCGTACTTGTCTTTCTAGAAGGTATTTGACAAGGTGGCACATCAAAGGTTACTACACAAAATAAGGGCTCATGATGTAGGGGGTAACATATTAGCACGGATACAGGATTGGTTAGCTAGTAGGAAACATGGCATTAGAGGATCATTTTTGGGTTGGCAAGACGTAACGAGTGTGCCACAGGGATCAGTGCTGGGGCCTCACCTGATGATTTGGATGAAGGGACTGATGGTGTGGTTGTTACATTTGCTGAAGACACAAAGATAGGTACAAATGTAATTTGTGAAGACATAAAAAGTCTGCAAATGGATGTGGATAGGTAAAAAATATTCAAAGACTGCTTCCACTGCCATTTGAAAAAGAGTTCCAAAGACTCAGGAACATCCGAAAGAAAATAGTCTCCTAATCTTGGTCTTAAATGAGCAACCCCTCATTTTTAAACAATGATCGCTAGTTCTAGATTCTCCCACATGGGGAAACATCCTCTCCAAATTCACCCTGTCAATATCCCTCACAATCTTAAAGATTTCAATCAAGTCACCTCTTGTTTTTCTAAACTCTAGTGGATACAGGCCTAACCTGCCCAACCTTTCCACATAAAACAGCACGCCCATTCCAGGTATTAGTCTAGGAAACCTTCTCTGAACTATTTCTACTGCATTTGCATCTTTCCTTAATACTGTACACAGAACTTCAGATATGATCTCAACAAAATCCCGTACAACTGAAGCATAACCTCCTTGCTTTTGTAATCAATTTCCTTCACAGTAAACAGTAACATTCTATTAGCTTTCCTAATGACTTGCTGTACCGCGTTACTACCCAGGTGCCCTGTTTATCCGCAGCACGTGACTCCTTCAAAGAACTCCAATAAATTGGTTAAACATGATTCTCCTTTCACAAAACCATGTTGAATCTGCCTTACTGCCTTGAATTTTTCTAAGGGCCCTGCTATGACAACTTTACTCTCAGCTTCTACATTTCCCTTATAACATTTGTTTGGCTAACTGGCTTTTAATTCCCTGCTTTCTGACTCACTCACTTTTTGAAGAAAGAAGTTACATTTGCTATCTTCCAATCAAATGAAACCTTCCCCAAATCTCGGGAAATATAGAAACTTAAACCCAATGCATCAAGTATCTCACTAGCCCTTCTCTCAAGACCTTGGGGTGAAGTGCATCCAACCCAGGGATTTGCCAGCCCGCAGACACAACAGTTTGTTCAATATCACTTCCCTGGTGATTGTACTTTTCCTGAATTCCTCCCTCCCTTCCATTTCCTGATTTACAGCTATTTCTGGGATATTATTTGTGTCCTCTATAGTGAAGACTCATCCATCACCCTACTTTCCATTACCAATTCCCCAGATGCACTTTCTGTAGGACCCACACTCACTTTGTTAACTCTTTTCTTATACTTACTGTCTTTATATTACTAGTTAGCTTTCTCTCATACTCTAATGTATCCCTCCTTATTAACCTTTGTCAGTTAATAGATTGTACTTCTTCATTTCTATTTGCGCTATCAGTTCATCTGTTTTGTCTCGAATGCTGCATACATTGATACAGAACCGTTAGTTTTGTCCTTTTATTATTTTTGTAACATCCAGCCTTATCTGCTTATTTACTCTTGGATTTGTACTTTCTGTCCCTGCCTGTCACAGTCTGTTTATAATTTCTCATAATACCTCTCTCTCTCTCTTGCCTCGTCTCTATTCTTTGATTTACCACATCTTCCCAAATTTGATCCCTTGCCACCATTATTCAGTTTAAAACCCTCTCTACCTCCATAGTTATGTGGCTCACTAGAACCCCCAGCACAGTCCAGGTGCAGACCATCCCAGTGGTATGGATCCCACTTTCCCCAAAACTGATGCAAGTGCCCCCGCGAACTGGAATCCACTTTTCCTAGAACCAGTCATGCATTCATTTCTCTAATCTTATTTGTCCTATGCCAGTTTGCACATGGCTCAGGTAATAATCCAGAAATTACTACCTTTGAGGTTTTGTTTCTTAATTTGGTGCTGAGCTCCTTATAATGATTATGCAGAATCTCCTTCCTCATCCTGCCAATGGTACCTACTTGGACCAGGACAACTGGATCCTCCCTGCCCACTATAAATCACTCTCCAACCCTGAGCAAATGGTTCGAACCCTGGCACTTGACAGGCAGTTTGGTCGTCTGGACTCTCGCTCCTTGCTACAGAAAACAGTGTCAATCCACATGTATATACTGCCCCCTACTACCACCATATTCCATTGTGCTCCCCCCACTTGATTGGCTTCCTGTACCACAATGCCATGTCAGTCAGCTTATTCACCCTGCAGCCCCAAATCTCATCCAAACAAGTTGGAAGAATATCAAACTTTTTGGACAATTGCAGAGGCTGACATTCTTGTCCTCTGGGCCCCCTTACCTACCTCAGTTGAGTCACACCCTCCTGACCCTGACCACGTTCCAAATCAGAAGACCCTACCCTAAAAGTGTGAGCATCTGAAGGTACAAAATATTCAGGTAACGCTCACCCTCCCTGATGTGTTGCAGTGTCCACAGCTCAGCCTCCAGCTCAATGACTCTGAGCCGAATCTCAAGCCACAAACGCCTACTGCAGACGTTCTTGCCCTGGATAACACCAGTATCCATGGGCTTCCACATGTGACAGCCATGACACATCACCTGTCCTGCCATACCCATGTGCTTTAATTAATGACTTAAATATTTTATTCAATTATTTTCTTTTATATATTTATTACCTTATCACAAATTCCAGTACTATTTTGAACTAGGGGAATAGAATAAACCATGACCACTTACCGGATACTCACCAGATAGATTCTTCCTTGTAGTAGAGCAAGAACCAGTTCCTACAGGCGGAAAAAGTTTGAAAAAGCAAAGGAGCACCTCTCTTCTCTCCTCCCCTAACTCCCTCAGCTCACCAAACTCTCTCACTCCACTGAGGTTGCTCTCCAGTGCTGGTCTGAATATATGTGTTAAACAAAGGGACTAGCTGAGCTGAGGTAAAGCAGAGACAAGTTCAAGAAAGTCTCCTTAATTAACAACATCTGTTGCCAGTGGATAGCTTCCATCTCCCGGCTTAGGCCCCTAGATGAGATTTCTAATTTGCACAATAATTACAGTTACACAGCACTTGCAGTTAAATGAACAATACTAACAATATTAGATTTTTGAAAAGATATTTAAAATTCTACCCAGCTCACCAAACTCTCACATTTGACAGGGTGGATTGTGAATGGACGTTTTCCCTGGTGGGAGAGACTAGAACTAGGGGGACACCATTTAAAAACAAGGGGTCTCCCATTTAAGATGGAGGAGAGGAGAATCTATTTCTCTCAAGAGGATGGTCAGCCTGTGGAATTCCCTTTCCCAGAGTGCAGTGGGCCCAGGGTCATTGAATATTTTTACAGTTGAGTTAGATTGACTCTCGTCTATCAGGAATGTAAGGGTATAGAAGATAAGAAGGGAAGTGGAGTTGAGGCCACAATCAGATGAGCCACGATCTTACTGAATACTGGAACAGGGTCAGGTGATTGGATAGCCTACTCCTGCTCCTAATTTGTACGATCGTTTAAATGTAACTAGTCATCTACAGAATTGGTCAGCTTTTGACTGATGCAGTGCAAAAAACTCGAGGTTTAATTTGAAGACTGAGAATGGAATTCGCTCCATTTTGAGACTAAGTGCAGTGACGGCCTGCTCCAGCGGTGCCCGTCTCGCCAATGCAGGCTCTCCCACCAGATTCTGCATTTTGAATCTCATTGATTATGCACAGGCAAGTTCCTTTCCAACTCCCTTCCACAGAAGTGCCAGGCAATAACCATCTCCCACAAGAGTGGATTGAACCACTGCCCCTTGACACTCAATGGTATTACCATTGCTGAATCCCCCACAATCAACATCCAGGGGCTATCATTGATCAGAAACTGAACCGGACTAACCATATTAATACTGTGGCTACCAGGGCAGATCAAAGGTTAGGATGCCTACGGTGAGTAACTCACCTCCTGAGCCCCTAAAGTCTGTCCACCATCTACAAGGCACAAGTCAGGAGTGTAATGGAATACTCTCTGCTTGCCTGGATGAGTGCAGCTCCAACAATACTCGGGAACCTTGACACCATCCAGGACAAAGCAGTCCACTTGATTGCTACCTCTTCCACAAACATTCAATCCCTCCACCACCGACGAACAGTGGCAGCCATGTGTGCCATCTACAAGATGCACTGCAGGAACTCACCAAGCTTCCTTATGCAGCACCTTCCAAACCCATGACCACTACCATCAAGAAGGACAAGAGCAGCAGATACCTGGGAACCCCACCACCTTGAGGTCCCCCCCATCCCCATCCCTCCCAACTCATTCACCATCCCAACTTGGAAATACAACACCTTTCTTTCACTGACGCTGGGTCAAAATCCTGGAACTTCCTCCCTAACATTGTGGGTATACCTACACCTCAGGGACTGCAGTGGTTCAAGAAGTCAACTCATCACCATCTGAAAGGCAATTAGGGATGGGCAATAAATGCTGCCATAACCAGCGATGCCCACATACCATAAATTAAAAACTCTCCTGGTGGACCAGCAACTAATTTGTCAGCCTGTCCCATTGCCATATTTAAATACCAGTCCAGCACACTCATACCACATTCTCCAACCCACCTATCTTCACCAAATCATGCAGGATGACAGAGCCCCAGAGCGAAGGTTAACAGCCTCAAGAAGAAGTCTGTTCCTCGATGCAACACCTCTTCCCCTGAGTTCATCACCTGTGACGCGATCATGCCTCATTGAACCTCTACGCACAATCTCTGGAATCTTCGATACCCTTCCAGTAAACAATGTGGTTCCCCTTTGATCCCCTCATTTATGAACTTTTCATGCAGGGCTGTCAGGGTCCAACTTCCTACCCCTCGGTCTTCGGTCTGCTATCAATTGTTCATCTTTATCCACCTCCTTCCCCCTCTGCCTGCCCTAGCCCCCCTTTCTTGCCCAGCCTTCCTTCCACGTTGTCTTCCTCCGACCACCAAACCCACCCCACCACACGCCCCTCCCACACCCGCCTCATATTCCACGCCTAGACAAACTTCGGACCTCTGATGTGGTGGCTGCATGAGTCCCACAACATAGTGCTTTCCAGATAGACACTGGTGTGGGGGTGGGGAGGAAGAGAAGATCTCTGTATTCCCCAAGTCCAGGCCCAGTACTGAATTGAGGCGGTGACACAGGAGGGTCCATGGGTCCAGCAGCATGATGCAGTCCATGGAGATCAGCTCAGCATGGAGGAGGAGGATCTTCCGTCCAGTTACATCAACTGGGATTGTGACATTGGACAAGCAGCTTGAGTGCAGACCCCTTCCTTCCTCAACCACATGGAGTGAAATCTACCAACATCCTATAATCTGTCCCCTCAACACATCCCTCCTCGCATCCCACAAAGAGAGATGCCTCATTTGATAGGCACCACCATTAACCCCATCACAAGCAGGGGGGGGGGGGAAACCTCATGCATCATTGCTAACTGTTCTGTAGGTAGGACAGAATGGTCTCCCACACCCAACAAACTAAACCGACATAGGGCTGCATTTCATGTGCACCTGCCAGGTGTGTTTTGGGTGGGAGGGGCATGTAAAATAGGGTGGTTGCCCACTCCACCAACTTCCTGCCCACCCCCAAGCTCACCCTAACAATATGGAGGGAACAAAACAAAGAACAAAGAAATGTACAGCACAGGAACAGGCCCTTCGGCCCTCCAAGCCCGTGCCGACCATACTGCCCGACTAAACTACAATCTTCTACACTTCCTGGGTCCGTATCCTTCTATTCCCATCCTATTCATATATTTGTCAAGATGCCCCTTAAATGTCCCTATCGTAAAAGGGGTGGGGGTGTTGTACAAGTACAAAAACTGGCAGCTTGCCCATCATATTTAATAAGTTATCAATAATTAGGTTCATTATTGGGGCAGCACAGTGGTGCAGTGGTTAGCACTGCTGCCTCACGGCGCCAAGGATTCGATCCCGATTACTGTCCGTGTGGAGTTTGCACAATCTCCCCGTGTCTGCGTGGGTCTCACCCCCACAACCCAAAGATGTGCGGGGTAGGTGAATTGGCCATGCTAAATTGCCCCTTAAATTGGCACATCAAAAGAATTGGATACTCTAAATGGATTTGATTTAAATTTAAAAATTAGGCTCATTATCAAGCCAGATCATGAAACATTTGTTGTGGCCAGTCAGGGAGAGGGCTGCATGATCTTTTGAAAAGGTTCTTCAAAGGGCGGAAAGGTGGACATTTGCTTGTCAGGCACCCCTTTGCCGATCGTAGGGCAGCCCCTCTAAGGTCAAATCCCCCCTTCCTTTCTACCCTCCACGGCCATAAATCCACCCCCACTTAACCTACCCAATGTCCTACCTGTCCAAGACCCCAGATCGACCTGCTCGGGGAATCCATGGACTTTCTTCCTAATTGTCCTGCGGTCTGGGCAACAGTCAACAACGTGCTCCTTCACCCCGTTCATCACCTTCACATGGCTCACCTCCAATTCTCCCCTTCTCTTTCTCAACTTCTCGGTCTCCATTTCTAGGGATAGGTTTACGATCAATATATAGTAAGCCTACTATCCAGAGCAAGCAACCTTGATCACATTTCCTCTCACCTTGCTTATTTGCTTATTCCATTCTCCTAGTTTCTCAATCAAGTGTTCTTTTTTTAAACATATTTTCATTATGAAAAGTAAAACGAGAACATATAACAGATACAACTCCAAACTTAACCACCAAAGAAAGGGACTTTGTGGAAGATGATTCTTGGGTAGGGTGTGTGGGCAGTCTGGATCATGTTAACATCGTAAAGGATCATGTTAACATCGGAAAGGAGGAGGTATTGGGTCTTTTAAAAGATATTAAGGTAGATAGGTCTCCTGGGCCGGATGGGATTTACCCCAGAATAGTGAGGGAAGCAAGGGAGGAAATAACTGGGGCCTTGACTGATATCTTTGTATCCTCATTGGCTACAGGTGAGATCCCAGAGGACTGGAGAATAGCTAATGTGGTGCCGCTGTTTTAAGAAAGTTAGCAGGGATAATCCTGGAAACTATAGGTCGGTAGTAGGTAAATTATTGGAGAGAATTCTCAAGGACCGAGGATGTGCAGGTTGGGTGGATTGGCCATGATAAATTGCCCTTAGTGTCCAAAATTGCCCTTCGTGTTGGGTGGAGTTGTTGACCTTGGGTAGGGTGCTCTTTCCAAGAGCCGGTGCAGACTCAATGGTCCGAATGGCCTCCTTCTGCACTGTAAATTCTATGATAATCTATGATTAATCTAGGACAAAGGTTCGGCACATCGTGGGCCGAAGGGCCTGTTCTCTGCTGTATTTTTCTATGTTCTATGACAGGATTTATACCTTTTTGGAAACAAATGGACTCATAAGCGATAGACAGCATGGTTTTGTGACGGGTAGGTCATGCCTCACTAACTTGATAGAGTTTTTGAGGAGGTGACAAAGATGATTGATGAGGGGAGGGCGGTGGATGTTGTTTACATGGACTTCAGTAAAGCCTTCGACAAGGTGCCGCATGGCAGACTGGTACAAAAGGTGAAGTCACACGGGATCAGAGGTGAAGTGGCAAGATGGATACAGAACTAGCTCGGTCACAGAAGGCAAAGGATAGCAGTAGAAGGGTGTTTTTCTGAATGGAAGGTTGTGACAAGTGGTGTTCCACAGGGATCTGTGCTTGGGCCTCTGTTGTTTGTAGTGTACATAAACGATATGGAGGAAAATGCAGCCTGTCTGATTAGTAAGTTCGCGGATAACACCAAGGTTGGTGGAGTGGCAGATAGTGTTGAGGATTGTCAGAAGATACGGCAGGACATAGATCGGTTGGAGACTTGGGCAGAGAAATGGAATTTAATCTGGACAAAGTGAGGTAATGCATTGTGGTAAGTCTAACATAGAGGGGAAATATACCATAAATGGCAAAACTCTGAGGAATATTGAAAGTCAGAGAGATCCGGGCGTGCAGATCCACAGATCTTTGAAGGTGGGAACAGAAGTGGACAAGGTAGCCAAGAAAGCATACAGAATGCTTGCCTTCATTGGATGGGACATCGAGTATAAAAACTGGCAAGTCATGCTACAGATGTATAGAACCTTGGTACGGCCGCACTAGAATATTGCGCACAATTCTGGTCGCCACTCTACCAGAAGGATGTGAAGGCTTTGAAGAGGGTGTAGAGGAGGTTTACCAGGATGTTGCCTAGTCTGGGGGGTGTTAGCTATGTGGAGAGGCTGAATAGACTCGGACTGTTTTCATTAGAAAGACGGAGGTTGAGGAGTGACCTGATTAGGTCTACAAGATTATGAGGGGCATGGATAGAGTGGATGAGCAGGCACTCTTTCCCAGGGTAGAGGGGTCAGTCTCCAGGGGGCATAGGTTTAAGGTCCGTGGGGCAAAGTTTATAGGGGATGTGCGAGGCAGATGTTTTATGCAGAGTGTGGTGAGTGCCTGAAACACGTTGCCAGGGGAGGTTGTGGAAGCAAATACATTAACTGCGTTCAAAAGGCATCTTGACAAACACATGGATAGGATGGGTAGAGGGGGATACGGCATAAGGAAGTTTGGGACATGACCATGTGCGTCTGGTTCACCGGCCCCCTAGAACAGAAGATACAGCAGGACATAGATAGGTTGGAGACTTGGGCAAAGAAATGGCAAATGGAATTTAATCTGGACAAAGTGAGGTAATGCATTGTGGTAGGTCTAACATAGAGGGGAAATCTCCCATAAATGGCAAAACTCTTAGGAATATAGAATGTCAGAGAGATCCGGGCGTGCAGATCCACAGATCTTTGAAGGTGGGAACAGAAGTGGACAAGGTAGCCAAGAAAGCACTCCACCCCACCCACCCCAATCAAAAACCAGGCCCACCTCCCCCTTCCATTTCTTCTTCACCTCATCCAACGGAGCATGCTCCATCGCCAAGATCCATCCATAATTGTCCGAAATCCTTCCCCCCCCCACAACTCTGTCAGCAAAAGAACCCTATCTAAGAGAGGGCGAAGATGTCGGGGAAAGGAAGGAACCACCTTGTGCAACAAGTCGCAGACCTGACTAAACCTAAATACACTTTAGGTCTTCAGGAGTTGGAATTTATGAAATAGCTCCTTAAAACCAGCGAACGTCCCCTCGATAAAACATGTCCCCAAACCTCTCCAGCTCCTCCCACCCCCATGGCCCAAACGACGATTCCAAACCCTCTGCCACAAAGAGATGGTTTCAGCAGATGGGGGCTAACATCGACATGGAGCCTAGTTTAAAATGCTGTCTGAACTGCCTCCAAATCCTCAGAGTGGCCACCACTACCAGACTCAAAGTAAATCTTGCAGGGGAAAACAGAAGGGAAGTAGTAGCCAAGGACCTCAAGCTGGTCCCTCTACAAGTGCTCGCCTCCATCTGCTCTCATAGAGAATGCTTAAGCCATCCCTATTCTTTTTCAATGTTCACAGCCCAATAATAAAATAACAAATTAGGTAGCATTAAGCCCCTCAACTGCCACTCCATCTGCAGCGTCTTACCCTCCCAAATGAAGGAAAATATAATTTTATTAAACTTCAGAAAGAAAGACTTTGGAAGAAAAATGGAGAGACGCTGAAATAAAAATAGAAACCTCGGGATTCATTTTTACCATCTGGATCCTGCCTGCCAAGGACAGAGGTTATCCCACTTCTTCAAGTCAGGGTTAACCCCATTCACCAACCTAGTGAAATTTAGTTTAAGGAGCGAGGCCCAGTCGTGGGTCACCTGCATTCCTAGATAACAAAAGCTAGACCTAGGCAAGCGAAAAGGCAACGTCCTCAGATCAGCTCCCCTCCCTGGGGAATTCAGCAGAAAGTATTAGCTTTTGTCCAGATTCAACTTATATCCCGACAATAAGCCATAGCTCCCAAGTAGCTTCATTTTCTCCCCCACATTGGAGAGTGGATCCGTTATATACAGAAGCAGATTATCTGCAAACAAATGGTCCCTCCCTCCTGTTTCTATCCCCCTCCACCCAGTGGATGCCCTCAACGCTATGGGCAGAGTCTCGATTGCCAAGACAAACAAAAACAGGGACAATGGGCAACCCTGCCTCGTACCCATATTCAACTGGAAATAGCCCGAGCAAGGAGCATTTGTATGAACACTTGCAGTGGGGGCCTTGTACAGAAGAGGGATCCAAGATATAAACTTAGGCCCAAAACCGAACCACCCAAGGATCTCAAATAGGTACACCCACTCCACCCTATCAAACACTTTTTCAGCACCCATTGAAATAATCACCTCTGGCTCAGGGAAGTGAGGGGGACAGGACAATATTACGTAGTCACCGTTCGTTGGCAGGCTGCTGACGACCATTAACAAAATCAGTCTGTTCCTCCCAAATCACCCGTGGAAGGCTGCTCTCCAAGCATATTGTCAGCACCTTCGCCAACAGCTGGTGTCGGTGTTCCACAACAAGATGGGACAGTATGACCCACTCTGTCAGATTCTTATCCTTCTTCAACGAAGGATGTATGCGCCGGAGTAACCGGCAATACCGCACCCCACACCCCCCACACGCCCCGGGGGGACACAGAATTATTAAACATGTCTAAAAATAGGCTCAGCTGACCTGCAAATTTCTTATTGAATAGGGAATCCGTCCAGGATTCGTGCTTTACTCAACTGCATTAAACCCATACATTTCATGACCATCTCCAAGCTCAACGGGGACTCCAACTCCTCTCATCTCTCCCTTTCTACCACTGGGATGGACAGACCATCCAAAAATTGCATCATGGGCAACCTCTTCTCCAATTTATACAGGCTTCTGTAAAAGGCCTCAAAAGGCAGCATTGACCATGGCTGGGACACCAAGCTGTCACTCGAGTCCCTCACCTGCACTATCTCCTGGGAGGCAGTCTGTTGCCTCAGCTGGTGTGGTAAAAGGCGACTGGCCTTCTCCCCATATTCATAAAATGCCCCCCTCAAGCGTTGCAGCCGTTTCACATCCTTGCCTGTTGAGATCAGCCCAAATTGCATCTGCAACTTCTTCCTGCTTGCCAACAACTCCGGTGTCGGGGCTAGGGTGGTCCACCTCAAGGGTCGAGTCTACCAACCTCCGCCTCCCCACCCATCTCCTAATGTGCCTGGGAGGAAATTACATCCACCCCTATCCCACTAATAACTGTCTTCAGGGCCTACCACACCATGGAAGGAGAGATAGTCTCATTATTAAACTCAATGTATTCCTTAATATAGGCATATATCCTCTCACAGAATCCTTTGTCCACCAGCAATGCCATATCCAATCTCCATGGAGGGGCCGCTGAGAAGAACCCGACCCCAACATCAAAGCGTGGAGCATGATCCGAAGTAACTATTGCCAAGGATCCCATCCATTACACCCCAGGAAGGAGAGACATACCCACCTCAAAAAAAAATCAATCTGAGACCTGATGCACATGAGAGAAAAAAGAAAAAGTCCTTTTCTCGGATGTAAAAATCGCCCACATCAGTCCTGATAACCCCTCCTTCGGACAGGTCTTTTTTCTCAATCAAGGATTCGGCTCCAACATGTTTGTTGGGATCCTTAAATGGTATCTGCCCCATTTATTATACTTCTGCTATTACCCTTTCAGAATCCCAATAAGTTCCCCTGGTCCTCACCTTCCACCCCACCAGCCTCCACATTCAATGCATCATCATCTGCCATTTCTGTCACTTCCAGCATGCCGCGGTCACCAAACATACCTTCACCTCCCCTATCGTTTTCAACTTTTCAAAGGGACTGTTCGCTCCACTGAATTCTAGCAAGGTTCACCTCAAACTGTCCTGGGCCCCAAACGCTTTTTCCAGGTGAAGCAGCAATTTACCTGTACTTCTTTCAATTTAGTATACGATAATTACTGTTCACGATGCACGTCTCCACCAAATTGGGCAGTTTCCTCGGATAGGTTGATTGCTGTGCTGAACACCTGTTTAGTCTGCAGGCATGACCATAGACCATAGAATTTACATGGCAGAAGGAGGCCATTCGGCCCATCGAGTCTGCACCGGCTCTTTGAAAGAGCACCCTACCTAAGCCCACACCTCCACCCATCCCCATAACCCCACCCAACACTAAGGGCAATTTTAGACACTAAGGGCAATTTATCATGGCCAATCCACCTAACCTGCACATCTTTGGACTGTGGGAGGAAACCGGAGCACCCGGAGGAAACCCACGCACACACGCGGAGAACGTGCAGACTCCGCACAGACAGTGACCCAAGCCGGGAATCAAACCCGGGACCCTGGAGCTGTGAAGCAATTGTGCTAACCACCGTGCTGCCCCCCAAACTTCAGTCGTTTGTCATTTTAATTCTCTGCTCCACTCCCATTCTGAGTTCTGTCCGAATGAAGCACAACAGAAACTTAAGGAACAGCACCCATCTCTTTATTAGGCAGTCTTCACGATTCCATACTGAGCGTAACAACTTCAGATCATAACTATAGTTCCCATTTTTTCAAACAACCACTTTTGGTAATATTGCTGCTGGCATTTGCAGCTCCACTAGACCCACCTTCTGTTTCTTTTCTTGTTCCATTATTACCTGTTATAGTCTTGCATCATTATCCCCTTTGTCATTTAATCATTCCTGCCTTCCATCCTGTCCTACACCTTCTGCCAACCCCACCAGCTTTCTTTGCCTCTATACTTTATTAAAACCTGCTACATCGCTAACTTTTTCCAGTTGATGATAGGTCATCAACCTGAAAAATGGATTCTGTTTCTCTCTGCAGATGCAGCCAGACCAGCTGAGTAGTTCCAGTATTTTCTATTTATATTTCAGATTTCCAACATTTGCAGTAATTCTTTTTTCATTAAGAAACAATTCCTGATAGTGTCGAGTTGTTTAGAAACTAAAATTCTGGACTTGCATCATTCCATTGCATTGAGTATCGAAATCTTCAATTCAATTCAATAAAAATTCAATGGGCCTCAAGAGATTCTTAATTTCTAAGATCAATACACTGCCAATCCGATATGCTGACTGTTGCTACAGTGGGGTAGAAAGCAATAAAATGAGAACTGGCCTCAGGTACAAAGAGTGAAAATTTGTATTTTCTTCATTTACAGAAATTCTGCTCCAAACAAAACAGATTCAAATTCAGTCCTAGGCATCAAATTCCATTGGTCCTCGAGAATGACTTTTAGTGATGGCTGAAACCTAATGGCAAGGGATATCGTATTCACTTTGCATACAAATAATGTAGAGTTAAAGTGAAGTCACAAACATTCCTCTGAGTCTACAGAGGGGATCCAGAAACACACAAAGCCCAAGGCAACCCTAGTTTGTTGCAGTTTTATTCTTTCTTTGTACACACCGCCTCTAAAGCGCTCTGTGCATCATCAACCTGCTGCTGCAATCTCTCTCGCATTGCTTCATTCGTTGCTTTCTTTAGCCTGCCTTCCATCTCTTCAATAACCGCACGGTATCCCACCACGTTGTGGAAGATACGGATTGCACGGTCACCGCATGACACCAAAAACCTACTGTTGATGTCAAATGCCAAGTCAGCAATCTCCTCCCCGTGCACATTTAAAAATTCTTCCTCCTGCTTGCCCGTCTTGGCACTGTGCACTGAGATGCTGAAGCCACTGGAGATAGCTACCACCCTGGCATCAGGAGAAAGAGCGATTCGGCAGGGATCAGAGACATTGCATTTCATAGTGTACAGCAAGTAGGGGTCCTGCTGCTGCTTGTACTCAACATCAGTGTCCCACAGCTTCCAGGTGCCATCTTTAGAAACTGTTGCCATTCTGTTCAGGAAACAAATTAGATAAATCAAGTTCCATTGCTGTAAACTCTGTTTTCTGAAGAATATCACAACCCGTAGGAAACTAGAATATGTGGCTTCAACAACATCCAGCCAATCATTAACAATTTAAGTTAGTAAGTAATTCTGAACACATAAGCTAGTGATTTATATCAACCAACCAATTAAGAACTCACTAACAGCCCACCCATTAGAATGCAGTACCTTGACCATGACCTCTTTTAGTTCTCATTAATTCAAACAGTAAAACCAGCTGAAAGCTGCTGAGTGGCTCACGGGGCTTGGCCAATTTTGCTCTCTAACTGCGAGATGAAAATGGAGCAGTCACTTCGATACAATACCCAATATACATAGATTGATGATTGTGCTCACATTACCCAATGTACAAACTAAAGGATAATCATTTGGTACAACAAGAATTACATTTTCATCATTCCACTCACAGGGTTTGATCTTTTTGTGATCTCTAATTCTCTTATTCAAAGCAAAATGAATACCAGAGAAGGACTATAACCTAATCTACTTGGTCTACATCAACAGATATTTGCTCAAGAGTTTAATAACAGATTGTTTGAGCCCTAAATCAATATTGAAATATCGTGCCAATGTTCAGAGGTGACACCAACATTCAAAAAAGGAACAAGGCAAAACCAGAAAATGATAAAACCATTAGCTTGACTTTCGTTCCTGGGAGGTTGCAAAAAGGGATTATTAGAGATACTCTGTGTTAGTGCAATGACTGAAAAGGGATTGTTAGAGACTTTTAATGTGGTTTCAAGGAAATGAAGCCAGGTCTTATTAAGCTGTAAAATTGCTTTGATGAAGATGTTAGGTTGGTGGTAACTCAGTCGGCATTGTATACTTACATTTTCAAAAAGCTTTTTATAAAATGCCACACAATATGCCACTAAATAAGATGTAGTTCGGTGAGATTGGCAGGCACATCTTGGGGTAGATAGGAAAAAATTGGTTGCTTTCTCTTAGACTGCAAGTTATTACTGTTGACAACGGCTCTGTGGTGACTGAATCTCATAGAAATCAGTCTTGGGACTCCTGCTCGTCACCATCTTTATTATTTGGACAATAGCAATCGAGAATAATGTGCAAGCATGCAACAAATCCAAACATTACTGTAAATGTTGAGGTCTCAGATGAGAAAAAAACCCAATTACAATGCAATCCAATGCAATGGGCCCACATCTGGTGAATGTCATTTTGCACAGATCGATGTAATATCATGGGCAAGTGGGGAGAAAAGAGGTGTGAAGGCATATAGATTAACAGCAACCATGTGTACATTATAGAGGATTCAGAGCTTAAGGCTGTTCATAGAATTATAGAATCCCTACAGTGTAGAAGGAAATCATTTGGCCCATCACGTCTGCACCGACCCTCTGAAAGGACACCCAACCTCGGCCCAATCCCCTGCCCTATCCCTATAACCCCACCTAACCTGCAAAATCCAGGACAGGGAGGAGGCTGGCCGCGACAAAGGAATTGAAGGGGTTTATGGAACAGATTGGGGGGGGGTAGACCCATGGAGGTTTGCACGGCCAAGGGCGATGGAGTTTTCTTTTTTCTCACATGCCCACAAGGTATACTCTCGCATCGACTTTTTTGTTCTGAGCAGGGCGCTAATCGGCAATTGCAGTGTCGGATCATGCCCCACATTGGGTGGATCTACAGGTAAGTGTGGAGAGAGAGCAATGCCCGTTGTGGAGACTGGATGTGGGGTTGCTAGCGGACAAAGCAATTTGTGGGCAGGTTAACAAGCCCATCCAGAACTATCTGGAAACAAATGATACGGGGGAGGTCTCTGCAGCGACGGTTTGCGAAGCTCTGAAGGCAGTGGTCAGAGGGGAATTAATCTCGATACGGGCCCACAGAGAAACGGTAGAACAGGCTGAGAGGGATAGGTTAGTTGAGGAGATACTTCAGGTGGACATGAGATACTCTGAGGCCCCGGACGCGGGGCTACTGAGGGAGCAACGGAGGTTACAGGCGGAGTTTGGGCTGTTGAGCACAGGGAAAGCTGTGGAACAGTTGAGGAAGGCAAGGATTTATGAGTACGTGGAAAAGGCAAGCAGAATGTTAGCACACCAGCTCAGGAAAGGGGAGGCGGCCAGGGAGATAGGTAAAGTAAAGAGTAGAGGTGGGAATACTGTCCTGGACCCAGTGGGGGTGAGTGAGGTGTTTAAGGACTTTTATAGTAAATTATATGAGTCGGAACCCCCGGCTGGAGTGGAGGGGGTGAGGCAGTTTTTGGGTCAGTTGAGGTTTCCGAGAGTAGATGAGGATCTGGTGGAAGGGTTGGGAGCCCCAATTGAGATTGAGGAAATAATCGAAGGGCTGGGCGGCATGCAGTCGGGCAAGGCCACGGGGCCTGATGGCTATCCGGTGGAATTCTATAAGAGGTTTTCAGAGATATTGAGTCCACTGCTGGTGAGGACATTTAATGAAGCAAGAGAGAAGGGAGTCTTCTCCCCAACAATGTAGCAGGCCTCAATTTCATTGATCCTGAAATGGGAGAAGGATCCAAGAGCAATGCAGGTCATACAGGCCAATTTTTCTACTGAATGTGGACACCAAACTGCTGGCTAAGATACTGGCCACAAGGATAGAGGACTGTGTCCCGGGCGTGATAGGGGAAGACCAGACGGGATTTGTAAAGGGCAGGCAACTCAAGGCCAATGTTCGGAGGCTTTTGAATGTTATTATGATGCCCTCAGAAGGAGAGGAGGTGGAGGTAGCGATGGATGCGGAGAAGGCTTTTGATCGGGTGGAGTGGAATTACCTGTGGGAGGCGCTGGGAAGGTTTGGGTTTGGTGAGGGCTTTATTGACTGGGTGCGGTTGCTCTATCAGGCACCAGTAGCGAGTGTGCATACGAACCGGCGGAGGTCAGCGTATTTTAAACTACACCGAAGGACGAGGCAAGGGTGCCCCCTCTCCCCGTTAATGTTTGCTCTGGCCATAGAGCCATTGGCCATGGCGTTAAGAGCCTCTCGGAACTGGAAAGGACTGGTTCGGGGGGGTGGGCAGTGGAGCACCGGGTCTCGCTTTAGGCAGATGAACTGCTCTTGTATATTTCAGACCCGTTGGAGGGGTTGGGGGAAGTAATGCGAATCCTGGGTGAATTTGGCAATTTTTTGGGGTATAAGTTGAACATGGGGAAAAGCGAGGTGTTCGCGATCCAGACAAGAGCACAGAAGAGATTGGGAGAGCTGCCGCTTAGAAGGGTAGGAAAGAGCTTTCGGTATCTGGGATTCCAGGTGGCCCGGGAATGGGAGACACTGCACAAGTTAAACCTATCCTGGCTGGTAAAGCAAATGGAAGGGAACTTTAAGAGATGGGACATGCTCCTGCTATCACTGGCGGGGAGGGTACAGACCGTGAAAATGACAGTCCTCCCCAGATTTCTGTTTGTCTTTCAGTGCCTCCCCATCTTCATCCCGAAGACCTTTTCCAAGCGGGTGAATAAGGTTATTTCGCGCTTTGTGTGGGCGGGTAAAACCCCACGAGTGAAGAAAGTGTTGCTGGAGCGCAGTCAGGGGGAGGGTGGGTTGGCGCTGCCGAACGTCTGCAATTGCTACTGGGCGGCTAATATAGCCATGATTAGGAAGTGGGTAGCGGGGGAGGGGTCGGTGTGGGAGCGGATGGAGGCGGCTTCATTCAGACACAAGTTTGGGAGCATTGATAATGGCACCTCTTCCGTTCTCGCCGGCCCGATACTCCACAGGTCCGGTGGTGGTGGCGGTTCTGAGAATCTGGGGGCAATGGAGGAGATATAAGCGAGTGGAGGGAGCATCAGTTTGGACCCCGATTTATAATAATCATCGGTTTGTACCGGGTAGGCTGGATGGTGGGTTCCGGAGATGGCAAAGGGCAGGAATTAGAAGGATGGGGGATCTATTTATAGATGGGAGCTTTCCCAGCTTGAAAGCCTTGGAAGATAAATTTGAATTGCCAGCAGGGAACGGGTTTAGGTATTTGCAGGTGCGAGACTTCCTGAGAAAGCAGGTTCCGGCCTTTCCGCGGCTGGCGCCACGAGAGATACAGTATAGAGTAGTCTCCAGTACCTGGGTGGGAGAGGGGAAGGTTTCAGATATTTACCAGATTTCGAAGGCGGAGGAAACTCCAGTGGAGGAGCTTAAGGGCAAGTGGGAGGCCAACCTAGGAGGAGAGATAGAGGCCGGTCTCTGGGCAAACGCCCCAAGCAGGGTTAATACCTCCTCATCATGTGCCAGGCTTAGCCTTATACAATTTAAGGTAGTCCACCAGGCACACATGACAGTGGCTAGGATGAGCAAGTTTTTCGGGGTAGAAGATAGGTGTGCGAGGTGAGCGGAAAGCCCAGAAAATCATGTCCACATGTTTTGGGCATGCCCGAAGCTTGGAGGATTTTGGCAGGGTTTTGCTCAGGCAATGTCCACGGTACTAAAAACACAGGTGGTGCCGAGTCCAGAGGTAGCGATCTTTGGAGTGTCGGAAGAGCCGGGAGTTCAGGGGGCGAAAGAGGCTGACATCTTGGCTTTGTCTCCCTGGTAGCCCGGAGACGGATCTTGCTAATGTGGAGGAACTCGAAGCCCCAGAGCGTAGAGACCCAGGTTAGTGACATGGCTGGGTTTCTCAGTCTCGAGAAGATAAAGTTCGCCTTAAGAGGGTCAATGGTCGGGTTCACCCGGAGGTGGCAACCGTTTGTCGACTTTCTCAGGAAAAATTAAAATGTCAGCAGAAGCAGTATTCCGGTGGGGGGGGGGGGGGGAGAAAGCCAGATTGTTGTTTTATGGTTGGGGTGTGTGAAGATTGGGTTGGAGGTGCTAATGTTTATCATACCATGTTTATGTCATTGTTATTATTATAAAGATTTTCAAATACCTGAATAAAATATTTTTTCAAAAAAATATTGGGCGCGATTCTCCGACCCCCCACCGGGTCGGAGAATCGCCGGGAGCTGGCGTGAATCTCGCCCCCGCCGTGTCCCGAATACTCCGCCACCAGAGATTCGGCGGGGGCAGGAATCGCGCCATGCCGGTCGGCGGGCTCCCCCCGGCGATTCTCTGGCCCGCGATGGGCCGAGGTCCCGCCGCTGTTAACCCTCGCCAGCCGGCGTGGATTGAACCACCTACCTTACCGGCAGGACAAGGCGGCGCAGGCAGGCTCCAGGGTCCTGGGGGGTGGCGTGGGGCGATCTGGCCCTGGGGGGTGCCCCCAGGGTGGCCTGGCCCGCTATTGGGGCCCACCGATCGGCGGGCGGGCCTGTGCCGTGGGGGCACTCTTTTTCTTCTGCCTTCGCCATGGTCTTCACTATGGCAGAGACCCCCTCCACTGCGCATGCGCGGGGATGCCGTGAGCGGCCACTGACGCTCACGTGCAAGCGTCGCCCGGCGAAGTCCTTTCGGCGCCGGCTGGCGTGGCGCCTAAGGCCTTTCCCGCCAGCCGACGGGGCTGAAATCACTCCGGCGCGGGCCTAGCCCCTCAAGGTGAGGGCTTGGCCCCTAAACTCCGCACCTTTGGGGCGGCCCGACGCCGGTGTGGTTCAAGCCATTCCATTACGCTGGATTCCCCCGCCCCGCCGGGTAGGGGGGGGAGAGAATCCCGGCCAAGGTGTCTAAATTTGGTCCCCTCAAATGAAAATTGATTTAGAGGCTCTGAAAAAGGCCCAAAGAAGAGCATTTAGACACAGCAATCAGCATAGTCGGTTCTTTTTACTTTAGACTGCAAGGAGATTTGTTAAAGATCTTTAAATTAACGAAGGGAGCGGAAGCTGTCCTTGCAAATAAATTATTTGAGTTATATTGGGTTAAGAGCTCCTGGATAAATTAATGGGAATCAATGGACATTACAAACAAGTACCAGGTTTCAAACCCAACCCAACAACTGCCTGGTTTCAACCTTCCAAGGAGTGAGCCGCCCTCAACAGGTTCAGGACTGAGCACCGCCCATTCGTGGCTAATCTCCACAGATGGGGCTTTGGGGCCAGCCCCTATATGCTTGTTGGAAAGAGCAAACTATGTAGCACATCATAGAAGAATGTCCAATCCAGACAAAGTGGAGGCCTATCCATACTCAACACATCAGCACCGGAAGAAGCTTAAGGACTTTGCCTTCGCTAAATAAATAAAAATGGAGCTGGGGAAATGCATACAGTTGCATCAACCGAGCCAAGTTAGCTACCAGAAAGATTTTTCTATTTACAGAGGGTCATCAACCTCTGAAACAAGTTACCCAGCTTGTGCAGTGAGTACAGTTTTGTTTCAGGTAGTCAAGGGAAACTGGATTTCTAACTATGATTGATACTGAAGCTTACAGGAGGTAGGTGGAGCACAGGGAGTTTATCAGATAATCACTGGTCTCCTGTTTTGATCACCTCAGGGGAATCAGAGACAAATTTCTCCGCATTGTTCCCTGAAATGGTTAAGGATTTCCCTCTATTGCTTGGTGGTTTGGTGGCCATGGTGTTCCTGATGCTCAACTGCACATGACGGCATGGGACAAGATCTTATCTTAGAACCAAGTCAAGAGTCATTTAGTTTCTCTGTGAACTCTGCCTCTCTTATTCCATGTAACGTTAAATCTCGCGGTGACAATTGTTTGAAACATGTTGTTGCATGTATATAAATGAAACATTGAATTTGGTGGAGTGGATGCTTTCTAAACAGTACATGCTACTTAAGATACCATATGTGAGGTGATCGTACAACATGGTCTCACCTTCTGGAGTCATTGGAAAAAGCAAACGAGTATATGCCAGCTGAATGACCCTTTAGATCAAAGGCCCTCAGCACCTCCCGGAACGTACCCGATTTGGTAAAACAGACTTCCCAAACTTTCACATCCGGCGTAAAGCCACAAGAAGCCACAAACCTGGATAAATAGAAATGCGCCACAATCCATCAAACAATGTTTTTAAAAAGCCATGCAACCTGATTTTGACACAATCTTTGCGCCTGATCAACAGTGAAGATTGATAAAAATGTAAAGCTACAACTCAATTGTGGCTGCAAAGTGGCAATAGTTCAGTACCAATAGAGCTTTTTGTGTTGGCCTTCCCTCTCCTAACTGCACCAGTGTAGGTGATATTACTGTTGGGTTTGTATTGTTTATTGCCAAAGTGAATGACACCAACCTTCCACAAGGAGACACTGTGGCATATGCATTGTTCATCTGGTTAGTGTTAATTGTAGCTAGAAGCTCTCCTTTCAGGTCCCAGATCAGGATGGTAGTGTCATTTGATGCAGACATAATGAACTTTCCTAGAATTAAGATTAAAGACACACAATTAATATATTCTGCTCTGTACAGAGTATTTATAGTTGACAATGCTATTCCATCTCTAGCTACGCAAAGGCCAAGTCCCACCATTTGGCACATGTTTGCATCTACAAATTCCTAATGTACAAAGTCTATGATTTCAGTCATGCCACCAGAAAGCACTGGCAATATTCCTCTATACACTATAGCAAGGGGAGTATGGCATGTCATCCCAGATCATGGTCACAGTTGGGATTGTTTTTACTATTTTAATACAACAGGTTTGGGGGAAATGGATTATGCTCACATTTAAAGTAAGTTAATACAGGCATTGTAAGACAATAGTGTTAACAAATTTATTTTGATGCATTCTCAGATCACAAATAATAAAACAATTCAGTAATTTGTCTCCATAATAATAAACATCTCATATCCTTCAGTTAGGAGCTTCTGAACCAGGGATAGAGCAGAACTGTGGATACCAAAGAGGCAGACCAGCTTTTCTAATGGAGGACCAATACTCCCAGCTAAAGGAAAGGAACAGTACTACACACTGGGTACTGGGTCAAATCTCCCAACTAAAGGAGTGGATCGGGAAGGTTCTCGTGGCGACATGAAGGTGGAGATTGCAGGTTGCGTGGCTCCAGCTAGAGCTTTCGTTTTTTTGCATTTTCACCCAGATTTTGGGGAGAGTTTTACGTGATTGATTGTGAGAAAGGTTGCGACAACCAACGGCGTTGAAATACCAGAAGAAAAATACATTAGGTGCAAAGACAGGTGCGAGCGATACTCTGCCGGCGAGCTGGAGTTTGGTGGGGCGTGCTGTGGGAGGAAAGATGGCGGGAGCATGCTCACCATGTGGGGCAGCGCTCATTACAGTGTACACGCTGGCCGAAGTGATGGCGGTTGGGTTTGAGCAGCAATTCGGCAAGCATTTTGACAGGCATCGAAAGGAGATGATGACCTTGCTCAAGGAGTTGATGGACGACGCACTTGGCCCGATAAAGGAGGCCTTGGGAACGATGTTGATGGCGGTGCGGGAGAAAGTGAGGTGTTGAAGGGGGTAGAGGAAGTATTGTTGCGGCATAGCGACCAGTTCATCTCGATGGGCGAGGAGCTGCAGAAGGTGCAGGGGAGTAAAAAGCGCTGAGAGCAATAGTATAGGATCTGGAGAACAGGTCACAAAGGCACAATCTGAGGATTGCAGGTTTTCCCAAGGGGCTGGAGGGCTGGAAGCCGACAGAATATTCTGCAGGGATGTTTGCCAAGTTGTTGAGGGAGGAGGAGGATCCCTCCCTCCACGAGCTGGACAGGGCTCACCAGTCACTCCGGCTGAAAACGAATGAACCACCGAAGAGCTGTGATGGTCTCCTTTCACAGGAGACCAGGTGAAGAAAAAAGTGTTGATATGGGCAAAGCTGAATCGAGAGGCGAGGTGCGAATGCAGGTGTGAGGAAAGCCAAATACTCGGCGATTGTTATCTTGGATATATTCCGCATTTGGTCCTGGAGAAGGGACTGGCAAAGAGGCCTGCATGGGGGTTGGACGTGGGGTTGTTGGTGGACCCAAATTTCTGTACAAAGGTGGGAAGGGTGATTGAGGATAATGTGGGGTTTAACAGGAACGGGGAGGTTTCGCCGTCAGTGGTGTAGAAGGCGTTGATAAGGGGAGAGATCATCTCGTTTAAGGTTCAGGTGGACAAGGAAGCAAGGGAACAGTGGCAGTGGCTGGTAGAGGACATTTTGGAGTGGATGGAAGGTTTCCTACCCCAGATCGTCTGGTGAGGAAAAAGGAATTACAGGCAATGTTTGACCTTCTGTCCACAGGAAAGGCGGTTCGGCAGTTGAGGCGGGCGAAGAGGACTGTATATGAGTATGGGGAGAAGGCCAGTCGCTTGCTGGTGGGCCAGCTGGCTGCTGCAAGAGAGATTGTTTGGGTCTGGGATGGGGCAGGGGAATTGGTGGTGGCGCCAGAGCAGGTGAATTAGACGTTCGAGAGGTTTTATAAAACGTTGTATAGGTCGGAGCCCCCGGAGGATGAGTCAGACATGAGGAATGTTTTTGTGGCAGTTGGAGTGTCCTAGAGAGGGCAGGGCTGGAAGAGCCAGTGAGGATGGAAGAGGTTTGGGGTGTTGCCATTTCGGGTGGCAACTACCTACTTTAAGTACTTTGGAGTGCAGGTGGCTCGGGACTGGGCTCGGCTCCGTAAGTTGAATTTCACGAGTCTGGTGGGTAGGGTCAAGGCGGATCTATTGAGATGGGACAGCATTCCCCTATCGTTGGCGGGCCGGCTGTAGGCGATTAAGATGAATATTTTGCTGTGGTTTTTATTTCTATTTCAGTGCTTGCTGGTCTATTTGCGAAAACATTTTTTATGGGGGTGGAATGGTTGACCTCGTCGTTTGTGTGGGCAGGTAAGGTAGCGAGGATTAGGAGAATGGTGCTTAAGAGAGGGCAGCAGTCAGGAGGCCTGGCCCTTCCAAATTTGCTGTGCTATTATTGGGCGCAAACCCAGAGACGGTGCGGGGCTGGATCAGGGTGTCGGAGAATTTGTGGGTGAAGATTGAGGCAGGCTCTTGTAAGGGGGCGGGGGTACGGATGTTGGCAAGGCAACCGTTTGACCCAAGGAAATATTCGGGATGTTTGGTGGTGGTGGCCATGTTGAGACAGTTCCGGCAGCACTTTAGGCTAAGGGCGGTGTCGACGTGGATGCCGATCCGAAGGAATCATGGGTTCGAAACAGCGAGGTTAGACGCTAGGTTACGGGGATGGAAGGAGCGAGGGGTGAGTGGAATTAATGACTTATTTCTAAATGGGACGGTTTTTGAGTTGATGGTATGTTGCCTCCCTAGTGAGAGGGTCATGGATGTGAATGTCTTCAGAGAAACCAGAGGTCAGGGGGGCTGAACAGCCAGCATTTGTGGACCACATCAATACCAACCACATTGGCAGAAAAAGGGATGTCAGAAAAAGGGGAGTTTGGATACCCGCTGTAGGTTTTTAGGTATATGCCAGTGAAGGTTTTCCCAATCTTTCCGGTGGCACTGCCCTCCTCGCTGTTGGAGCGGGTGCTGTCGGTGATGGGGCTGTGGGGAGGGGTCATCTCGGCGATCTATGGGAGGATTTTGGAAGAGGATAACGCGCCTTTGGAGGGGATTAAGGCTAAGTGGGAGGAGGAGCTGGGGTTAGCCCTGGAGATGTTATGGTGTGAGGTGCTGAAAGGGGGGAGTGGGGCTCAACTGCATGTGCTAGGCTGTGGTTAATACAGTTAAAGGTGGTACATAGAGCGCACCTGACAAAGTCGAGGATGAGCTAGTTGTTTGAGGGGGTGGAGGACATTTGTGAACAGTGTGGGAGGGGTCCAGCCACACGTACATATGTTCTGGTCCTGTTTGAAGCTGGGGAGATTTTGGAGGTTGTTCTTCTGCGCCATGTTGGCGATCTTGCACGTGAATTTGGAGCCAAGCTCCCAGGGGGTCATATTTGGGTGTCAGACTTGCCAGAGCTGCAGAAGGGAGCTGAGGAAGATGTTTTAGCCTTTATCTCGCTGATTGCTTGCAGGCAGGTCCTGTTGGGGTGGGGGTCAGCTTCTCCACCCTGTGTCTCGGTATGGCTGGGGCATCTGTTGGAGTTCCTGTATTTGGAGACGGTTAAATTTTGGTGGGTTGTGGGGGGGGGGGGGGGGGGGGGGGGGGGGGGCGCGAGTGAGAGGTTCCACAAGAGATGTGTTTTGTTGGTGTTACATTTTAAAGAGCTGGTTACTGTCAGTTGTTATGCGGGGGGGGGCAAAATGTTTTTTTTGTTCTTGGTTATTGGGGGTTGATGGGGGTGGAGGGGTTGGTGTTGTTTTTGCTTTGTTATGCTGTGTACTTAAAATGTTAAAATATTAAAAACTTGAATGAAAATATTTTCCAAAGAAATAAATAAAAGGAGCGAATCAAATACTGGGTGAACTCCCAGCCGAGAGAAGCGAACCGCTAAAGTTTGCTGAAGGCCTTCACCTGTTTCCGCAATTCCGATGTTCACAATGGGAGCTTTATGCTTCTTTGGGAAGTCTTCAGATGCGGCGGTGAATGTGAATGAACCATCATCCTTTTTGATCATTTTAAAAACCCGGATTGTTTCTTCATTTGCTAGCCACGTGATGAAGGCTCTGTAGTGACAGAATTAAAAAGAAAATTAACTTAACATGCTACTGGTATCTCAAATGCTACAGAGACAACATTCTTCAGGGGTGGAAGAAAACAATAAGGTTCAGACAAAGTAAAGGATCAAGACTAGCTGGAATTACGGTCATGATCAGGAAGCTGGCAAGTTATTTATTTAGTGCCACCAAATCTGCAACTCGGGCCCAGCTAATTGGCAAGCTGCTAATTGGCAAGTGAGATTCTGTTTGCTGCGCCTGAAGAGCAAAATAATTTTATTCCACCAACATATAAGTTCTAAATGTCATGTCAAATGGGGTATTCAAAAATAAGCAAGAACCAAAAACCAAAATCTTAACAACACATCAACATGATTGGCTGGTGAGTATTGCAATTTTGTTTCCATTTCTCCAAAGTCAGAAAGTTAGCATAGGGAACTGGGAAAATGGAAATTATTTTTTTGGACAGTAAGGGTTAAGTAAACATTTCAGTTTCCTTCCATATATTTAAGTGATATCAGCAGAATCAGCATGAGTCACTAGTGAGTCTTTTTGTAAGTAGTAAGTTTTATTATCTAATAGCAGGGCAGCTACGACCTCTCCAGTGTACATCCTGTGCCATGTGTGAACTCTTGGATACTTCCTGTGTGCTGGATAACCATATGTGCAGCAAGTGCCATCAGTTGCAGCAGTTTAAGCTCTGGGGTTTGGAGCTTGTGCAACAGCTGGCTTCACTGCAGGGCATCTGTGAGATTGAGAGTTTTGTGAATAGCACATTGATAGATATGGTCACTCCGCAACTTAAGACTATGCAGAGAGCGAGGGAATGGATGACCACCAGAGTGTCAAGAAGAAACAGGCAGATAGTGCAGGAGTCCCCTGAATGCATCTCTCTCATCAACCAGTTCTGAATATTGCTGAAAGTGCTGGTTCAGCAGGGGGGTGCAGCCAGAGCCAAATCCGGTTCAACTGCATGGAGGGGGGGCATGAAGAGGACTGGAAGAGCAATAGTTATGGAGGGTTCAAGAGTGAGGGGAACAGATATTTTTGTGGCTGCTAACGTGAATCCAAGATGGTATGTTGCCTCCCTAGTGAGAGGGTCATGGATGTGAATGTCTTCAGAGAAACCAGAGGTCAGGGGGGCTGAACAGCCAGCATTTGTGGCCCACATCAATACCAACCACATTGGCAGAAAAAGGGATGTGGTCCTACAGCTAGAATGTAGGGCGGTAGATAGGAAATTAGAAAGCAGGACCTCCAAAGTAGCAATCTGCAGATTACTACCAGTGGCACATGTGAGTGAGCAGACAAATAAAAGGATAAAGCAGATGAATGCCTGGCTGGAGAGATGGTCCAGGAGGTAAGGCTCTAGATTCCTTGGACATTGGGAGCAGTTCTGGAGGAGATTGGACCTGTACAGGCCGATGGATTGCATCCAAACAGAACCGGGACCAATTTCTTGCCAAGCGATTTGCTAGTGCTGTTAGGGAGGTTTAAACTAACTTTGCAGGGGTGTGGGAACCAGAAGGTAATGTTACAGCGGAATACCACGGTGCAGAAAACACTGGAAGAGACGCACAGCATCAGAGTAGAACATAGGTATTAGGTGAGTTCAGCACAGGATAGAATTAATAAAATGTGCAGGTATGTGAATACATGGCATGTGGTGTATAAGATTGGTGAATTGCAGGAACAGACAACCACCTTGAAATATGATGTTGTGATGGTAACGGTGACCTGGCTCAAACAAGGGCAGGAATAGATTAAAGGTGTTCAGAAAAGATAGGCAAGGAAACAGGAAGAAGGGGCCGTATTGATTAAGGAGAACATTTCAGTGCGGGATGTCCCAAAGGGGTCAAGGACAGAGTCTATTTGGCTAAAGGTAAGGAACAAAGAAGGTGCACTTAAATTGCTTGGTGTAGTCTCATATGTCACCAACTAGTGGGAAAGGTGTGGAAGAGCAAATTTGCAAGGAAATTTCAGAGGTGCAATTATAGAGCAGTTCTAACGGGTGACTTTAATTTTACCATTATAGACTGGGGTAAGAGCAGTGTGAAGAGTCCTTCCTGTTGATTCCATTATTTCCCCTTTATTTTTGCTGTTCGCATTTTGATCTGTTTTAGTTTGTTTAAAGACAACCATCTGAAACAAATACATTTTACTTTTACTTATTATTTTCACCCCTCCCCTCCCCTCTGTGTGTCTGTCTTGTGTGTATGTATATAGAAGGTTGGGGGCAGGGGCAAGTTAAAGTGGGGGATTAGGAATTAGTTGATAGTTAACCAGTTGTATTTGCTGCATATTTCATTACAGTTCTCGTTATAGGTAAACAGTAATTGTGTTTAAATTTACAAACCTGGTGACTGTAATTATTGGGCAGCCAAGGGCCAAAGACATATTTTTCTAAGAATTATTGGTTATTTTATTGGGGGCAGCACAGTAGCACAGTGAATAGCATTGTTGCTTCACAGCTCCAGGGTCCCAGGTTCGATTCACGGCTTGGGTCACTGTCTGTATGCAGTCTGCACGTTCTCCTTGTGTCTGCAAGGGTGCTCCCACAAGTCCCGAAAGACAGGCTGTTAGGTAATTTGGACATTCTGAATTCTCCTTCTGTGTACCTGAACAGGTGCCGGAATGTGGCGAGTTGGGGTTTTTCACACTAACTTCAGTGTTAATGTAAGCCTACTTGTGACAATAAAGATTATTATTACTTCAATTGTGTTCCGGCTCCAGGACAAGTGGGGCTGGAATTGATTGCGCACCAGCATAACAGCACAGCATTCCTAGAGAGAATGGTCGGAAGAATTCTCTACAGCAGTATGTTTCCAGTCAATGGAGAATGTTCGTAGACCTGGTTTTTGGGAATGTGGTGAGCCAAGTAGATTGTACCATAAGGTTTAGACTGGTTACGGAATAAGACAAGCAGTCCAAAGTAAATATAATGGGGGTAAAGACAGCTTCAACAGGATATGAATGGTTCTAACATAGATAAATTGGAATCAAAGGTTGCCAGACAAGACTGTAACTGGACAATCATAGAATCCCTACAGTGCAAGAGGAGGCCATTTGGCCTATCGAATCTGTACCGACCCTCTGAAAGAGTACCCTACCTAGGCCCACCCCCCACCCGATCACTGTAACCCCACCTAACCTTCGGACATGCTAAGAGTCAATTTAACATGTCCAATCCACTTAGCCTGCATACAAAGAACAAAGAACAGTACAGCACAGGAACAGGCCGTTTGGCCCTCCAAGCCTGCGCTCATCACATGTCCTATCTAGACCAAATGCCCGTATCCTTCTATACCCCGTCTGTTCATGCGTTTATCTAGATAAGTCTTAAAGGTCGCTAACCTATCTGCCTCAACCACCTCACTTGGCAGTGCATTCCTGGCCACCACCACCCTCTGTGTAAAAAACTTCCCCCGCACATCTCCACTGAACCTATCCCCCCTCACCTTGAACTTGTGCCCCCTTGTAATTGTCATTTCTGCCCTCAGAAAAAGCCTCCAACTGTTCACCCTATCTATACCCCTCATAATTTTATAAACTTCTATTAGTTTTCATCCATCTTTCGAGGGAGAACAATCCCAGTTTCTTCAATCTCTCCTCATAGCTAATACCCTCCATACCAAGCAACATCCTGGTAAACCTTTGGACTGTGGGAGGAAACCGGAGCACCCAGAGGAAACCTACGCAGACATGGGGAGAACGTACAAATTCGACCTTTAAAAAAGAGATAGTTCAGGCACAGTCAAGGTATATTCATATAAAGGGGCATGGTAGGGCAAAGAAATCAAGAGCACCTTAGCTGATAAAACAGATAAAAATTCAGAAGAAAAAGTGTGTTTATGATCGCTGTTAGATGGAGAATACAACAAGGTTCAGGGGGGAATTAAGAAAGCAATAAGAGGAGCAAAGAGAAAGTATGAAAAGAGACTGGCAGCTAACATGAAAGGAATTCCAAAATGTTCCTGTAGGCATATAAATAGTAAAACAGTGATAAAAGGAGGGATTGTGGAACAAAAAGGATTTATACATGGAGGCAGGGGCATGGCTGAGGTATTAAATTAATAAGACTTTGCACCTGTCTTTACCAAGGAAGATGATACTGAACAGGACAAGGTAAAAGAGGAGGTGGTTCAAACATTGGAAGGGTTTAAAACTGATAAGTGGCTATTGAATAGGCTGCCTGTAATAAGACACCTGGACTAGATGAGATGCATCCAAGATCACCAAAGGAAATAAGTGTGAAATTGTGGAGGCACTGGCTATACTTTTCCAATCTTTTATAGGCTCAGGGCCAGTGCCAGAGGAGTGCAGAAATATAAACGTTACGCCCTTGTTCAAAAAAAAGAGTAATATGGGACAAAATTCATAATCACTTGGGTAAATGTGGGTTAATGAAGGAAACTGTACAAATCTGTCAAGGACAAATTTCAGTAACTTGCTTGACTTTTTGATTCGGTAACAGAGAGGGCTGATCAGGATAATGCTGTTGATGTGATGTAAATGGCCTTCAGATTTGTGAGCAAAGTTAGAACGCATGGAATAATAATAATAACAAAAATGTATTAGTGTCACAAGTAGGCTTACATTAACACTGCAGTGAAGTTACTGTGAAAATCCCTTGGTCGCCACACTACGGCGCTTGTTCAGGTACACTGACGGAGAATTCAGAATGTCCCATTCACCTAAAGAGCACGTCTTTCGGGACTTGCGGGAGTAAACTAGAGCACCTGGAGGAAACCCACGCAGACACGGGGAGAACGTGCAGACTCCACACAGACAGCGACCCAAGCTGGGAATCGAACCCGGGTCCCTGGCACTGTAAAACAACAGTGCTAACTGTTGCGCTACCGTGCCGCCCTAAAACGGACAGCTGTAGCATGGATTCAAAACTGGATGCGTGACAGGAAACAGTGAGTAGTGGTGAATACTGTTTGTTTTAAGACTGGAGGAAGTTTTATAGTAGTGCTCCTCAGGGATTGATGCTAGGATGCTGCTCTTCCTGATATATAGGTACCTAGGTGCATAGGTATTAGAAGCAGATGTAGGTAATTCAGCTCTTCGAGCCTGCTCTGCCATTCAATCAGGTCATGTCTGATCTCTTCCTGGTCTCAAATCCACCTTCCTACCTGCCCCCCGCTATCCCTTTCAAAATCAGAAATATATCTATCTCCTTCTGAAACAATTTAATGATTCAGACTCCACCGCACTATGGGACAGTAAGTTCCACAAATTCACCACTCTCTGCGAGAAGTGGTGAATACTGTTTTTCCTCCTCATCTCAGTTTTAAATCTATACCAGTGACCTCTCTCTCAACCTATAAGCGTGACCTCTCGTTCTTGATTGCCCAACAAGGGGGAACATTTGGACAATGTTTACTTTATCAATCCCTCTTAGTATTTTATACACCTTGATCGGATCCCCTCTCATTCTTCTAAACTCCAGCGTATATAATCCCAAACTGGTCAATGTCTCCTCATATGTCAACCCTTTCTTCCCCGGAATCAATTTGGTGAACCTCCTCTGGACTGCCTGCAATGTCACCACATCCTTCTCAAATATGGAGACGAAAACTGGACACAATACTCCAGATGCTGTCTCACCAACACCTTATACAATTGCAACAACACTTCTGTACTTTCAAACTCCGGTCCTTTTGCAATAAATGTTCAAATTCCATTTGCCTTTTTTATTACATGCTGTACCTACATACCGACTTTCTGTGATTCATGAACAAAGACACCCAGATCATTCTGCCCAGACGCATCTTGAATCTGCTTTCCATTTAAATAATAATTTGCCTTTCTATTTTTCTGGTCAAAATGGATACCTTCACACTGATATATAGTAACTACCTACACCCTGGTGTACAGAGCACAATTTCAAAAGCTGAGGATAATACAAAACTTGTAAGTATTGTGAACTGTGAGGAGGATAGTGTAGAACATCATAAAGTCAGCTTGGTGGAATGAGCAGACAAGTGGCTGATGAAATTTTATGCAGAGAAATGTTAAGTAATTCATTTTAGCAGAAAGAAGGCAGAGACACAATATAACATAAAAGGGTACAATTCTGAAGGGGGTGAAGAAGCAGAGAGACCTGGGGGATATATGTGCATAAATCATTGAAGATGGCAAGACAGTTTGAGAGAGCAGTGAATACAGCATCCTGAGTTTATCCATGTCCATAAAACATAGGAGCAGAATTATGCCATTGAGCCAATCGGGTCTGCTCTGCCATTCAATTATGGCTGATGTGTTTCTCATTCCCATTCTCCTACCTTCTCCTCATAACCTCTGATCCCCCTATTAATCAAGAACCTATCTCTGTCTGTCTTAAAGACACTCAGTGATTTGGCCTCCATAGCTTTCTGTGGCAAAGAGTTCTACAGATTCACCATCCTCTGGCTGAAGAAACTCCTTCTCATCTCAGTTTTAAAGGATCGTTCCTTCAGTCAAAGGTTGTGCCCTCAGGTTCTAGTTTTTCCTACTAGTGGAAAAATCCTTTCCACGTCCACTCTATCTAGGAACATAGGGAAGAATAGAGTACAAATGCAAGGAAAATACATTAAACTGGCCCAACCCTAACTGGAGTATTATGTCCAGATCTGGACAACAAACTTTGGGGAGGATAATGAAGCCACTGCAGAGGATGAACTCGGTTCAGTTTTGGTCTCCTTACTTGAGAAAGGACATACTGGCACTGGAGGGTGTGCAGAGGAGATTCATTAGGTTAATCCCAGAGCTGAAGGGGTTGGATTTCGAGGAGTGGTTGAGTAGACTGGGACTGTACTCGTTGGAATTTAGAAGGATGAGGGGGGATCTTATAGAAACATATAAGATTATGAAGGGAATAGATAGGATAGATGCGGGCAGGTTGTTTCCACTGGCGGGTGAAAGCAGAACTAGGGGCATAGCCTCAAAATAAGGGGAAGTAGATTTAGGACTGAGTTTAGGAGACTTCTTCACCCAATGGGTTGTTAATCTATGGAATTCCTTGCCCAGTGAAGCAGTAGAGGCTCCTTCATTAAATGTTTTTAAGATAAAGATAGATAGTTTTTTGAAGAATAAAGGGATTAAGGGTTATGGTGTTCGGGCCGGAAAGTGGAGCTGAGTCCACAAAAGATCAGCCATGATCTCATTGAATGGTGGAGCAGACTCGAGGGGCCAGATGGCCTACTCCTGCTCCTAGTTCTTATGAAGAAAAGATTCACAAGAATGGTTCCTCATTCCTGGAACCATTCAGTTAGGAAGATAGATTGAAGATGTTGGAATTGTTCACTTTCAAGTAAAGACGATTGAGAGGAATTTGATAGAGCTATTCAAAATCATGAGGGATCTAGACAGAGTAGATTGGGAGAAGTTGTTCCCATTAGTAGAAGCATTAAAAACCAAAGAGCAAAGATTTAAGGTAATTGGCAAAAGAATAAAAGGCAACATGAGGGAAAACCGTTTCACACAACAATTGGTTAGAATCTGGAATGCACTGCCTGAGTGTTGGGAAAGAGGGTTCAAACAAAGCATTCAAGAGGAAATTGGATTAATGTCTGAAAAGGAAGAATGTAGAGATATGGGGAGAAAGCGGGAGAGCGGCTTGAGAAAAATGCTCCTTCAGAGAGCCAGCACATGCACAACGCCTTCTTCTGTGCAATAAGCATTCTATGATTCTATGTTTAAATATATCACATTTTACCTGGAGTCAGGGCTGAAGCACACATGTGTGGCATGATCAAGTTCAACGTTAGCTCGCACACAACGATGGTCATGCTCAAGAAAATCTTTTGTACTCCAAATTCGCACTGTACGGTCATCGGCACAGGAAGCCAGGTACTTCCCATTACTACTGAAGTCAAGGCAGCTGACATTCCCACTGTGACTCTTCAAAGGCAAAATAACAATTCAATCAAAGCACTTTTTCAAATCACTGATAATACATGTCTCATCTATGCTAGGTTGTTGTCACATTTCAAGATCTTCTGCTAATTCTTTATTGCACGGAAAGTGTTATTCTAAACATGGTTTAAATGGATAGAGTAATTTTAACAGAAGGATCAGAGATCATTAAGTTGTTAATAAAGCTTTGGTGGTGTTTTCTTAGATGGTAAATAATAAGTAATTTGCTAGTTTTTCTCCATAATCAATAAACACCTTGTCCCTATTGTGTTGGGGAGTCACTGGTACTGGGCATTTAGGAGGCGATCTAGTAGATCTTTGTTCTAACGGTGAGCAGTAAGTGTTAAACAGATACAAACAGTCAGGTTTGAAAACCAGAAAAGCCATAAATTCAGGCAGGATTATTAGAGAGCATCTGCCGAGTTAGAAATGCTTGATTTGAGCCAAGTCAGATGGCCCACTGATGTGGATAGTACAACATGCTCTTTTTATTACTGCACAAGTATAAGCTATACAGATTGAATTCTGTTCTGCATGTTCATCTTACTGTTGAATAAAGCAGCTCATTTTTTGTAGCACCAAGTGTTCATTTGCTTCACCTTCGGGTAATTTGAAGAAGTGTACACATGCGAATCACACGAATACCATGTCCAGATCACAAGGAGCTAATACTGTCACAACCTGGGGTACACTATCATGCAAACAGATAGAGAGACAGAGAGAGAGTAGTGTGAGTCAACTCCCATGAAAGTGAAGATGTGCAAATTGCTCATGACAGAAACTGACACCAAGAAGATAGTTACAGCAGATCTAAATGTGCAAAGCTTTGCTGGTTAAAAATATATGACCAGTTTCAGGAGAAACAACAATTTTTATTATGAGACGAGAGTGCCGATTGGTTGGCAAATAGACTCTGATTGATACAGGTGTTACCATGGAGAATGCACCAATGGTGACATCCAGTTAACTGCCAAGCATGGTTTGAAATTGAAACCAGGCAGTTTGACTCTGATTGGTCCAGGCATTACCCTGAGGAATGAACCAGGGAATGGCTATCACTTATTTTTTTTAGATGAAACAGGTGCAATGTGTGTACATGTCCTTTCTGTCTGCAAAGCACAGGCCCTCCGTGTATTAATATACGTAGCTTCCAGAACATGCAAATACACCACATTGGGAGCCTGACTGACAATCTTAAATTTAGCAAATGTTGCCCAATCACAGAATCATATCTGATGTTGTATCATTGTGTTTTGAGTTTTGCAAGCACGGGTTGGTTGGGTATGGCCTGCACCTTGCCCATTGCAAACAGTGGAAGGGACATGCTGTTTGATACGATCCACCAGTCCTTGGGACATAGACTACATACCTAGCATCACACTATGGCCTACATACCTAGCATCACACTGGCGCTAAAATTCATACAACATGTTACTCATCTGTGCAATGGGCAGTACATAATTTTGGCTTGACGGCAGCATCCTGTGAGTGGTGAATACCACTTGCGTTGTTGCTCCATAGTAGCAGTGTGAAACAGCTAGTTTCATCTGTTGCTCACCTACTGAAATGGAACAGTCAAATGAACTCCCTATTGCTGATATACTAGTTGAGAAATCTGCAGGGGGTTCTTTATCATGGTCTACCACAAACCTACTTCCAATGTTCAATACACACAATAGGATTCTTACAGTTCTACACGTTATAAGATTAGTCATACTGGCAACCTTGTAAACAGGGCCCAAGCTATTTGCTCCTCATGCAAGCTTGATGCTGAAATAGGGCACATCAAAGACATCCTGGGGGATAATGGACCTTCCGCTGTTCACAACAGGCAAGGTCCAGGACAGGTACCCAACCATCCTATGCTTGCAAACCTCAAAACACAGTGTTCAACATTAGATGTGATCTCATGATTGGACAATATTTGCAAAATAATCTTCAGTATGCTAAAAAATTACACTGATAATTTAAGATTGTCAGTTGAGCTTGCAGTGTGGTGCATTTGTGTGCTTTGGACTAGATATACTAATACACAGAACATGTACACACATTGCATCTGTTTCAGCTGAACACAATAAGTGATAGCCATTTGTTGGTTCACTCCTCAGGACAATGCCTTGACCAATCAGAGTCAAGTTTAAATTGGCAGTTCAATGTCAGTCACCATTAATTGGTGCATTCTCCTTGGCAACGCCTCTACCAATCATAGTCCACTTGCCAACCGATCAGCACTCTTCTCATGCAGTGTAAAGTTGTTGCTTTCCCCCGACATTGTCCCAATGGGTGCAAGATGAAAAGTGTCGGCAAAATGTCTATTTTCAGCAATACTCAAGTTCTGCACTACGAAATGACTATTCTTACCTTTAGTGAAGTGGCCAGCAGTGGGTGGGCAAACACATGTTGCTGCAACTTTTCTTTACGTGGACGCTGCAACTTTTGCTTCTTCGATGCTGTGTTTCTGTCACTCTCACCATTACTGACTTTACTGTCCTCTGAATGAAACAAGAGATGGCTTCAGTTCACAAACATTTTTAGGATAATTAAACTAAGTATCTATCTATACCCAGATATCTGTAACCAGTGTTCAACAATATGTGCCTTGTATCGCCGATGAACATCAAGGCCAGCAGTTCGGGAGAGGGAACAGGTAGCGACAAGAGAAGGTAGCAAGAACTAAGACATTACACCTGCAACTGGCTTTAGCCAACGCGTGTATGTGAACATATTAAATACCCATGTTGGATTTCTACAGACACAAAGATGAACAAAACCTTGCCTAATATCACATTCTGCATAATGATATCATCAAAGATATTACTTTAACACATGATAAAGCTGTCGCTCATTTGGATTTCTAGTACTCTGCTATCGTTGCTTAGAATCCTAAGTGAACAATGGATTCAGCACTGATCGTTAGTACCGGCCAGGGAGGGTCTCAGCATCAATCCTTGGGGCCTTAGCCTTTCCCAAGCACCTGGGTTTGGAGTTTGAATGTTTGCCTACAACAGTGACACTGTTATCTAAAAAAAGGCATCCTGCTCTCTGGACGTGTACAGAATTCCCTGGATATATCAGTAACATTTTGGTCAGCCAACTATATTATGCTTTTCTCCCAAATGTAATACCATTTTTTTTAGTTGAAGAGTCTGAAGGACTACTTTTAAAATCGGAGGTGAAATTAATATATTTTTGTTTAATACAGAATAGGGGGTGTGCATGAGGAAGAAAGATAAATAAATGTACCGACTGGACACTTGTTTCAGTTTGCAATAGTTTCCTATTATACTTTAATTTTTTTGAAAGTGTATTAACCAGAGATATTCTGTGTATCTTTCCTGATCCCTTTTTACAAAAAGTCCAATTATCACTCGGCCTTTTGAACGATTACACAATGCAAGTATTCAGGTTACTAAGGCAGATTTAAAGCAAGAATTGGATAAAAGAGACAGGACACGCACAAAAAGGCAGGCAAAAGGTGCATACTTCCAGATACTAACTGCAACACAACAAATCTAGTGTCCACAAAGAACCCTTAAAAAGTCATAAGCCTGTCCTGCTAAACACAGTTTTCAATCTCATCGCGTGCAGTCATACTTATGGTCTCTTCCACTCACAGCTGAGAGACAACAACAAGTTACCCATGGCCAAACTCAGTATGGCACCCCCTCCAGCTCTAACGAGCTTCAGATTCTCACTCCATAGTGACTTCAGGCCAAAGCGTCCCTCATGCCCTGGAAAACATTAACATTCCCACTGCAGTGCCACAAAACTCTAGAACCAATGAGCAAGACCAGTGCAGTTAAAGCACACTCCATCTCCCTGGTACGACTAGACACCAGATAAATTGCAACTGGCAAATCACTTGCAATCCTGGTATGTAATGCTGCAGGTTAATGCCTGTTGTTAATTGCTCCAAGTGTTGTTGCAACTTCTAAAAAAGTAGCCTGCAACCACTTCATGACTGACAATTCCTTACATTGAAATTCCTATTGTAAATAATGACTTAAGCAGTTTCAATGTCAACATAAAAAGCATCAATCAAAATTGTGACACAGGAAGCAAGGTTCGTCAACATAATGTGCAAGCGTGTGTGTGTCCACACTGCGTTTGCTTCTACTTCCTCAGTTAGTAGAAATAAGACCGAGTAATTGGGAATGTTTCTTTAGCTGGAAGAAGCAGTGCTGAGCTTTGCTGCAGAGAACGGCTTAGTCTGTCGGCCTTAGCTCAATGCTAATAGTTTGTCCTCCGAGTCAGAAGGCCGGGGGCTCAAATCTCAATCCAGGACTTGAGCACATATCTCAGCCAACAATTCTCTGCAATAGTGAGGTAAGTGCTCCAATCTCTCAGCTGAGACTCTGTCCATTTACAGGTGGGTGGAAAAGATTTCATAGCACTATTCAGAACATGTCATGAGAGTTTTCCACGTGTTCTGGACAGTTTTATTCTTCAACCAACCAAGTGTCAAAAATAAAAATAGAGTCACATTTCTTCACACAAAATGACTTGCACTTCCTGGCAGAGGAGTGGAGCTGAAAACACCAGAATTATTATGTGACAACTAAATATAAGCAATGATGTGGGGATGGGGGAGACATGGAACTCTAAATGTGTGAATTAGGAGGATTGTTCTAAATGTATTAAGTCACACTGGATCCATCAACATTGTGAGCTCCCATTGCTGTTTGTAGGAATGAGTTCTTGTGTCAATTGGTTGCCATGTTTGCCAACCAAAAACAACTGTGACTACACTTAGGAAGTATTTCATTGGCTGAAGCACTTTGGGATGGACATAACAATTGCTATCACAATGTAGTTCTTTCCTTTCATACCAGACTCATCATTCTGAGTCACTCCAGTAAAGCACTAAGATGAGGAGTGATGGGGGAAGCAGATATTGCTGGAAACATTGTTTCTAAGTAAATCTTTAGGGATCCGGCACTCGCATCCAGAGATTGGTGTGCAAGTGGTCAAACCAAGGAGACAGGCTTCCCAGGGAGACATTGGAAGCAGATAGATCAGTGATCTATTCAGATTTATATTAAATCAATTTCTGCCATCATGGGAGTCAGGAGATGAGCAATTTCAGATATGATACAGTAAGAGTATGGTGCTTGGCAAGAGAAGGTAACTTTGAGCCAATAATTCCCAAAGGTCTCTATAGAATCATACAGTACAGAAGAGAACCTTCGGCCTATCAAGCCTGCATAGACAAAACTACTCTAATCTATACTAATCCCACTTCCCAGCATTTGGCCTATAATAATAATCTATATTGTCACAAGTAGGCGAACATTAACACTTAAATGAAGCAACAGTGCTAACCAATGTGTTACCTTAAATGTTTGACATTTCAAGTGCTCATCCAAGTAGTTTTGAAAGAATGTGAGGTTTTCTGGCAGTGCATTCCAGATTCCCACCACTCTGGGTGAAATTTGTTTTCCAAAAATCCCTGCTAAACGTTTCATTTTAAGATTATGCCCCCTTGTTATTGACTCTTCAACTAAGGGGACAGCTGCTTTCTATCCACCCTGTCCATGGCCCTCCTATTCTTATACACCTCAATCAGGTCCCCTCTCAGCATTCTCTGCTCCAACGTCTCTTCATAGCTAAAATGTTCCATCCCCGGGCAACATCCTAGTGAATCTCCTCTGTACCCTCCCCAGTGCAATCACATCCTTCCTTTTGTGCAGCAACCAGACCTGCACACAATACTCCAGCTGCACCAGAGCACCGGCAGGAAACCCACGCAGACACAGGGAGAAAGTGGAAACTCCACGCAGTCACCCAACACCTGAATTGAACTCAGGTCCCTGACGCTGTGAGGCAGCAGTGTTAACCACTGTGCCACCATGCTTGCCAGCCTAGAGATAAAGTAAACAGATAAAGTGTTACTCCTTCCAAAGTGCATCTCCTAACACTTTTCAGGGCTAAAGTCCATCACTGAGGTTTCCCTTGTGTCTGAGTCTGCTCCTCCACACTAATGCTTACTGGTGGTCAACAGCTGCAGTCTGGCTGCCTCCAGCTGGCCTTTGCTCTTCTTCCTCTGACATCTTATGAATGGAGTTGCCTCGGAATCCCCGCCCTCCCCCCGACCCGCCAGCCAATAAGAAGCGCTGACGGCAGCAGGGCGGCCGGCCGGTACTGAGGTCTCGGGCCGGCTTCACACTGCCTTCGCCCCACTGCCCAGCTCCTCACCCTCATTGACGGTGCTGCCGTTGCTGTCCTGCGGCACGGCCCTCCGCGATCCGGTCACCGCTGCCGAGATGAAGAAAATGAGCGCCCCCAGGAGCAACGACACGGCAAGGATAACGAACGGCTCCATGGGGCCCGTGCTCCAGGGCAACGTCAGCACGCGTGGCAGGGGCAGGAGCCAGTGACGTCAGCGCGTATCTGACGGTGGCGCGTACCTGCCTGACGTCAGCGCGCATGGGGCGTGCCGCTTGAAGCCTCGCCCTCTCCAGGCAGCAAATGGCTTGTGCTGGGATGCTTGAAGTATTTTTAACAGTACTTGTATTGATTATTTTTTTTAAAAATAATTTTTATTAAAGGTTTTCATAAAATATTAATAACAAAATGAGAAAGAAAAAAGAACCCAACAGGGTTAAGTACAAAACACAATCTAAAAAAGCAACCCCCCCGTACATAAATAATAAATTAACATTAATACCCCGACTTAAGACAACAGGTGTATACACCCCCTCAGACCCTCCAGTGTAAATAACATAAACAAAAATAAAGTAACCCCCCCCCCCCACCCCCCCGAGCTGCTGCTGCCATTGACCAATGCCTATCGTTCTGTCAGAAAGTCTAAGAACGGTTGCCACCGCCAAAAGAACCCTTGTACCGACCCTCTCAAGGTGAATTTCACCCTCTCCAATTTAATGAACCCTGCCATATCGCTGATCCAGGATTCCACGCTTGGGGGCCTCGTATCTTTCCACTGAAGGAGAATCCTTCGCTGGGCTACCAGGGACGCAAAGGCCAGAATTCCGGCCTCTTTCGCCTCCTGCACTCCTGGCTCCTCTGCGACCCCAAATATTGCGAGCCCCCAGCCCGGTTTGACCCTGGATCCTACCACCCTCGACACCGTCCTCGCTACACCCTTCCAAAATTCCTCCAGCGATGGGCATGCCCAGAACATATGGGTGTGATTTGCTGGGCTCCCTGAGCACCTAACACACCTGTCCTCACCCCCAAAGAACCTGCTCATCCTTGTCCCGGTCATTTGTGCCCTGTGCAGCACCTTAAACTGTATGAGGCTGAGCCTCACGCATGAAGAGGAAGAGTTCACCCTCCCTTGGGCATCTGCCCACGTCCCCTCTTCGATCTCCTCTCCCAACGCCTCCTCCCACTTACCTTTCAACTCCACCACCGAGGCCTCCTCCTCCTCCTGCATCACCTGGTAAGTTTCCGAGATCTTCCCCACTCCCACCCACCCCCCCGAGAGCACCCTGTCCTGTACTGTGTGTGGCAGTAGCTGTGGGAATTCCACCACCTGCCGTCTGGCAAACGCCCTTACCTGTAAGTACCTGAAGGTGTTCCCCGGGGGGGAGCCCGTACTTCTCCTCCAGCTCACCCAAGCTCGCGAACTTCCCGTCCACAAACAGGTCCCCCAACTTTCGTATGCCTGCCCTGTGCCACCCCGAAAACCCTCCACCTGTTCTTCCTGGGGCGAACCGGTGGTTCCCCCGTAATGGGGTCCACGCCGAGGCCCTAACTTCCCCCCCTATGCCGCCTCCATTGCCCCCAAATTTTGAGGGCCGCCACCACCACCGGGCTCGTGGTATACCTCCATGGAGGGAGCGGCAGCAGCGCCGTTACCAGCGCCCCCAGACTCGTACCCACACAGGACGCTGTCTCCAGCCTCTTCCATGCAGCCCCCTCCCCCTCCACTTGCACACCATTGTCGCATTGGCGGCCCAGTAGTACCCACAGAGGTTGGGCAGCGCCAGCCCCCCCCCTATCTCTACTCCGCTCCAGGAACACCCTTCTCACCCTCGGAGTCCCTCGCGCCCACACAAACCCCATTATACTCCTGTTAACCCACCTGAAAAAAGCCTTCGGGATAAACACGAGGAGGCACTGGAACAGGAACAAAAACGCGTCCCACCTCTTGAACTCCTCCTCCATTTGCTCCACCAGCCTTGTAAAGTTAAGCCTATGCAGGGCCCCCCAGCTCCTGACCACCTGGACCCCCAAATATCTGAAGTTCCTCTCCGCCCTTTTTAGTGGGAGCTCGCCAAACCCCCTCTCCTGGTCCCCGAGCTGAACTACGAACAGCTCGCTCTTCCCCATATTGAGCTTGTACCCCGAAAAGTCCCCGAATTCCCTAAGGATCCTCATTACCTCTGGCATTCCTCCCACCGGGTCCGCCACATACAGCAGCAGGTCGTCCGCATAAAGCGATACCCAATGCTCCTCCCCACCCCGCACCAACCCCCTCCAGTTCCTCGACTCTCTCAGTGCCATAGCCAGGGGTTCAATTGCCAGTGCGAAGAGCAGGGGGGACAGGGGACACCCCTGTCTCGTCCCTCGGTGCAACCAAAAGTACTCGGACCTCCTCCTATTTGTGGCCACACTCGTCATCGGGACCTCATACAGCAGCCTAACCCACCTGACAAACCCCTCCCCAAACCCGAACTTCTTCAGCACCTCCCACAGGTACCCCCACTCTACCCTATCAAAGGCTTTCTCAGCGTCCATCGTCACCACTATCTCCGCCTCCCCCTCCCTCGCCGGCATCATGATAACGTTCAAAAGCCTCCGCACGGACTTCCGGGTGCGGCGATGACCAGCTGAGTCGCACGTTTCGGCAGCTCCCTGTGAAACGGACTTTTGGGCTCTTGATAGGAGCCCCAACGGCAATTTTGACGGCTAAAAACACTGTGCGGTAAACCAGAAGGGAATCCCCCCTGGATACGGATGGAAAAAGGAGGAGAGAGTGGCCAGATTGCAGTGGATCCTTTAGAACAGCGGCAAGGAAGGCAAGCAAAAACCAAGATGGCGTCGGAAGGTGGCAGTTTAACATGGGGCCCTGAACAACAAGAGTTCTTGAAATGCTGTGTGGAAGAGCTCAAAAAGGAAATGAAGAAAGAGCTGTTGGCCCCGATACTACAGGCGATCGAAGGGCTAAAGGAGGAACAAAAGACCCAGGAGCGGGAGCTTCGGGTCGTGAAGGCAAAGGCAGCCGAGAATGAGGACGATATACAGGGCCTGGTGGTGAAGACGGAGACGCAGGAGGCACATCAGAAATGATGTGTGGAAAGGTTGGAGGCACTGGAAAACAACGCAAGGAGGAACAACCTGAGGATTCTTGGTCTTCCTGAAGGTGTGGAGGGAGCGGACGTCGGGGCATATGTGAGCACGAGTTATGGCGCGAGGACCGAGAGTAGGAGAAATTCCCAGAGCCATAGTGGTGAGATTCCTCCATTTTAAGGATAGAGAAATGGTCCTTAGATGGGCGAAGAAAACTCGGAGCAGTAAATGGGAGAACGCGGTGATCCGCGTTTATCAAGACTGGAGTGCGGAGGTGGCGAGAAGGAGGGCGAGCTTTAATCGGGCCAAGGCGGTGCTTCATAAAAAGAAGATAAAATTTGGAATGCTGCAACCGGCAAGACTGTGGGTCACATATCGAGGGAGGCACCACTACTTTGAGACGGCGGAAGAAGCGTGGACTTTTATTGTGGAAGAAAAACTGGAATGAGCGGGTTATTAAAAAGAACGTTCGAACAAAGTGGTGGGGCGAATGTGGGGGGCAAAGAGGGGTTTTATGTACTAATCCTGCGATGTGGTAACTTTTCTCTCTCCCACAGGTGGTGATGGGGGGAGGAGGGGAGGTGGAGGAGATGGGGCGTTGGCCATTGGGGGCGGGGCCAAGGGAGAAGCGCGGGCTTGGTTCCCGCGCTATGGTAATAATGGCGGGAATAGAGAAGCAGGAAGGAGGGGGCGTCGCACGGTGCGAGCCGAGGTCACGGGGGGAAGCCGAGGTCAGCCAGAGTTTGCTGACTTCTGGGAGCAACATGGGGGGAGTAATTACGCTAGCGGGGGATCTAGCGGGGGGGATGGGAGGGGGGAATTACTGGGTTGCTGCTGCTGGGGAGAGGGGCGAGCTGGTATGGGAGAGGATGGGCGGGGGGGGCACCGCCTGGGGGAGATACAGCTGCGTGGGAACCGGGTGAGGAGCTGGAAAAAGGTGATGGCTAATCGACAAGGGGGGGGGGGGTAGGAAGCCCCCCAACTCGGCTGATCACGTGGAACGTGAGAGGGCTGAACGGGCCGATAAAGAGGGCACGGGTACTCGCACACCTTAAGAAACTTAAGGCAGATGTTGTCATGTTACAGGAAACGCACCTGAAACTGATAGACCAGGTTAGGCTACGCAAAGGATGGGTGGGGCAGGTGTTCCATTCGGGGCTAGATGCGAAAAACAGGGGGGTGGCTATATTAGTGGGGAAGCGGGTAATGTTCGAGGCAAAGACTATAGTGGCGGATAACGGGGGCAGATATGTGATGGTGAGTGGCAAACTACAGGGGGAGACGGTGGTTTTGGTAAACGTATATGCCCCGAACTGGGATGATGCCAATTTTATGAGGCGGATGCTAGGACGCATTCCGGACCTAGAGATGGGAAAGCTCATAATGGGGGGAGATTTTAATCCGGTGTTGGAACCAGGGCTGGATAGGTCGAAGTCCAGGACTGGAAGGAGGCCGGCAGCAGCCAAGGTACTTAAAGATTTTATGGAGCAGATGGGAGGTGTAGACCCGTGGAGATTTAGCAGACCTAGGAGTAAGGAGTTCTCGTTTTTCTCCTATGTCCATAAAGTCTACTCGCGAATAGACTTTTTTGTGCTGGGTAGGGCATTGATCCCGAAGGTGAGGGGAACGGAGTATACGGCTATAGCCATTTCGGATCAGGCTCCACACTGGGTGGACTTGGAGATAGGGGAGGAAACAGGAGGGCGCCCACCCTGGAGAATGGACATGGGACTAATGGCAGATGAGGGGGTGTGTCTAAGGGTGAGGGGGTGCATTGAAAAGTACTTGGAACTCAATGATAATGGGGAGGTCCAGGTGGGAGTGGTCTGGGAGGCGTTGAAGGCGGTGGTTAGAGGGGAGCTGATATCAATAAGGGCACATAAAGGGAAGCAGGAGAGTAAGGAACGGGAGCGGTTGCTGCAAGAACTTTTGAGGGTGGACAGACAATATGCGGAAGCACCGGAGGAGGGACTGTACAGGGAAAGGCAAAGGCTACATGTAGAATTTGACTTGCTGACTACAGGCACTGCAGAGGCACAATGGAGGAAGGCACAGGGTGTACAGTACGAATATGGGGAGAAGGCGAGCAGGTTGCTGGCACACCAATTGAGGAAAAGGGGAGCAGCGAGGGAAATAGGGGGAGTGAGGGATGAGCAAGGAGAGATGGAGCGGGGAGCGGAGAGAGTGAATGGAGTGTTCAAGACATTTTATAAAAAATTATATGAAGCTCAACCCCCGGATGGGAGGGAGAGAATGATGGGCTTCTTGGATCGGCTGGAATTTCCCAAGGTGGAAGAGCAGGAAAGGGTGGGACTGGGAGCACAGATCGAGGTAGAAGAAGTGGTGAAAGGAATTAGGAGCATGCAGGCGGGAAAGGCCCCGGGACCGGATGGATTCCCAGTCGAATTCTATAGAAAATATGTGGACTTGCTCGCCCCGGTACTGACGATGACCTTTAATGAGGCAAAGGAAAGGGGACAACTGCCCCCGACTATGTCTGAAGCAACGATATCGCTTCTCTTAAAGAAGGAAAAGGACCCGCTACAATGCGGGTCCTATAGACCTATTTCCCTCCTAAATGTAGATGCCAAGGTCCTGGCCAAGGTAATGGCAATGAGAATAGAGGAATGTGTCCCGGGGGTGGTCCACGAGGACCAAACTGGGTTTGTGAAGGGGAGACAGCTGAACACGAATATACGGAGGTTGTTAGGGGTAATGATGATGGCCCCACCAGAGGGAGAAACGGAGATAGTAGTGGCGATGGATGCCGAGAAAGCATTTGATAGAGTGGAGTGGGATTATTTGTGGGAGGTGTTGAGGAGATTTGGTTTTGGAGAGGGGTATGTTAGATGGGTGCAGCTGTTGTATAGGGCCCCGGTGGCGAGCGTGGTCACGAATGGACGGGGATCTGCATATTTTCGGCTCCATAGAGGGACAAGGCAGGGATGCCCTCTGTCCCCATTATTGTTTGCACTGGCGATTGAGCCCCTGGCGATAGCGTTGAGGGGTTCCAAGAAGTGGAGGGGAGTACTTAGGGGAGGAGAAGAGCACCGGGTATCTTTGTATGCGGACGATTTGCTACTATACGTGGCGGACCCGGCGGAGGGGATGCCAGAAATAATGCGGATACTTGGGGAGTTTGGGGATTTTTCAGGGTATAAATTGAACATGGGGAAAAGTGAGTTGTTTGTGGTGCATCCAGGGGAGCAGAGTAGAGAAATAGAGGACCTACCGTTGAGGAAGGTAACAAGGGACTTTCGTTACCTGGGGATCCAGATAGCTAAGAATTGGGGCACATTGCATAGGTTAAATTTAACGCGGTTGGTGGAACAGATGGAGGAGGATTTCAAGAGATGGGATATGGTATCCCTGTCAATGACAGGGAGGGTGCAGGCGGTTAAGATGGTGGTCCTCCCGAGATTCCTCTTTGTGTTTCAGTGCCTCCCGGTGGTGATCACGAAGGCTTTTTTTAAAAGGATTGAAAAGAGCATCATGGGTTTTGTGTGGGCCGGGAAGACCCCGAGAGTGAGGAAGGGATTCTTACAGCGTAGCAGGGATAGGGGGGGGCTGGCACTACCGAGCCTAAGTGAGTATTATTGGGCCGCTAATATTTCAATGGTGAGTAAGTGGATGGGAGAGGAGGAGGGAGCGGCGTGGAAGAGATTAGAGAGGGCGTCCTGTAGGGGGACTAGCCTACAGGCTATGGTGACAGCCCCATTGCCGTTCTCACCGAGGAACTACACCACAAGCCCGGTGGTGGTGGCTACACTGAAGATTTGGGGACAGTGGAGACGGCATAGGGGAAAGACTGGAGCCTTGGGGGGGTCCCCGATAAGAAACAACCATAGGTTTGCCCCGGGGGGAATGGATGGGGGATATGGAATGTGGCAAAGAGCAGGAATAACGCAACTGAAAGATCTGTTTGTGGATGGGAAGTTCGCGAGTCTGGGAGCGCTGACCGAGAAATATGGGTTGCCCCAAGGGAATGCATTCAGGTATATGCAACTGAGGGCTTTTGCGAGGCAACAGGTGAGGGAATTCCCGCAGCTCCCGACACAAGAGGTGCAGGACAGAGTGATCTCAAAGACATGGGTGGGGGATGGTAAGGTGTCAGATATATATAGGGAAATGAGGGACGAAGGGGAGACTATGGTAGATGAACTAAAAGGGAAATGGGAAGAAGAGCTGGGGGAGGAGATCGAGGAGGGGCTGTGGGCAGATGCCCTAAGCAGGGTAAACTCGTCGTCCTCGTGTGCCAGGCTAAGCCTGATTCAGTTTAAGGTATTACACAGGGCACATATGACTGGAGCACGGCTCAGTAAATTTTTTGGGGTGGAGGATAGGTGTGCGAGGTGCTCGAGAAGCCCAGCGAATCATACCCATATGTTTTGGTCATGCCCGGCACTACAGAGGTTTTGGATGGGGGTGACAAAGGTGCTTTCAAAAGTAGTAGGAGTCCGGGTCGAACCAAGCTGGGGGTTGGCTATATTTGGGGTTGCACAAGAGCCGGGAGTGCAGGAGGCGAGAGAGGCCGATGTTTTGGCCTTTGCGTCCCTAGTAGCCCGGCGCAGGATATTGCTAATGTGGAAAGAAGCCAAGCCCCCGGGGGTGGAGACCTGGATAAATGACATGGCGGGGTTTATAAAGCTAGAGCGGATTAAGTTCGTCCTAAGGGGGTCGGCTCAAGGGTTCACCAGGCGGTGGCAACCGTTCGTCGAATACCTCGCAGAAAGATAGACGGAATGGGAAAAAGAAGGCAGCAGCAGCAGCCCAGGATCGGGGGGGGGGGGGGGGGGGGGGAGGGGTGGGGGGGGGGGAGGAGGAACCAGAAGGACTCTCAGGGTTGTTAATATATACTGTATAGTATGTATAGGTCGTTGCTACAGATAATTATATATTGGACTGTTAAATTATATTTTTGGAGAGTGTTACTTGTGACAAGGCAGTTGCCAATTAGGGCTAGTTTTCATTTTTGTTATTTATTATTTATTCATTTTTTGTTTATAAAATAGGTCATTGTTATTTATGTTGTTATAATATTGTGTAAAGGATGCACAATGTACTGTGTTGGTTGACCAAAAATTTTCAATAAAATATTTAATAAAAAAAAAAGCCTCCGCACATTCGTGTTCAACTGTCTCCCCTTCACAAACCCCGTCTGGTCTTCATGGATGATCTGTGGCACACAATCCTCAATCCTCATGGCTAAGACCTTCGCCAGCACCTTGGCATCTACATTTAGCAAGGAAATCGGTCTGTAAGACCCACATTGCAGGGGATCCTTGTCCCGCTTCAGGATCAAGGAGATCAGTGCCCGGGACACATCGTCGGGGGTAAAGCCCCCCCCCCCACCCCCCTCCCTTGCCTCATTGAAGGTCCTAACTAACAGCGGGCCCAACAGGTCCATATATTTTTTATAGAACTCGACCGGGAAACCGTCCAACCCCGGTGCCTTCCCCGCCTGCATGCTTCCTATCCCTTTGATCAGCTCCTCCAGCCCAATCGGGGCCCCCAGTCCCGCCACCAGTCCCTCTTCCACCTTTGGAAACCTCAATTGGTCCAGGAAACGGCCCATCCCTCCCTCCTCCCGTGGGGGCTCGGATCAGTACAATTCCTCGTAGAAGTCCCTGAAGACCCCATTGATGCCAACCCCATTCCGCAGCACGCTCCCTCCCCTGTCCTTAACTCCCCCGATCTCCCTAACTGCGTCCCGCTTCCGAAGCTGATGCGCCAGCATCCGGCTTGCCTTTTCCCCATACTCGTAGACCGCCCCCTGGGCCTTCCTCCACTGCACCTCCGCCTTCCTGGTGGTCACCAGGTCGAATTCGGCCTGGAGGCTGCGCCGCTTCCTCAACAATCTTTCCTCAGGTTCTTCCTCATACCTCCTGTCCACCCTCACCATATCCCCCACCAGCCTCTCCCTCTCCCCCTGCTCCCTCCGCTCCTTGTGGGCCCTGATGGAGATCAGCTCTCCCTTCACCACCGCCTTCAGTGCCTCCCATACCATCCCCACTCCGACCTCCCCGTTGTCGTTGGTCTCCAAGTACCTCTCTATACTTCCGCTCGCTCATCTCCTCGTCCACCAACAGCCCCACCTCCAAGCGCCACAGCGGGCGCTGGTCCCTCTCCTCCCCCATCTCCAAGTCCACCCAATGCGGGTCGTGGTCCGAAATGGCTATTGCCGAATACTCGGTATCCTCTACTCTCGCTATCAGCGCCCTACTCAAAATGAAAAAGTCAATTCGAGAATAAGCCTTATGGACATAGAACATAGAACATAGAACGATACAGCGCAGTACAGGACCTTCGGCCCACGATGTTGCACAGAAACAAAAGCCATCTAACCTACACTATGCCATTATCATCCATATGCTTATCCAATAAACTTTTAAATGCCCTCAATGTTGGCGAGTTCACTACTGTTGCAGGTAGGGCATTCCACGGCCTCACCACTCTTTGCGTAAAGAACCTACCTCTGACCTCTGTCCTATATCTATTACCCCTCAGTTTAAAGCTATGTCCCCTCGTGCTAGCCATTTCCATCCGCGGGAGAAGGTTCTCACTGTCCACCCTATCTAACCCCCTGATCATTTTGTATGCCTCTATTAAGTCTCCTCTTAACCTTCTTCTCTCTAACGAAAACAACCTCAAGTCCATCAGCCTTTCCTCATAAGATTTTCCCTCCATACCAGGCAACATCCTGGTAAATCTCCTCTGCACCCGCGCCAAAGCTTCCACGTCCTTCCTATAATGCGGTGACCAGAACTGTACGCAATACTCCAAATGCGGCCGTACCAGAGTTTTGTACAGCTGCAACATGACCTCCTGACTCCGGAACTCAATCCCTCTACCAGTAAAGGCCAACACTCCAAAGGCCTTCTTCACAACCCTATCAACCTGGGTGGCAACTTTCAGGGATCTATGTACATGGACACCTAGATCCCTCTGCTCATCCACACTTCCAAGAACTTTACCATTAGCCAAATATTCCGCATTCCTGTTATTCCTTCCAAAGTGAATCACCTCACACTTCTCTACATTAAACTCCATTTGCCACCTCTCAGCCCAGCTCTGCAGCTTATCTATGTCCCTCTGTAACCTGCTACATCCTTCCGCACTGTCGACAACACCACCGACTTTAGTGTCGTCTGCAAATTTACTCACCCACCCTTCTGCACCCTCCTCTAGGTCATTGATAAAAATGACAAACAGCAACGGCCCCCAGAACAGATCCTTGTGGTACGCCACTTGTAACTGAACTCCATTCTGAACATTTCCCATCAACCACCACCCTCTGTCTTCTTTCAGCTAGCCAATTTCTGATCCACATCTCTAAATCACCCTCAATCCCCAGCCTCCGTATTTTCTGCAATAGCCTACCGTGGGGAACCTTATCAAACGCTTTACTGAAATCCATATACACCACATCAACTGCTCTACCCTTGTCTACCTGTTCAGTCACCTTCTCAAAGAACTCGATAAGGTTTGTGCGGCATGACCTATCCTTCACAAAGCCATGCTGACTATCCCTGATCATATTATTCCTATCTAGATGATTATAAATCTTGTCTCTTATAATCCCCTCCAAGACTTTACCCACAACAGACGTGAGGCTCACCGGTCTATAGTTGCCGGGGTTGTCTCTACTCCCCTTTTTGAACAAAGGGACCACATTTGCTATCCTCCAGTCCTCTGGCACTATTCCTGTAGCCAATGATGACATAAAAATCAAAGCCAAAGGCCCAGCAATCTCTTCCCTGGCTTCCCAGAGAATCCTAGGATAAATCCCATCAGGCCCCGGGGACTTATCTATTTTCAGCCTGTCCAGAATTGCCAACACCTCTTCCCTACGTACCTCAATGCCATCTATTCTAATAGCCTGGGTCTCGGCATTCTCCTCCACAACATTATCTTTCTCCTGAGTGACTACTGATGAAAAATATTCATTTAGTATCTCGCATATCTCTTCAGACTCCACACATAACTTCCCATCCCTGTCCTTGACTGGCCCTACTCTTACCCTAGTCATTCTTTTATTCCTGACATACCTATAGAAAGCTTTTGGGTTTTCCTTGATCCTACCTGCCAAATACTTCTCATGTCCCCTCCTTGCTCGTATTAGCTCTCTCTTTAGATCCTTCCTCGCTACCTTGTAACTATCCCTCGCCCCAACTGAAACTTCACAACTCATCTTCACATAGGCCTCCTTCTTCCTCTTAACAAGAGATTCCACTTCTTTGGTAAACCACGGTTCCCTCGCTCGACGCCTTCCTCCCTGCCTGACCGGTACGTACTTATCAAGAACACGCAGTAGCTGTTCCTTGAACAAGCTCCACTTATCCAGTGTGCCCAACACTTGCAGCCTACTTCTCCAACCTATCCCCCCCAAGTCATGTCTAATGGCATCATAATTGCCCTTCCCCCAGCTATAACTCTTGCCCTGCGGTGTATACTTATCCCTTTCCATCACTAACGTAAACGCCACCGAATTGTGGTCACTGTCCCCAAAGTGCTCTCCTACCTCCAAATCCAACACCTGGCCTGGTTCATTACCCAAAACCAAATCCAAAGTGGCCTCGCCTCTTGTTGGCCTGTCAACATGTTGCGTCAGGAAACCCTCCTGCACACATTGTACAAAAAACGACCCATCTAATGTACTCAAACTATATCTTTTCCAGTCAATATTTGGAAAGCTAAAGTCTCCCATAATAACTACCCTGTTACTTTCGCTCTTATCCAGAATCATCTTCGCCATCCTTTCCTCTACATCCCTAGAACTATTTGGAGGCCTATAGAAAACTCCCAACAGGGTGACCTCTCCTTTCCTGTTTCTAACCTCAGCCCATACTACCTCGGAAGAAGAGTCCCCATCAAGCATCCTCTCTGCCACCGTAATACTGCTCTTGACTAGCAGCGCCACACCTCCCCCTCTTTTGCCTCCTTCTCTGAGCTTACTAAAACACCTAAACCCCGGAACCTGCAACATCCATTCCTGTCCCTGCTCTATCCATGTCTCCGAAATGGCCACAACATCGAAGTCCCAGGTACCAACCCATGCTGCCAGTTCCCCTACCTTATTTTGTATACTCCTGGCATTGAAGTAGACACACTTCAAACCACCTACCTGAACACTGGCCCCCTCCTGCGACGTCAAATCTGTGCTCCTGACCTCTATACTCTCATTCTCCCGTACCCTAAAACTACAATCCAGGTTCCCATGCTCCTGCTGCATTAGTTTAAACCCCCCCAAAGAGCACTAACAAATCTCCCCCCCAGGATATTTGTGCCCCTCAGTTTCAGATTTAGTCCATCCTGTCTGTAGAGGTCCCACCTTCCCCAGAAAGAGCCCCAGTTATCCAGAAATCTGAATCCCTCCCGCTTGCACCATCCCTGTAGCCACGTGTTTAATTGCTCTCTCTCCCTATTCCTCATCTCACTATCACGTGGCACGGGCAACAACCCAGAGATAATAACTCTGTTTGTTCTCGTTCTGAGCTTCCATCCTAGCTCCCTGAAAGCCTGCCTGACATCCTTGTCCCCTTTCCTACCTATGTCGTTAGTGCCAATGTGGACCACGACTTGGGGCTGCTCCCCCTCCCCCTTAAGGACCCGGAAAACACGATCCGAGACATCACGTACCCTTGCACCTGGGAAGCAACATACCAAACGTGAGTCTCTCTCGCTCCCACAAAATCTCCTATCTGTGCCCCTGACTATTGAGTCCCCAAGCACTAATGCTCTGCTCCTCTCCCCCCTTCCCTTCTGAGCAACAGGGACAGACTCCGTGCCAGAGGCCCGTACCCCATGGCTTACCCCTGGTAAGTCCCCCCCCCCACAAGTATCCAAAGCGGTATACTTGTTACTCAGGGGAACGACCGCAGGGGATCCCTGCACTGACTGCTTCTTCCCAGTCCCTCTTACAGTTACCCATCTATCTCCAATCTTTGGTGTAACTAATTCCCTGAAGCTGCTATCTATGACCCCCTCTGCCTCCCGAATGATCCGAAGTTCATCCAACTCCAGCTCCAGTTCCCTAACTCGGTCTTGGAGGAGCTGGAGATGGCTGCACTTCCTGCAGGTAAAATCAGCAGGGACACTAACGGCATCCCTCATCTCAAACATCCTGCAGGAGGAACATTGCACTCCCTTCTCTGCCGTCCCTCTAACTTTCAACCAAGATCTGGCTAATAAATAAAACAAAAAATAATAATATAATATGGCACTTACCTCACACCAATGGGTTTTATTATTAGGTTAGAGGAGGAGGGCGGGTGGAAGACACTACACGTGTAGTGTCTCGGGTTTCCTCTCCACCAGAATTTATTGGTGAGGGGGGGGGGGGGGGGGGTGGGGGGGAACCTTCCCAGAAGTCCTCGGGTCGAACGTCCGGTTTCCGCCTTAAAAAATAAAGTGTAAAAAAAAAACAGCAAAGAAGATCAGAAACGGGACCAGGTAAGTGTTTCAAACTTAAATACTCACCCACCGGCAGCCCCCGCACGCCGCTCCCGCCGAAATTCTAAGTGCTGCTCCTGCAAGGTAAGTGTTTTAAACTCAAATACTCACCCACCGGCAGTCCCTGTATGCCGCTCCCGCCGAAAACTCCAAGTGCTGCATGTGAGAAGAATGAAAATTCCCTAGCCCCCGGCCTTGCAAATCTCCAAGGGTCCACCCCTCCCATTTGGTCCATATATCCCCTCAACACTCTAGCTGCCGCCGGCTTCCTACCCGTCCTAGACCTGGAGCGATCCAGTGCAGGATCCAACACCGTGTTAAAGTCTCCCCCCATTATCAGGCCCCCCACTTCCAAGTCTGCGATCCGACACAACATACGCCGCATAAAACCCGCATCGTCCCAGTTCGGAGCATACACATTGACCAGTACCACCCTCTCTCCCTGCAACTTACCACTCACCATTATGTACCTACCGCCATTATCTGCCACAATGCTCGACGCCTCGAATAACACCTTCTTTCCCACCAAGATCGCCACCCCTCGATTTTTGGCATCTAGCCCCGAGTGAAACACCTGACCTACCCACCCTTACCTCAGTCTTACCTGGTCTGCCACCTTCAGGTGTGTCTCCTGGAGCATAACCACATCCGCCTTGAGCCCCTTCAGGTGCGCGAACACGCGGGCCCGCTTAACCGGCCGTTTCAGTCCCCTTACTTGTATTGATTATTTACATTTGACTGGTAAATACGCTGTCCCACCAGTATTTACACTTTTTTTAAAAAAATACTTTAAAAAGACATTTTCATATAAACAAACAAAAGCAGAAGAAAAATCACATAACATTATAAATGTACAATGTACCCTCTACCCCCTCAAAAAACCTCATCTGTGTTACTTACCTTCATAGGTACCTGGTTGAGGCTTAGCTTCGCACACGACAAGGATGCTTTCACCCTCCGCAGGGCCTCCATCCACATACTGGCCTCCACTTCCCCTCCCAGCTCTTACTCCCGCTTACACTTTATGTCCCCTACCAGGGCCCTCTCCCAGTCCATCAACTCCTTGTCGACTTCGGACACCTTCCACTCCCCTATGTCGTCCTTCGCCAGTACCATATCCTGCAACCCCAGGATCGGTAGCCCAGGGAAGGAGGGCACCTCCTTCTTAACCAAATCCCAGACCTGCAGGTACCTGAAACCGTTCACCCTGGGCAACTCGTATTCTTCATAGAATCATAGAATTTGTACAGTGCAGAAGGAGGCCAAGCAGCCCATCTAGTCTGCACCAAATCTTTGAAAGACTACCCTACCTGGGCCCAAACACCACTCTATCCTCAGAACCCCATCTAGGGGCAATTTAGTATTGCCAATCCACCCAACCTGCACATCTTTGGACTGTGGGGGAAATCCCCTTTCTCCAGGTCCTCCAGCTTCCCGAATCTGCCCCTACAAACAAATCGCTACATCGCTCAATTCCTGCTTGCCACGGGCAGCACGGTGGCGCAGTGGGTTAGCACTGCGGCCTCACGGCGCCGAGGTCCCAGGTTCAATCCCGGCTCTGGGTCACTGTCTGTGTGGAGTTTGCACATTCTCCCTGTGTTTGCTTGAGTTTCGCCCCCTGATATGACCATCAATTCACACGAGACGATTAGTAGAAGTGAACAGTGGTTTTAATAAGCTAGATCTGTGCCTGCCTGCAACTGCGCTGTACTGAGTGTCGCCTACAGGCTGCAGGTTTATATACCACCCCCGAGGGGGCGGAGACACAGGCAGAGCCCACAGGGCCATCAACATAGTACAGTACAATACAGTGGTGAATTGCAGTAGCACGACGTTCATCACATTCATCCCCTGTTAAAAATTGAAGTCCGGTGGGGGTGAAGTGGGCTCACATATCGAGTCTGTCCAGAGCCTTAATCGTTCTCAGTGATCGCCTCAGCTCCGGCTTCGCTGCAGGCACGGGTGTTGGACTCATTGATTCCGGGAGCGTGTTGTCTCGAGCTCCATCACGGTGTGTCAGCGATGGGGGATGGGGGGGTATAGGCCGTGTAGAGGCGGGGGCGATGTTCAGGATCCCCAGGGGGGCAGCTGGTAGCCCGCCGTGAGGGATTCGGTTGGTGATGATAGGCGGTGTAGGGGGGGGGGCCGCGTTGGTGATGATCGCTGGGGAAGCGGCGGGTGCCAGATCCCGGAGGGAGACTGTATCTTGTCGGCCGTCGCGGTGCGCCACGTGGGCATACTGAGGATTGGCATGTAGGAGCTGGGCCCTCTCGACCAGGGGGTCGAACCTATGGCTCCTGTAGTCATGTAAAATGGCTGATTCCCGATTAGACCCCGATTTAAAATGGCGAATGAAAGAGGCTGATGGGTAAATCAGCCAACAGGACTCAAACGGACAGCTGCAGGTAAAACAGTGTATTCGCCTCTGGGGAAGTCAGTCCAGACCGATACCTGCAGCCATCAACATCACAACAACCCAGCCATCTGCATTCTAATCAGCCATCCCCGGGAACAATTGCTACAAATTAGCAATTGAAAGCCGACCCAGACCTTTCGGCGCCAGCAGGGGCTGACACAAAGGAAGGTAAACGACCACCCCCCGATCAAGGAATCGCCCCATTATTGGAGCATATCGAACCAAGTGATTGGGACCAAGTCCAATCACTTGGAACCAGGTAGGAGGTCCGCCCCGAGAGGCGGGAAGCCTCTGGGGACTATAAGAATAGGGGCCAAGTTCAACTCAACCCTTCTCTTCTTGCTCGCAACCTTCGAGACCCTTCTACAAGAAAACTGTAAGTCTTACTCCAGCGATCGCTACCAGATAGGCGCTCCTGACTATCGACCTGTACCAGCTTTCAAATCCCGCAGGCTCAGAACCAATTCGAAAGACCATTCGTTTCCCTGACCTGGTGGGCCATTTCCAAAGTTAAGTATTGGCCTTTAGTGGTAGGTAGTAGTCTAGAAGTAGGATTATTGTATAAGTATTAATTGCTGTATATAATAAATGAGCGTTGATTTAACTCTTACTAAGCGGTGTTTTGCATTATTAATCATTACTTGGACTTGAACCACGTGGCGGTATCAGAAAGATACCTGGCGACTCATGAGCAAAGGTGACAGAATAAGAATAAGTAAACTAAACGAGCAACACTCCTCACGTGCTTCCGGTGGAGGACAGGCCCCGGTGTTGTCAGCCAGGACGGAAACGAGACCCCGGAGATGGACTTCCCGGGGAAGACAAATAGACGGTCGTGAGGGGTCTCATTCGTGGCTTTGCAGAGGAGCGCCCGAATGGAGTGAAGCACGTCGGGGAGGACTTCCTGCCAGCGGGAGACCGTGGAGCCAGAAGGACGGCCTTCCATACCATCGCGTTCTCCCACTCCACCTGTCCGTTTCCCCGGGGGTTGTAGCTGGTAGTCCTGCTCGAGGCAATGCCCTTACCGAGCAGGTACTGACGCAGCTCATCGCTCATAAAAGAGGAGCCCCAGTCACTGTGGAAGTAAGTGGGGAAACCGAACAGGGTGAAGATGCTGTGCAGGGCCTTAATGACAGTGGCCGCGATCATGTCGGGACATGGGACGGTGAAAGGGAAACGGGAGTACTCGTCAACGATGTTGAGAAAGTATACGTTGCTGTCAGTGGAGGGAAGGGGCCCTTTGAAATTGACGCTGAGGCGCTCAAAGGGACGGTATGCCTTCACCAGGTGGGTCTTGTCTGGCCGATAGAAGTGCAGCTTGCACTCTGCGCATACTTGGCAGTCCCTGGTCATGGCCCTGACCTCGGTGGAGTAGGGCAGGTTGCGGGCCTTGATGAAGTGGAGAAGCCGGGTGACCCCCGGGTGACAGAGGTCATTGTGGATGGCCCGAAGTCGGTCATCTTGCACGCTGGGGCATGTGCCGCGGGACAGGGCATCTGGGGGCTCATTGAGCTTCCCAGGACGATACACAATATCGTAATTATAAGTGGAGAGTTTGATTCTCCACCTCAAGATCTTATCATTCTTGATCATGCCCCGCTGTGTGTTGTTGAACATAAAGGCTACCGACCGTTGGTCAGTGACGAGGGTGAACCTTCTACCGGCCAGGTAGTGCCTCCAATGCCGCACAGCTTCCACAATGGCTTGAGCTTCCTTTTCGACAGAGGAGTGTCGAATCTCGAAGGCGTTGAGGGTACGGGAAAAGAAGGCCGCGGGCCTGTCTGACTGGTTAAGGGTAGCGGCCAGGGCAACACCTGACACATCGCTCTCCACCTGGAAGGGGATGGACTTGTCCACCGCGTGCATCGCGGCTTTGGTAATGTCTGCCTCGATGCGGCTGAAGGCCAGGCGGGCCTCAGTCGTCAGCAAAAAGCTGGTGGCTTTGATAAGTGGGCGGGCTTTGTCCGCATAGTTGGGGACCCACTGGGCATAATATGAGAAGAACCCCAGGCATCTCTTCAGGGCCTTGGGGCAGTGGGGAAGGGGGAGTTGCAGGAGGGGGCGCATGCGGTCAGTGTCGGGCCCTAGGACTCCGTTTTCCACGACACAGCCAAGGATGGCTAGTCGGGATGTGCGGAAAACGCATTTCTCCTTGTTGTAGGTGAGACTAAGGGATTGGGCGGTTTGGAGGAACTTCTGAAGGTTAGCGTCGTGGTCCTGCTGATCATGGCCGCAGATGGTGACATTATCCAAGTACAGGAACGTGGCTCGCAGCCCGTACTGGTCATCCATTCGGTCTAGCGTTCTTTGGAAGACCGAGACCCCATTGGTGACGCCGAAGGGGACCCTGAGGAAGTGGAAGAGGTGGCCGTATGCCTCAAAGGCAGTGTAGTGGCGGTCTTCCTGGCGGATCACAAGTTGGTGGTATGCGGACTTCAGATCTACCATGGAGAAAACCAGGTAGTGTGCAATTTGATTAACCATATCCGCTATGCGGGGAAGGGGATACGCATCAAGCTGCGTGTATCGATTTATGGTCTGGCTGTAGTCTACAGCCATCCGGTTCTTTTCCCCGGTCCTGACGACCACAATTTGGGCTCTCCAGGGGCTATTACTGGCCTTGATGATCCCCTCCCTCAAGAGCCGCTAGACCTCTGACTTGATAAAAGTCCTGTCCTGGGCACTGTAATGCCTGCTCCTGGTGACGACAGGTTTACAGTCGGAGGTGAGGTTCGCGAAGAGAGAGGGAGGGGAGACCTTAAGGGTCGTGAGGCTACATACGGTGAGAGGGGGTAGGGGTCTTCGAACTTCAGGGTCTGGCTTCTGAGGTTGCACTGGAAATCCAGTCCTAACAAGAGAGGAGCGCAGAGATGGGGAAGGACATAGAGTTTAAAATTGGCGTACTCGGCGCCCTGTATCGCGAGGTTCGACACAGTACCCCCAGATCTGCACTGAATGTGATCCGGAAGCAAGGGAGATTGTTTGAAACGCGGGCGAAACCTGGAGGGAGCAGCACCTTACCGTGTCCGGATGGATGAAGCTCTCCATGCTCCCGGAGTCGAACAGACAGGGCATTTCGTGGCCATCGACTCGGATGGTCATCATGGAGTTCTTGAGGTGCTTGGGCCGTGACTGGTCGAGAGTGACTGCGCCGAGCTGCGGGTAGCCGGCATGGTCGGTGGTAGCAGGGGGTCCCAAGATGGCGGCCAAGATGGCAGCCTCCGTCGGTCGCACATGTTGGGCGGCGTTGAAGATGGCAGCCCCCATGAGTCGCACATGGCGGGCAGGGTTGAAGATTGCGGCCAAGATGGCGCCCCCATGAGTCGCACGTGTCGGGCAGAGTTAAAGATGGCGGCTCCCACGGATAGCACGAGGCGGATGACGTGTCAGAAGGGGGCGTCCGACAGGCACGCAGCCACACTGCGGGGTCTGCGGGCCTGTGAGTCTGTGAGTCGGGCCTGTGATTTTGGAACTTTGGGTCAGGCCAAGCAGACTTTGGCAAAATGTCCTTTCTTGCCGCAGTCGCTGCAGGTCACGTCCGAGTTGGGCAACGCTGCCTGGGGTGCTGGTTCTGACCACAGAAATAGCAAGACGTCCCCCCAGGTTGGGCGGGCAGCCACACGGCACAGGCCTGGGACACCCTCGGGTCGGGTGATGGCCGCGCCTCCGGCGCCCACGAGGAAATCGCATGGTCGGAGGGGAAAGCATTTAGGCTCTGGAAGGCTACCTCTAATGAGGTGGATAGTTTTTTTCTAGGTCGAGGGCGCCCTTTTCGAACAGGCGCTGTCTGACATAGCTGGGCCGGACTCCAGCCACAGAGGTGTCCCGGATGGCGAGTTCCATGTGCTGCGAGGCCGTGACATCCTTGTAGTTACAGTTCAGGTCGCGTAGATATTCCTCCAGCGATTCCCCGGGGCGTTGACGACGTGTGGTGAGGATATGCCGCGCGAACACTTCATTCACCGGCCTCAAGTAATATATTTTCAGGATCACGACCGCGTCTGCGTAAGTGGTCGCGTCCTCGATTAGTAAAAAGATTCTGTGGCTCACCCGGGCGTTGAGGAGACTCAGCTTGTGTGCCTCGGTGATGGCGGGTGAGGAGGAGGAGGCGAGGTAGGCCTCAAAGCAGCGGAGCCAATGTGAGAAGATTCCTTTGGCTTCAGCTGCCTGTGGGTCGAGTTCGAGTCGATCAGGTTTGAGGGCGGCTTCCATTGCGATATCTTAACTTATTAAATTGATGCGACCATCAATTCACACGAGACGATGAGTAGAAGTGAACAGTGGTTTTAATAAGCTCGATCTGCCTAACCAGATGGCGGCAAAGATGGCGGCCCCCATCAGTCGCACATGTCGGGCGGCGTTGAAGATAGCCAGAGCTGCATGCGATTGCTCTGTACTGAGTGCCGCCTACAGGCTGCAGGTTTATATATCGCCACCGAGGGGCGGAGCCACAGGCGGAGCCGACAGGGGCATCAACATAGTACAGTACAATACAGTGGTGAATTGCCATAGCAATACGTTCACCACACCCCCACAACCCAAAAGATGTGCAGGGTAGGTGGATTGACCATGCTAAATTGCCCCTTAATTGGAAAAAAATGAATTGGGTACTCTAAATTTTTTTTTTTTTAAATCCTGCCTGCCATCACTCCCGAAACCTCGTATCCAGCTCCCCGGCGCTAACCTATGATTGTCACAGATCGGTGCCCACACCGAGACACTCTCCAGTGCCAAATGTTGCCTCCACTGCCCCCACACTCTTAAGTCCGCCGCCACCACTGGGATCACCAGTAGGACTGCCTGGATGATGAGAAAGGCAGAAACGCTGGCAACGAAGCCCTTAAACATGTTCCCCGACACAAAGCGCCTCCATCCGCCCCCACAACGACCCCTCCCCCACGGCCCATTTCATGGCCATGGCAATGTTGGCCGCCCAGTGGTAGGTCTTCATGTTCGGTAACGCCAGTACCCCACTCCTCGCCCCCACTGCAGAAAAGCCATCCTGACCCGGGGGGCCTTCCCCGCCCACACAAACCCAGAGATCAGCGCCTTGACCTGTTTGAAGAATGCCTTCAGGACGAAGATTGGGAGGTTCTGAAACACAAACACTGTCTGCACGTGTCCCGCTAGCGACAATGGCAGCACATTCCCCCTCTTAAAGTCCCCCTTAATCTGCTCCACCAACCAAATCAAGTTCAGCTTGTGCAGCTGCGTCGAGCCCCATGTCACCTGGATGCCCAAGTATCTAAAACTCGTCCCCACTGCCTTGAACGGCAGCTCCCCTTATCTCCCCTCCTGCCCTCTAGTCTCAATCGGGATCACCTCACTCTTTCCCATATTCAACTTGTACCCGGAGAACGGGCCAAATTCCTCCACAATCCCCATAATGCCCCAATATCGCCCAATGGGTCCGAAATGTATAGCAGTAGGTTGTCCACATACAGCGAGACCCTATGCTTGAAGCACCCCCCCCCCACCCCCCCCCCCCACCCCCCCACACACACAATCCTTCTCCAGTCCACCGACGCCCTAGGGGACACTGCCAGCGGCTCTATCGCCAAAACAAAGAGCAACAGGAAGAGTGAGCACCACTGCCCCGTCCCCCGATGCAACCCAAAGCATTCCGAGCTCACTCGGTTCGTCCTCACATTTGCGCCCAATGCCTTCTATAGCAACCGGACACATTCCACAAACCCCTGCCCGAACCCAAACTGCACCCAGCATCTCCAACAGATATTCTCACTCCACTGCGCCTTCTCTGCATCCACCACCACCTGCTTCTCCGAAGGCATCATAATTACATTGACTAGTCTCCTCACATTCGCCGACAACTGCCTTCCTTTCACGAAACCCGTTTGATTCTCGCCTATCACCATCGGTCCGCAGTCCTCAATTCGTGAAGCCAGTACCTTCGGCAGCAACTTGGCATCTACGTTCAATAACGATATCAGGCGGTACGACCTGCACTGCTCTGGATCTTTGTCCTTTTCGAATATCAGGGAGATGGAAGCCTGCAACAATGTAAGGGGGAGATCCCCCTCTCCCGTGCCTCAATATACACTCTCACCAACAGTGGCCCCAGGTCTCCCAAAAACCTTTTGTAAAACCCCACTGGACACCTATCCAGACACGGGGCTTCCCTGCCTGCATCGCCACCATGCTCTCCATCGCCTCCCTCAGCCCAACTGGGGGCCCCAATCTCTGCACCAGCTCCTCCTCTACTTTGGGAAACACCAGCCTGTCCAGAAACAGCAGCACTTCCTACCCCATGGCTGGGGGCTCCGACTCATATAACCTCCTGTAAAACGCCTCAAACACGCCATCACCCCCTCCGGGCCCAACACCACTCTGCCTTATCGTCCTTTACTCTGCCGATCTCCCTCACCGCCTCTTGCTTCCTCAGCTGGTGGGCCAGCATCCTACTCACCTTCTCCCCGTACTTGTATACTGCCCCTCTGGCGCTTGGTAACTGCTCCACCGCCTTCCCCGTGAACACTAATCCGAACTCCATCTGGAGCCTCTGCCGCTCCTTCAACCCGGCCTCCGGGTCTCCGAATACTTTCCGTCCATCCTCAGGATCTCATCTGCCAACCTTCCATCTCCACCCACTCTGCCTTTTCCCTATATGCCCAAATTGAGATAAACTCCCCCCTAACCACCGCCTTGAGCACCTCCCACAATGTGGCGGCCATGACCTCCCCATGTTATTTAGCTCCACGTGCCCCTGGATGGCAGCCCTCACCCACTTGCACACCTCATCCGCCAACAGCCCCACATCCATCCTCCACTGTGGACGCTGGTCACCCCCGGTCCACTTGCCAATTTACTCAGTGCGGCACCACGATCGCCGAATACTCCGAGTCAACCGTCCCCGCCAGCAACACCTTGCCCCAACACGGAAATGTCAATCCGGGAGTACAGCTCCCAAAACAAAACTAAAAACACACTGTAGCTGCCTATTCAAAAACGAAAGTGAAAGACAGACAGCCCAGCTCCACCCACTCTCTGACATCACTGCAGCTATCTGACAAACACCCATTTCTTAAAGGTACACACACTACAGCTATTCGATAAAACCCATTTCTTAATGGTACTCGCACATGACAAGGCCTTAATATTGCTGATCCTCAAAAAGGACAAAGAGCAGACGAAGTGCGGGCCACACAGACACCCATCTCACTCCTAAACACCGCGTGGGGGCTGAGTTGCAGTCACTCCGGCATGATTCGGAGCTCCAGCCTTTTAAATCTAGCTTATTAAATTGATGCACGATCAATGACCACGAAAGCGAGGTTGTAGTCCAACTGAAGGCTTTAATAAGCTAGATATTTCCCCCAGCAGTTCAGGTACAGAATGAAGGCTGCTGGGGCGGCACGAGTTCTTATACCCCGCCTAGCAGGGCGGAGCTACCATACAGCTTGACCAATAGGAAGCATACAATTTCTACCAATGGTGTTCGAGCATTACCAGGTACTGTAATACCTCTACTACCACATGGGCTGCGTCAGGGTATTGACTCGAGCAGGGCGACCAGCTGCAACCCCTGGGGAAACAGGCAGGTGGAGAGGGAGAACGGGACGGTGTGGAAGGCTGTCCTGCTGGCCCTATGGTCTAAATATCTCCCGGTCTCCCACTGGCAGGAGGTCCTCCCTGATGCTCTCCACTCCATCCGATCTCTACTTTGCACTGTGACTAATGAAACCCCCCATGAACGTCTCCTTGCCTTCCCTAGGAAGTCCACCTCCGGGGTTTCGCTCCCAAAGTGGCCGGCAGCTCCAGGACCCGTCCTCCTCCGCAAGCACGTGCGGCTTCACAAGGCGGATCCATTGGTTGAAAGGGTACAGCTACTCCACGCATACCCGCAGTAGCCTACGTAGCATACCCTGACGGCCGCCGAGACACAGTCTCCCTCAGGGACCTGGCACCAGCTGGTTTCCCCACCCCCCCTCCGATTGCCCCGGCGCCACCCATCCTCTCCCCAGCGCACCTCACTACAGCTCCCGCCCCAGGATGATCCGTCCTCCCATTGGTTCCACCCGGAGATGAGGACTACATGCTCCCGGAGTCATAGGCGACCAGGCCGGGGCCTGCATCACCACCGGGACTGTGGCGCTCACAGCGAAGGATCAAGGCACCCGACCGGCTAAATTTGTAAACTTCCACCAAACTGTACACTTTAAAAATTCTCACATACCTGTAAATAGTTTTTCCACCACCCATGCTGGACTCCTTTTTTTAACAGGGGGTGAATGTGGTAGTCACCACTGTTTGTATAATACGTGTATTAGAGGTAATACGGTAAGGCTCCTGTACTACAGGTACGGGGTAGATCCCTGCCTGCTGGCTCCGCCCGGTAGGCAGAGTATAAATGTGTGTGCTCACCGAGCTGCTGCCATTTCAGTAGCAGCGGAAGCAGGCAACACATCTCTGCTTAATAAAGCCTCGATTACTCTCTACTCTCGTCTCATCGTAATTGATAGTGTTATCAATGTGTTTCCATTCCAACCGAAGGGGTCACATTAAAGCACGTTGCCATGTGAGGCAAATCATATTATTGCAAAAAATAAGAAAGATTTCAGCGAGCTTAAGTCCTTTCTTGGTATGGAAAAATTACGATGGAAGGTTTATTTCGAATTTAGCCACAACATTGGCACCATTACACCTACTTTTCAGGAAAAATCGACGGTGGCAATGGAAGGAACCTTAAAAAGAAGCCTTCCAGTTCGTGAAGCAAACATTACAGACTTCAAACCTCTTGGTGCATTATATCCAGGTAAACCAATAGTGTTAACATGCAACACATCCTCTTAAGGTATTGGGGCAGTTTTAGCCCACAAAATGGGAGACAGTATGGAAGACCCTATCGCCTTTGCTTCAAGGACCCTTTCTGAATAAGAACTAAATTACGGTCAGATTGAGAAGAAGGGCCTGGTGGTTCTATTCAGTGTGAAGAAATTCCACAAGTGTGTGCATGGTCGACGATTTAACACAGTGACTGGGCTTGTTAAGTGAAGACAAGCCCAAATCACCCATAGCTTTGGACTATGTTTTCAGCACCGGCCTGGGACACAATTTGCTATTGCAGATGCATTAAGTTGCCTGCCCCTACCAAAGAGCATTCCACCACCACCGGGACCCCAGGTGATCATTCTAGCCCTAAACCTCCTATGCACCCTGTTGGTGTCTGCAGGACACATCGCAGCTGGGCTCAAAGAGACCCTTTTCTTTCAAAGATCAAACAAAGATACAATCTGGCTGACAATACCAGAAGTCTGAACTGCTGAGGCCATACTTCACTTGTCAAGTTGAGTTCTGATTCTCTGGGATCACAGGCGGCCAGCCCGCCTCAGGCTGGGGGGACCCTCCTTCAAGAGTTCCACAAAGCCCACCCTGGACAGACAAAGATGAAGATGTCGGTGTGCAGCTACGACTAGTGGCCAGGAATAGACAAAGCTATTGAAGAGCTCGAACAACATTGCCACCCTTGCCAAATGCAGCAATTTTTGCCACCTTCCGCCACACTTCACCCTGGGGAAAGACCAGGGTCCATGTGGATTATGCGGGCCTGTTTGTGGGACTGGTGATTTTGGTGCTGTTAGATGCCCATTCAAAGTGGTTATCAGTCCAAGAGATGGGGTCTACTATCTTGGCGGCTATGGTCGAGGCTTTGCACCGTGTGTTTGCCACTTATGGGCTTCCCAAGGCAATCGTTTCACACAATGGATTTATCTTCACCGGCGATGATTTCCAGTGTTTTCTGAGAGTGAATGGCATACGGCACATGAGAATAACCACCATTCACCCAGCGTTGAATGGTCTGGCTGAGCGGGACGTTCAAACTTTTAAGAATGCCATGAAAAAGCAATCAGATAAGCTACTTCACCAGAGGTTGGCTAATTTTTTGTTGTTGTACAACTCAACCCCTCATTCAACCACAGGGATCACACCAGCTGAGTAACTCATGGGCCGTCGATTGAGAACCTAATTGGATCTTGTATTGTTAAATTTGGCGGGGTGGGTGGACGTAGGTCAGGTCTCCCAGAAGAGTCAGCGGTCAAAGCAGAGAGAAGTCAGGTCATTCTGGGTGGGAGACACAGTTTTGGCCCATAATTTTGCAGCAGGTCTGCCGTGGTTAAAAGGATGGGTTCTGGCCTGGTCAGGGCCGGTATCTTATGTGGTTGATGTTAACCAGAGGACTGTTAAGAAGCTCGTCAACCACCTGAGGAGTGGAGGGGCGGTGACTCCCAACGTGGAGTCAACAAGTCTGGTGAGCACCATGAAAGCTCCTGTAACCCAGCCCTGCCAAGGAGAGCCTTGGGCTCCCACTTCTGTTCAACCAACTGTGTTTGTCGGGGGCAGCGGGGCTTCTGCACCCATTGTAGAAGTGGTCCTGCTTGAGATGGCATTGATTGCGGACCATCTAATTGCCCAAACACACCAAGCCTGTAGCTGGGCTTCGAAGGTCCGGGGGGACCCAGAGGTCTCCGGACCGATTGACCTTTTGATACGCTGTCTTTCCTCAGTTGTCCCTGTTAACAAGTGTGACTTTTTTTACATAGTTATGGAGATGTATATTAAGGGATTCAGGGGGGAGGGATATGGCAGTGTGGCCGCTTTAAGGAGGCGAGCTCCACTGACCATGTGACTGGCTCGGGGCCAATCGTGCATTCCCGCGTGAACCCCGGCCAATTGGGAGTTTGCGCGGAGCCCTGGGAGAAAGACCCTGGGCAATGTGGACCAGGAACCTGAAGAGTAAATACCTATGTATAGTGTTGTGTATCTGTTATATATCTACCTTTGCCATTTATCAATAAACCTCTTTTGTTTACGACTGGAAACCTTCAGTGTATGTCTCGAGTCATCACACACGTCATATATCTAAAAAGTGTAAAGTTAGTTCAGAGAAAAAAATATTCACATTGAAATAAAAGGCCATGTTTAGTATCCGTAGAATCCCTACAATGCGGAAGGAGGCCAATTGCACCGACCCTGCAAAAGAGCACTCCACCAAAGTCCACTCCACTGACCTACCCCGTAACCCCAGCTAACCTGCACATTTTTGTGAAACTTGCGTGCAGTTTCAGCACGGCCAATTCACCTAACCTGCACATCTTTGGACAGTGGGAGGAAACCGGAGCACCCGGAGGACACCCATGCAGACACGGGGAGAAGGTACAAACTCCACACAGCCACTCAAGACGGAATCAAACCCGGGTCCTTGATCTTATGAGGCAGCAGTGCTAACCATTGTGACGCCTTGCTGCCAGTAAAAAAATTCAATATTTTGTTTGCAACTAAAATTTTGATTTTGTTAAACATTTTTTCTGGGATGGGGGGTTTTAGTAAATTGGTACCTTTTGAGTTATGGCCTTGAATTTTTCATCCTTCGAGCGCAGGCACTCAGTAGTCCCACAAGTGGCCGCAAAGGTTTGGTCCAGCCGTGGTCAATCGCAGAATGCCAATATACGGGCAGCCAGCATGAAATGCAGCTGGGAAATGCTCAGTGCTGCTGCGGAGGGCAGGATGAGGGTGGGCATGGAGAAAAGGAAGGATGTGGGCTAGCGCTTCAAATGTGCTCCCACAGTGGGGACAGGGAACTGCAAACCTGTAAAAAATAAATTGCAAAGGAAAAGCTTTGCAAAGAGTCTTTAGACAACACAAACCCCAGTCCCCTGGCAACTTTGTAAATTTTATTTCAGCCCTAATTTAAAAAATATATATATATATTTATTAAAGTTTTTAAAAAAAACAAAACAAGTTTTTCCCCTTACAAACAATAAACCCCCCCCCGTAACAAAATAACACAAAATCGCCCTGAGCAAGATATATACATGGTAAGGTGATATATTTACATAGCCTTATACACTGGCTCTCGCCCATTCATGCCAGTTTCCCCCACCCTCCATGTTATCCGCCGCTCATCCGTCCCCTCAAGCAATCTCTTGTTCCCCCCCCCCTCCCCCCCCCCCCACCCCAGGGTTGCTGTTGCTGCTGACCGACCTTCCTCTAACGCTCCGCGAGGTAGTCTAGGAACGGTTGCCACCGCCTGTAGAACCCCTGCGCAGACCCCCTTAAGGCAAACTTAATCCTCTCCAACTTTATGAACCCAGCCATGTCGTTTGTCCAGGCCTCCATATTTCAGCCCTAATGATCCATCCCGCCCTGGATCAAGGGTGCAGTTAATATGTCCGCCAGCCAAACATAAAAGCAGATGTGCCACATAATATTGCATCCAATTGGCTATTTAATGAGCTAAATTGGCTGCTTGATTATCTGCAGACGCGCCTTTGACTCACGCGCGCGTGGGCAACCAAATGATTGTGCAATGAACTCGGGGTGCATGCCCAACATCTTCTCCCGTTATTTCACATGCTTTCGGGTGAGGCGCGTACCCGCCTGAGCAACATAAAATTCTGTCCATGATGTCTTGACAGGTGCTGAGAATTTGGTGGCGATGAATGTTCCAGTCACAGTGACTGCTCACTTTCTATTCAACAACACGGAAGAATCAGTAATTGAGCTTATTCTGCAAAGTTCGTGTCAATGTTATCTATTAAAAACTGCAGCAGGACTTGCCAGAATGCTAATTTTGTTTTCAGCTTCAACTACCCAAGTTTTTTTAAATTAATTAAAAGTACATCGTTCTTGAGTAGACTCTGCAGTTATGTCAAATTGTGCAGTGAAGCCAGTCTTCTGTAAGGCAGTGTGTCAGCATCATTAGCTAATTGTGAATAGTGAGATATTTATTTGCACTGATATAAAAGATGGATCAGCATGAATTGTTAATGACTGAGCCAGATCGATAAAGTTTCACGACAGGGAATAACTAGCTGTCAATAAGAACATAAGAACATAAGAACTAGGAACAGGAGTAGGCCATCTGGCCCCTCGAGCCTGCTCCGCCATTTAATGAGATCATGGCTGATCTTTGTGGACTCAGCTCCACTCTCCGGCCCGTACACCATATCCCCGAATCCCTTTATTCTTTAGAAAGGTATCTCTCTTTTTCTTAAAAACATTTAAAGAAGGAGCCTCAACTGCTTCACTGGGCAAGGAATTCCAGAGATTCACAACCTTTTGGGTGAAGAAGTTCCTCCTAAACTCGGTCCTAAATCTACTTCCCCTTATTTTGAGGCTATGCCCCCTAGTTCTGCTTTCCCCGACCAGTGGAAACAACCTGCCCGCATCTATCCTATCTATTCCGTTCATAATCTTATATGTTTCTATAAGATCCCCCCTCATCCTTCTAAATTCCAACGAGTACAGTCCCAGTCTACTCAACCTCTCCTCGTAATCCAACCCCTTCAGCTCTGGGATTAACCTAGTGAATCTCCTCTGCACACCCTCCAGTGCCAATATGTCCTTTCTCAGGTAAGGGGACCAAAACTGAACACAATACTCCAGATGTGGCCTCACCAACACCTTATACAATTGCAGCATAACCTCCCTAGTCTTGAACTCCATCCCTCTAGCAATGAAAGACTAAACTCGATTAGCCTTCTTAATCACCTGTTGCACCTGCACGCCAACTTTTTGCGACTCGTGCACTAGCACACCCAGGTCCCTCTGCACAGCAGCATGTTTTAACATCTTACCGTTTAAATAATAATCCATTCTGCTGTTATTCCTCCCAAAATGGATAGCCTCACACTTGGCAACATTGAATTCCATCTGCCAGACCCTAGCCCATTCACCTAACCTATCCAAATCCTTTGCAGACTTCCGGTACCCTCTGCACTTTTTGCTTTACCACTCATCTTAGTGTCGTCTGCAAACTTTGCCACATTGCACTTGGTCCCCAACTCCAAATCATCTATGTGTAATCAGTAGTAATCAGTGACCATCAGATTTAGCATAAAATAAAATAAAGTTTGAGTGTTTTGCTCAGAGCTTCTATTTGTGAAGATATTCAAAATGTTTATTTACTTCCTCCAAAATGACGCTTGTGCCAGTGTGGCTGTCACGTCACGTTCCCTCGTTCCAGAAATTATTCCACTGTTCTAAGAATGGGAAGGGTCCATGCCACACCAACCCTTCGCTACATGATCACCTTCATAATCTTCCTCTCACTAACCTTGGCAGTTTATTGTACAGGAAGCATCCAGAAATTAACAGCCTGATGTATTGCTTTTCAATCTATTGCCTAAACTCCTGTTATAAGAAATAATAGGATAACGGTCTATCAGACTACCTAATCCCAAGGTCCCATCCCACCCTCCATCCACACACACAAGACAAACATAAGGTAAGGGTTGGTGAGGAATAAAAACAACAGGGATTAAAGGGTAGGTTTGAGATGAGTCTTCATTGCTGAAGTTGCGGCCTCTGGGAAATAGGTTTACTCAAGAGGTTCAGCTTGGCGCAATTCCATCCTTTGACCACCAGATGGCGGTATACCCAAGCGTTCCAGGTTGGTGCAATTCCGCTCTTCTGCCACTAGATGGCGGTAGGTATGGGTGTTCAGATCAGTGCGATTCCCATCGCTGGCCACCAGATGGTGCTGTACACAGAATGCTCAGATCGGTGCTGTTCTGCCTTTGTACCACCAGGTGGCTTTTGCCACCCTGAGATCATTACAGCCTGCCTGAGTTAACACAGGTTTCTATTTCCTTTGTCTGAACTCTACACTGGAACTCTGGCTGTACTTTGAGGAATATTCTCAGTTTAAGCTTCAATATTGAGCCCCTGACACACACAGTTCAAAGATTACTGGCCTGTGGGAAACAGCTGGCACTTTCACATGCAAGATCTCTTTCCCAGTTCTGATGGTGTCACTGCCCCTTTAAACAGGAAAGCCTTCACAGATTTGGTTAGAATGCCTCTTAAAAAGGTCTGGCAGAGAGAGAGAAGGAGAGAGATTCTCCAGAGTCCTTACACTTTGGCTTTCCTCACAGAACTGAACAAAAGATGGAACTCTCCAGAACACCCGTCTTCTTTCCTGAAATTTTCTGATTGGCTTCACCAACCACAAGCAACAATAGGAGAAGGTTGAAAATTCCATATCCACCAATTGGCTGCTTGCTTATCTATCAAACATCATCACTGGTTCTGCCACAGAACCTAACGGGGAAGTATTGACCTGCCCAACAGGACAGGGGTTTTCCAGCTCTGCCTAAAATCTGTAGTTTAACAGGAATCCCGAATGGTTCAATAAGTTGTCGCAGCTAACCAGAAGACTGTAAATCAAACCAGGCAGCAGAACGGGGATAAAAAGGGGGACACAGGGCAGGCAAAAGGTTTTACAACAATATCCTAACACAACTGCAAGAAACAATGTCTATTTGCTTAACAATGGAATCTCCTACTATGTTTCTTATGATCCAAATGCCTTTTACAGTCTTCAGCTGCTCCCTTTTCCATGATACCATCTTCACCTCACAGTTGTTAAACATCATCTATCTATTGGACAATTCAATAACTTGGCTAGGCTATACCTTTGTGTCCCACCTCTGTGCTCAACCTCTGAATGGTCATTCACCTCTCTCCTTCTAAAAAAAAAAGATTTACATTCAGAATATACCTATCACAATCACCTGAGGTTCCAAAGCTTTTTTTTACAGCCGGTGAAGTACTTCTGAAGTGTAGGAAATACAGTGACTAATTTACACACAGCAAACTCCCTCAGAAGTGTGTTAATGACCATTTCTTCTGTTTTTGTGGTGTTGATTGAGGGATAATTATTGGCCAGATCATGGGGGACAACTTACCTACTCTTCTAAATAATGCACCTGAGAGGACGGATAGGGCCTCAGTTTAATGACTCATCTAAAGGTTGGCACCTCTGACAATGCAGCTCTCCCTCAGTTCTGCACTGCTGTGTCAGTCTGGATGATTGTACTCATATTCTTGAGCGGGCCTTGAAGCCACAGCCTTCTGACTCAAAGTGAGCCATGGCTGACATGCCATGCTTATTTCTTAAGATGTCTAACAACACTCTGTAAAAGGTGCATGCTCCAGTTTACCCTTACTGTTGGTTCTTGACTTTAGGATTTTATAAAGGACAAACTTGCACAGATACAAGGCTTTGGCTCAACCACAAACCTGTTTATTAAAACACTCCTAATGCCCCAATACACAAGATTTTGAACTAGTGTAAATGACCCCTTACAACTGACAGATTAGCCCAATTTAAATCCGTCCATGATTAAACTGAAGCTCCCCGCAAACATACTAAAAAGAGTGACTTATTACTAAAAGCCTCCATTGAAAAACCACAACCATAGTCAATTCAACCCAAATCCCCTCAGGATTTAGTTGGTACGCATACATTATCCTTAAACCTCAGCCCCCCCCCCCCCCCCCCCCAAGTTGTAAGTTACCAATAACCCCCTCAGATTGATTGATAAGTTACATTTCCCCCACACGGCGGGTTCGCCCAGTAACAATTGTAGGTCCACAAATCATGTTGACCATTTCTGACTCTCCTTCATGACTACAATGACAAGCCCTACGGTCTTGGCCTTTTTATTACAAATCTTTTTTTAAAATTTAAAGTACCCAAATCTTTTTTTCAAATGAAGGGCCAATTCACCAACCCCGCACATCTTTGGGTTTGTGGGGGTGAGACCCACGCAAACACGGGGAAAATGTGCAAACTCCACAAGGGCAGTGACCCAGGGCCCGGATCGAACCCGGGTCCTCAGTGCTGTGAGGTAGTAGTGCTAACCACTGTGCCACCGTGCCGCCTTTTTATTACAAATCCTATCAAAATTATCAAAACACATTGCCCGAAGGCATTTTGCTGAGTGGCGAACATATTCCCTGAGATCATCCTGTCGGGTGGTCAGTGCTTAGCACCCTTTAGTCTGTTCCATGCCTTGGCCCAGACAAACCCATTCATTGCTGAGTTGTTTCCTCAACCAAAACAATGGGCCTTCATCCAGGGGAGATATCTCTGGCCCACAGACTGATATGCATGTAGCCAGTTCATTTCTCGAGATCATAAAATCCCTACAGTGCAGAAAGAGGCCGTTCGGCCTATCGGTCTGCACCAACCCTCTGAAGGAGTACCCTGCCTTGGCCCACTCCCCTTCCCTATCCCCATAACCCCACCTAACCTGCACATCCCTCGACACTAAGGGGCAATTTTTATCATTGCCAATCCACCTAATCCGCACATCTTTGGACTGTGGGAGGAAACCGGAGCACCCGGAGGAAACCCAAGCAGACACGGGAATAATGTGCAAACCCCACACAGGCAGTCACCCAAGGCTGAAATTGAACCCGGGTCCCTGGCGCTGTGAGGCAGCAGTGCTAACCACTGTGTCACCCTGGGGCCATTTATTGCACCAACTGTTACAATCATCTCCCAGCTTCTTTAATTGAGTTGTCTGATGGTAGCTCTCTCATGCCGTTGTTGTTATAATGTCCCAAGGTCCTTACATAGTATTGGTTTGGTTTCAATATTGGCATGCTTTGAAGATTAACCACTGACAGTATAGCCTGCCTCTGTGGACTGAGGTTTGGCCTGTTTATTTGCAGTATTTGTGACCATGAGTTTGGGGGTTTTGTATTTCATAAAGTCCATTTGGAGGGGATTCATAGATTACAATGTTCTGGAGAGCTTGTAGAATGTCACTGAATATTCCCCAAAAAGAGGTCCTCAGATTCTTAATTTTCCAATACTTAAGGCAAATATGCTATGCTAAGTATGCATGTGCTTAGCTCACTGAAAAAGGTGAATGCGTTAGTACCAACCTCTGCTAGCAAGAATTATTCCTGACTCATTCAGTTTACACGTATATTGCACTTAATATCATACCACACAATATCATCTAAGCACCAAGGATGTGGCTCTTTCTGATCTGTGCATTTCAGTACCACGTAGTGTGCCATATTTATTAAGTAGGATTATTTGATAGAATCCATTGCTGAGATAATTATTGAAAAGCCTCCTGAGTGGGCATGGTGTTGAAGCGGGAGATTCTTGACACTTGGTAACCTATTAAATGTGTTTGGTTCAATCATTACTTAGCAGTCCCATATTAATAGGCAAGTCCCTCATCCTGTCAGATGTTATCTTAGCCTCTTTCATGCTCGGTGTTCTCCCTCTCTTCATACTAAGCGGACATGAAGGCATCTGCGACTCCAACATCAACCACGTCTCCACCTCAAACTGTGGCCATCAACAATGCAGCGGACATCAGTGTGATTCTCTTGTATTTTGTTTTGGTTATCGGCGTTGGGCTATGGGTAAGTGTTTATTCCTTCATGCTGTTTGCGTTCTGTTTGAAGAGCTGGTGTAGACACGACAAGGCCAATAGCCTCCTTCTGCACTGTGACATTTCTGTGACTGTGGTTCTTCTTGAACACGTCTGCTTCAACGCCCCCATTAACCCGTCAGTCATAGTTCATTGAAATATTTCCCCATTTCTGTTTCATATTGTCCTGATCATGCTGTCTATCAGTGGGTACAGTCCTGTTGCCCCATAATGGGTAGAGATTCACTGCCTCATACTGAGTCAAACTCCACTCTCCAATACTGGGGCACAAACTCACTGCCCCATACTGCATATAGTTGTATTGCCCGATTCAGGGTAAAGACTCACTGTTCCATTGTGGAGTACAGACCCACAGTCCATACTGGGTATTGTTGTACTGGGTACAGACTCACTTTCCTATATCGGGTACAAATGCATTGCTCCATTCAGGGATATAGTTGCACTGCTTTATTGGGTACAGATCTACTGCTCCATACTGGGTGCAGTCGGATTACTCCATAGTAGGGTACGTCCCACTGCCCCATAATGGAGTACAGTTACAATGTCCAGTACTGAGTCCAGACCCACCGCTCACCCATACTGGATATTTACTTCACCTCCGACCGTGTAGAGTTCCACTGCTCCACTCAGGAACAGTCCCACATTGGGGTATATTTACAATGCTTTATTTAGGATAGGGACTCACTGACCTATACTGGGTGTAGTAGCACCGATCTATAACGATAGTTCTGTTGCTCCATACTGGGTTACAGTATGCATTACACTCCTGATTCGTGCCTTGTAGATTATGGACAGGCTTTGGTGAGTCAAGCCACTGACTTGCCAGCTTCTGACCTTGTTCTTGTAGCCACAGTATTTATACTGCTGTTCCAGCTCAGTTTCTGGTCAATGTGAGCATTTAGAAATGGTAATGCCAATGAATGTCATGCGGAGATGTTGGAGAAGGTCATTGCCTGGTACTTGTGTGGCACAAATGTTACTTGCCATCTATCAGTCCGAGTCTAAATGTTGTCCCTGAAATGCTGTTCCAGTATCTGAGAAGTCATGAATGGTACTGAACACTTTGCAATCATCAAAACATCCCCACACCTGACCTCATGGTGGAGGGAAAGTCATTGTAACCTTCTCAAGAGCAATTAACAAAATGCAATGATGGCTGGCCTTTCAATACACACATCCCAAGGATGACGAACAAAAAGCAGGACATAACCATGAAAATTCCTGCGATGATGTCTTGGGGCTAAAATGACTAGCCTCCAACAACTACAGCCATTTTCCTTTTTGCTACCTATGACTCTTGCCAGTGGAGTTTTCTCCCTGATTCTCACTGATATCAATTTTGCCACACTCAGTCATATCCAGCCTTGATGTGAAGGGCAGTCACTCTCACCTCAGCTTTGGTATTCAGGTCTTTCATCCATGTTTGTACCAACGTTGTAGTGAGGTCAAGAGCCAAGTGATCCTCAGGAATGCAAACAGAGCATCGGTAAGCAGGTTTATGCTAAGTGTCACTTGATAAGTATTGTCAGTGACGCCTTCCATCACTTTGCTGAAGATGGGGAGCAGACTGATGGGCAATAATTGGTTGTCTGTGAGCGCCGACACGAACCTGTTGTTGTTGCAGATGGGGGCTTTGTCGGACATCTCAGTTAGGCCGAAATGTTGTCGAAGTTGATTCCACGACTGGAGTGTTTCCACCACCATTGGGCTGATTGAGTGCTTCTTGGGTGGGGATGGGAGTGCAGCCGTGGCTAGGGCCCAGAGGGAGGTCCCCTTGCAGGAATCCTCCTCCGTGAGCACCCACTAGGCATCCGGCTCCGTTATCCACGCCTTTATTCTTTCTGCTGTTGCTGGCCAGTGGTAGTACTGAGGTTTGGGAGGGCTAGTACCCCCATGGATTTCATTCTCTGTAGAACCTTATTTTGGATCTATGCATTCTCTCCTCCCCCCCCCCCCCCCCCCCCCCCAACCCCCCCCCACACACACACACACACAAACACCTTAATTAGTTTGTCCAGTGAGTTAAAAAAAGGCCTTGGGAATATAGATTGGGATGCATCTAAGTAGGAAGTGGTACCAGGGCAGCAGGTTCATTTTGATCATCTGCTCCCTCCCTGCCAGGGAGAGTGGGAGTGTGTTCCATCTCTGCAGGTCCTTTTTAACTGCAGGTCCATTTGTGGACCCCTATCCAGTCGTGGGCAATTTGGATTCCCAGGTAGCAAAGTTTGTGCTGGGCCTGTTTAAACACAGCCCCACCAGCTCTGACCCTCCCCCTTGCGGGTTCACCAGGAAGATCTCGCTTTTGTTCATGTTGAGTTTGTAGCCCGAGGAGGTTCCAAACTTGTTCAAGAGTGCAATGATTCCTTCCATGCTGCTTTGTCACTCCGAGCTGTAGAGGAGCAGGTCATCCGCGTAGAGGGGATAGCAGGCGTCCCTGCCTCGTGCCCCTGTGCAGTTGTCAGTACTTAGAACTGGTAGTGTTTGTCTGTATGCTCGCCATGGGGGCGTTATAGAGGAGTCTCGCCCAGGTGGTGAATCCTGTTCCAAGCCTGAACCACTCCAGTACCTCTATGAGGTATTTCCTTTCAAATCTGTCAAAGGCATTTTCTGCGTCCAGGGAGACATCACCTCTGGTGTTCTCTCCCCGGAAGAGGTCATGATTACGTTCTGCAGGCACCTGATATTCAATGTTAGTTGTCTACCCTTGACAAAGCACATTTGGTCTTCTGCGACCACCTCTGGTCCACAGTCCTCCAGCCTTTTGGCTAGGATCTTGGCCTACATTTAAGTTTAGTAGCGAGATGGGTCTGTCGGAACCTCACTCTGTTGGGTCTTTGTCTTTGTCTTTTATAGGTATCAACGAGATTGAGGCTTGTGCCAGCATGTGCGGCAGTGTGCCCCTCGCCAGTGAGTCTGTGAACATCTCCCGCAGATGCGGGGCCAGCGCATCGTTTGTAGAAGTCCACTGGGGAACCATCCAGTCCCTGCGCCATCCCTTCCTGCATGGAGCTAATGCTCTCCATGACCTCGCCCAGTTCTATCCGTGCTTCCAGGCCCCATTTCCTATCATCCCCAACAACGGGCATGTCCAGTCCATCAAGGAACTACTTCATCCCCTGCTGGGGGCTCCGAGGTTTACAGCCCCTGGTAGAAGACCTCGAAGGCTTTGTTAACCTTGTCTGGATCAGTTACTAATCATAGAATTTACAATCATAGAATTTACAGTGCAGAAGGAAGCCATTCGGCCCATCGAGTCTGCACCGGCTCTTAGAAAGAACACCCCACCCAAGGTCCACACCTCCACGCTATCCCCATAACTCAGTAACCCCACCCAACACGAAGGGCAATTTTGGACACTAAGGGCAATTTTGCAAGGCCAATCCACCTAACCTGCACATCTTTAGACTGTGGGAGGAAACCGGAGCGCCTGGAGGAAACCCACGCACACACGGGGAGAATGTACAGACTCCACACTGACAGTGACCCAAGCCGGGAATCGAACCTGGGACCCTGGAGCTGTGAAGCAATTGTGCGAACCACAGTGCTACCGTACTGCCCTAAATGTGCCTCTGCTATTCCTAATTTGGGCGGCGCGGTAGCACAGTGGGGACGGCATGGTAGCACAGTGGTTAGCACGGTTGTTTCACAGCTCCATGGTCCCAGGTTCGATTCCTGGCTTGGGTCACTGTCTGTGTGGAGTTTGCACTTTCTCCCCGTGTCTGCGTGGGTTTCCATTGGGTGTTCCGGTTTCCTCCCACAGTCCAAAGATGTGCAGGCTAGGTGCATTGGCCCTGCTAAATTGACCTTAGTTTCCAAAAAGGTTGGTGCGGTCACTGGGTTACGGGGTTAGGGTGGAGGTGTGGGCTTAAGTGGGGTTAAGGGATGGTGCAGGCTCGATGGGCCTATTGTCCTTCTTCTGCACTGTAAATCCTATGATCAATTCTATGGTCTTGTGCGATCTCTTTTCTGGCTGCCTGCTTTATCAACTGTTGTGCCGGCAGGCGGCTGGCCTTGTCTCCGTGCTCGTATAGGGTCCCCCATGCCTGGAGGAGTTGGTGCATTGCTCTCCTCGTGGAGAGCAGGTCAAAATCCATCTGTAGCTTTTTCCTCTCCGCCAGGAGCTCTACGGTCGGGGCCTCAGAGTATCCACCTGCAGTATGGAGTCAACTAGCTGTTGCCTAGCCGCCCTCTCCTCCGGTTCTCTTTGTGCTTCAAAATCAGTCGTTTCTCCCCTGATTATGGCCTTCAGCGCCTCCCAGGAGGTGGAGGGTGAGACCTCCCCGTTCTGGTTGTTATTTATATATTCAACTATGGCCTGTGATATTTTCTCACAAAAGGCCTTGTCAGCCAATAAGGCCATGTCCAACCTCCATGTGGGGCATTGGGCACTGCCTGTCTCCAACCTCACATCCATATAATGTGGAGCATGGTTGGAGATTACGATTGCGGAGTATTCCGCCCTAACCAACCCTGGAAGCACTGATTTCCCCACTACAAAGAAGTCGATCCTTGAATATACGTTATGCATTTGGGAGAAGAAGGAGAACTCCTTCTCCCATGGGTGGGTTAATCGCCATGGGTCCACCGCCCCCATCTGCTCCATAAAACGGCCAAGTTCTTTGGCCATGCTGGAGGTCCTTTTCCGTTTTGGGGTTCGAGCTGTCCGTCTTTGGGTCCTGTGCAGATTAGGTGGATTGGCCTTGCTAAATTAAGTCCTCCCCCCCCCCCCCCCACCCCCCCCAATGATGAATCTGTGCGTATCTATGCCAGAGATTTCTGCCATGGTCTTCTTTATAAACTCCGTGTCGTCCCAATTGGTAACGTACATGTTAACGAGGACTACCGGTACCCCATCCAGGACACCGCTGACCATGACGTACTGTCCCCCTGGGTCCGTAACTGTCCTTGGCGACATGAACATCGTCCCCTTATTAATTAAAATGGTTACCCCCTGGCCCTCATCCCATAGCAGGAATGGTAGGTATGTCCCACCCAGCCCTTCCTTACCCGCAGGCGGTCCTTTTCCCTCAGATGTGTCTCTCGGAGGAAGACTATGTCAACTTTCATATTCCTCAGATGGGTGAAGACTCTGGATCTTTTCACGAGGGCGTTAAGTCAACTGACATTCCAGGTGACTATGGTGGTGGGGCGTTTTTGTCCCCTTGTTCCTGTGGGATTAACCATATTCGCTTGGTGGACGTGCCCCTGCACCCTGGGGTTTCCCTTTGTTAGGGGCCGTCCAAAATGGCCACGGTCACTGTTCTCCCCATGAGGTCGGGCCCCTACACTCCAGGGTTTCTCTTTGTCCAGGGGGAATCCAACATGGCCGCCAACTGTGTGTCCACCACATGGATATGCCCCTGCACTCCGTGGTCTCCCTTTGCCCAGGGACCCTTCTAGGTGGTTGCTTGCAGCATCATTTTGTTCCAAGCCACCACGTGTGGTGTTTTTGATCTGTCCTTGCCTATTTCTTTCTCACTATGCCCCCCCCCCATCACCTTCCCCCCCCCCCCCCCAGAGTCCACTCCCCAATCCCCCTCCCCCCTGCTTCTCTCCCCAGTTACATCCCCGTCCCGTTGTCTTCCCCCCCCCCCATTGCCAGGCGCTTTCCCCCTTGCTGGGGGCACGCCGCATGAGCCCTGGTGCTAGCTATCCCGCTAGTGTGGCGGCTCCCCTCGCAGGAGTTACTGTGCTTCCTTCCCTCGCCTGCTCTCTAAAGTTCTTGCTCGCTCTATTCCCTGTCTTACCCTGTACTTGTCTGGACCCCACTCATCCTTCCCTTTATCGCTCGCTACCTCCCTTTTTCAGAATGAGGCCATGTTCTCCCACGTAAAGCAGTCTCTGTGGTGGTGGTTTGATGTTGGTTGTACAGATTGTGGTGGGAGGTGCTCTTTCCTCCCCCTTCCCCATGCTAGAACATTGCGGCCTTACAGTCTCTTTCTGTGGGCTCCTCATCGTTTTCCTTGTTGCCGCTTTTCCAGTCTGCGACAAACCTATCCAACTCCAGAGGGACTGTAAAAAAGTGTTCTTTGCCTTGGTATATGACCCAGATCTTGGCTGGGTACAGCATACCAAATCTTATGGTGCTTTTGTACAACGCTGCCTTTGCCTTGTTGAATTCGGCCCGGTACGTGTCCAGGTCAACCCCAATATCCTGGTATATATCTTATGTCCTTCCCAGCTGCAGTTCTTGGACTGTCTGGCCCAGCGCAGGATTCTCTCCCGGTCTTGTACCGGTGCAGTTTCGCTATAATCGCCCTTGGCTGGTCCCCAGCTTTGGGCTTTGGTTGGAGTGACCGGTGTGCCCTGCCTATTTCTGGTGGGTTGGGGAAGGCATCCCTTCCCACCAGGTTGCCCAGCATTTGGGTCACATAGTCTGTGGGATCCCTACCTTCGATCCCCTCCAGTAGGCCCATGATTTGTAAGTTCTGCTGTCCCGACCGGTTCTCTTAGTCCTTGACCTTTCCTTTTAGGCTGTCTGGTGTCGTGACAAGCCTCACCACATCTTTTTCTAGGGTGACAATCTGGTCACTCTGATCCGTTATGGCCCTTTCCAGCTCTGTGGTCATCGCCTCCTGGGCCTCCAATCTCTTTTCAGCTTTGTCCATGCGCCAGAGCTTTGGCTACTGTGCACTTTCCACCACCTGAATGTCCGATTTTGTCTCATTCCTGTGCTCCCTCAGTGCCCTTGAGAGGAACGTCATCCAGCCACACCCCTGGTGAGGGAGGGCTTCACGCGCGGCTGGTCGGGCCCTCTTGCCCCGGTGAAGTTCGGGTTTCACCGCTGTGGTAGTCACCACTGTTGTATTATATTGTATATATGGGTATTACGATAAGGCCCCTGTACTACAGGTACGGGGGTAGATCCCTGCCTGCTGGCTCCGCCCAGGAGGTGGAGTATAAATGTGTGTGCTCTCCAAACAGCAGCCATTTTGTAAGCTGCTGTAGGAGGCCACACATCTCTGTGCAATAAAGCCTTGATTACATTCTACTCTCGTCTCGTCGTAATTGATAGTGCATCAACCGCCTCGTGCGCCGGTCGGCTCGCCTGTTCGCTGCTGAAAATTTAAACTAAGGCAGGCCTGCCAAGTTAGGGAATTTCCTAATTCAAACTACCCACCTCAGTGGCAAAAATATGACCCTCATTGTGTAGCCTGTGACGAATGGCTAATTGGGTGAGCCACCATAGGCCAGCCAAACCTTTGAAATCTCCCACAGTAACTGTCAGCGCTCCCAAAAAGAAGAGAGAAAATGGCAGAAGTGATTTGGGAAAGTTCTGTCGACATTTCAGGTCATACTTACACTTTCAGTTTATCAAAGTTATGTTCAGATTTCCATTTCAAATTAACGTTAAACTGAAACAGGGCCTCACTTGACTTCTGAATAGAACACTTGGTTTTCTCCAACAATGCTGTACTCTCCTAGTTATGCATGAAGCATCAGCCTAAATTGAAACTGGAGTGAGTCTAATTATTTACCATTCACAGCAAAATAGAGTAAAAGTTTTCTTCCAATACCTACAAGGGAACCTGACCAAATACTCTCCTAACGTTGATGTTAATTTATTAGTGTTAAATGTGTAATTACTTCAAAAAACACAATGGTTCGACTGAAAGGGAAGAAAACCAACTTCCCCAGGAGTTTCCAGGTATCTGGGGCGAAATTCTCCGGAAATGGCGCGATGTCCGCCGACTGGCGCCCAAAACGGCGCCAATCAGACGGGCATCGCGCCGCCCCAAAGGTGCAGAATGCTCCGCATCTTTGGGGGCCGAGCCCCAACATTGAGGGGCTAGGCCGACACCGGAGGAATTTCCGCCCCGCCAGCTGGCGGAAACGGCCTTTGGTGCCCCGCCAGCTGGCACGGAAATGACATCTCCGGGTGGCGCATGCGCGGGAGCGTCAGCGGCCGCTGACAGTTTCCCACGCATGCGAAGTAGAGGGAGTCTCTTCCACCTCCGCCATGGTGGAGACCGTGGCGGAGGCGGAAGGGAAAGAGTGCCCCCACGGCACAGGCCCACCCGCGGATCGGTGGGCCCCGATTGCGGGCCAGGCCACCTTGGGGGCACCCCCCGGGGCCAGATCGGCCCGCGCCCCCCCCAGGACCTCGGAGCCCGCCCACGCCGCCTGGTCCCGCCGGTAAGGTAGGTGGTTTAATTTACGCCGGTGGGACAGGCAATTTATCGGCGGGACTTCGGCCCATCCGGGCCGGAGAATCGAGCGGGGGGGGGCCCGCCAACCGGCGCGGCGCGCTTGTCGCCCCCACTGAATATCCGGTGCCGGAGACTTCGGCAACCGGCGGGGGTGGGATTCACGCCAGCCCCCGGCGATTCTCCGACCCGGCGGGGGGTCGGAGAATGTCGCCCCTGTATGCAGTTCGAGGGTTAACAATCAAGTTTCTTACTGAATGAGGAAGGACATGGTTAATTTAAGAGTAAGGCTATTAATCTTACAAGCTAAATTTCTGAATACTCCATCTGACCCTGTAAATGTTTACGGAGTGCAAGAGTCAAAAGGCCTACATATAATTACAAGGGAAAATTACTGAGGAATTTTAATTGCACAGTCATTTAGCACAACTGTCAGTACAAGCTAAAAATTGAAGAGGAACATTATATCAAAGATCTTGTTTACTCTGTTAGTTTATTGACTGGAACCAATCATCATTTTGCAAGGAACCCAACAGTGCGTGCTCATGTGATCTGCACAGGGCTATTAGAAGGTTAAGTAAATGGAAGTATCTGATTCCTTCTTCCAGAATGCTTTAACATTGCCAGGAGGCTATCATTAGCACTGGCGGAGAGATAGGTAAGGCACAAGACATTAACACTGGTGAAGAGATAGGTAAGCCACGAGTATATAAAAGGGTTTCCAAAAATACAGCTCTCTTAATAGTGATATTGTAGTGCCCTGGATCTGGTGTATTTTCTCCCTTTATTGGGCGGGATTTACTGACCACCCCAGCAAGCGATTTTTGGCGCAGAGGTGACCCGCCAGCCGGATCTACCGGTCCCGCCATTGAGCTTCCCTTGCCGTCGGGAAACCCATGCACCGGCTTGGGACCGGAATGGTCCTGCCCAAAGTGGCCATTGTGTCCTCATTGTACTCCTGATAGATGAAGAGATTGACTAAAAGTTGTGCTTTAATTTCTTTTGAGATTGAGCACGGCATCCCTGGCACCATTCTGCCAGGACTACAAATTGGCAGACTGCCCTTACACTTTCGTTCCCTGCCCACCTCAACCCAATGATTTCAATAGAGAATAAAATTCTCTGTTGACCCAACCTTGCTGGTGGTGGGCTAGATTAAAATTGAGGTTCAGATTTTTCCACTTATATGTATTTCTTCATGGCAGACACCATTCTAGTAAATCTACATCATAATCTTTCTAAGGCCTTAATAATCTTCCTGCAATGTGGAGCACCATAATGCACACAAATCTCTAGCTGAGGTCTTATTACAGATGTACATAGAATCAGCATTATCTCCTTGCTTTTAGGTTCTATAATTCTTGTGAAAAGAGCTAAAAAGTTGCAACCTCACCAACTTGAGATGGTTCCTTTAATGTCCTGTGAACTATATGCCTAGGTTTCACAGCATGGTGGTGTTGTGGTAATGTCACTGGACTATAATCCAAGGCACAGAGTAAATGTTCTGGAATCATGGGTTCAAATCCCATCAGAACTGCTGGTGGAATTTAAATTTAATTAATGCATTTGTAATGGTGACCATGGCAACTATCATCGATTGTTGTAAAAACCCATCTGTCCTTTTGGGAAGGGAATCTGCCTACGTGTCTACATGCTTACATGGTCTGGCCTACATGATTCCTGATCCACAGCAATGTGGTTGGCTCTCATCCCTGTAAAATGGCCTACGAGCCACTCAGTTCAAGGGCAATTAGGGATGGGCAACAAATGCTGGCATCACATGAAAGCAGAAAGAAAAATAAAACTTCCAGTCAGAGTCTGTTTTCAGCTGTGTTTTGGTCAAAATGCTACAACTCACACCTATTTGTATTGAATTGCATGTCACCTTTTAGGCCTTTTCACACCACCACCCCTCTACCTTACCAATAACACCTTGTAACAACCTTTTTTCTTCTGAAGAATTAATTATACCTCCTATTTTGGTATTGTAAGTGTCCTGCCTGTTTGTTCTTGTTTATTCCCTGTCTATCCCTTGCTTTCCCTCTTTCTTTTCTTTCTGCAGTTACATTTTTTGATCCATGGATGTTTAATGGACCTGTGATCTTAAGGCAAAGCAGCCTTCACCTTTAACTCAAACAGGAAGATCCAGAAGCCTGTGCTGTTTTAGACTGGCATCCGTGATGATTCGGATTGATTGATGTGGCTGGTGGGTCAATGAATGGGCCTAAAAGGCAGTGCGCTGCCAAGTAAGAGGTGGCGATAGGACCTGTTCCCACTGATATGGTCCAGAGACTTAAAGAGCTTTCAGTTTTCCTTTTGGAAGCTAAGGGAGAAAAGCTCTCTTTTTCCCGCTGTTTTCTCCAGCAATAACCAGCGAATTCTCACCAAACGGTCATTGTGGGAACCAACTCAATGCAGTAAAGGCTGATGCAAGCAGAGACCAGGGGCGAAATTCTCCGTTATCGGCGCAAAGTCCGCCGACCGGTGGCAAAAACGGCGCAAATCCCACCTGCATCACGCCGCCAAAAACGTCGCAATGTCTCCGGCCCGGAATGGGCTCGCAGCGACACGACGCTATCCGCGCTTGCTCACGCGCTTCACGCCGTGCGGCGTCATGCACGTCGCACGGCGTTACGGCTCATTAAGGATGCGCTGCTTCCCCCACCCGACCAGAACACCCGACTGGATGGCCGCCCGCCGCTCAGACCCGAGGTTCCAGTCCCGCGACATTGAGGCGCTCCTGGACGCAGTAGAGCAGAGGAGGGAGGCCCTGTATCCCGGACATGGCCGCAGAGTCGCCCCACGCCACAGCCGGCGTCTGTGGAGGGAGGTGGCAGAGGCCATCACCGCTGTGGCCCTGACACCACAGACAGGCACCCGGTGCCACAAGAAGGTGAACGACCTCGTCAGAGCAGCCAGGGTGAGCCTCCCCCCCTGCCCGATATCCATATCACCCATATCCCCCCTCCCCCATATCCCCCCTCCCCCATATCCCCCATATTCTCCTCCCCCATATACCCCATATCCCCCCTCCCCCATATCCCCCCTCCCTCATATCCGCCTTCCCCCATTTCCCCAAGTGAATCCAGTCCTAACCTTAACCTCTGCAATACACGCGCAACCGACGGCGAGCATTCATATACCTGTCTAACATTGTTGCCTTTTACCCCTGCCACCCCCCCCCCCACAGGAGAAACGCGCACACAACACCAGGGAGCATGTGAGGACTGGCGGAGGCCCCGCTGATGAGAGGCCACTGACCGAACATGAGGGAAGGGCCCTGGAACTGGCTGGCGGACCTGAGGACCGGGAGGTTGCTGATGCAGAGGTCGGGGGCCCACCAGCAAGTGAGCCACCGACAGCCCGTCCCCATATCCCCCCTCCCCCATATCCCCCCTCCCCTATATCCCCCCTCCCCCATATCCCCTGATCACTGCCTGCGTGACTAACCATGCATGCTTCATTGTGTGTCGCAGGAGCAAACGTCGAGGCACCCATCCCCGCAGATGCAGATCGCCCGCATGATGCTCCTCGGAGACCACGGGAGACAGAGAGACCCGGACCCTCCAGCATGCGACGCCCGCAGGATGCCCCTCGGAGACCACGGGGGACGGAGAGACCCGGACCCTCTGGCATGCGACGCCCGCAGGATGCCCCTCGGAGACCACGGGGGACGGAGAGACCCGGACCCTCTGGCATGCGACGCCCGCAGGATGCCCCTCGGAGACCACTGGAGATGGAGAGACCCGGACCCTCTGGCATGCGACGCCCGCAGGATGCCCCTTGGAGACCACTGAAGATGGAGAGACCAGGACCCTCTGGCATGCGACGCCCGCACAATGTCCCTCGGAGACCACTGGAGATGGAGAGACCTGGAGCAACAGGGAGACGACGCCCCCGTCTCGTGCGGGTGCGACGACGCAGGCGTGTGCCACCCAGCGACGAGAGGGGCAGCCACAGGCCCCCGTCACAGGCTAGCCATGAAACCACTACCCAGGACACCACTACCCAGGACACCACTACCCAGGACACCCCTACCCAGGACACCCCTACCCAGGAAACTGAAATACAGGACAGTGACACAGATTGGATGGGCGGAGACGAACTGCCACCCCAAAGTGCCATGGACTCAGAGTGGGACGATGCGCACGACACAACGCCACTGATGTCACCAACACCCTCCACCATCGCAGAGACGCTCACCTCGGTTGGGCACTTTAGTGATGAGGCGTCTGGTACACTCAATGGTGCGCACAACACAGCCGTCCCGGTACAGCAGGTGGAGGTAGGAGCAGCAGAGGGGCCGGGCGGTCGGAGGGCAGCCCAGCCCAAGCGAACATCTGCCGCCCAGATGGATGCCGGGTTCCTGGAGTTACCACACCCACCCATAGGTCCGATGCAACCACCGACCCGGAGACGAGCGAAGAGGGTGACGGGCGGCTTGCGGCGGCTGCAGTCGCAGGTGGAGGAGTCCACCCGCGTCCAGGAGCTGAGAGTGGTGCCGGTCATGCATGCCACCCAGGTCGACACCGCACGGGTGGTGTCCGCGGTGGAGGCAATGGGTGCGACGGTGTCAGACATGGGGAACGGTTTGCGAGGCCAGGGGCTTTCCGTGCAGGCGGCGTCTGTGGCCCAGGACATGGCTGCCCTCTCACAGGAGGCCATGAGCCAGCGCCAGCGGCAGATGGCAGAGGCGCTCAACGCCATGGCCCAGTCTCAGCAGGCCATGGCCCAGTCTCTGCAGTCCATGGCCCAGTCTCTGCAGGCCATAGCTGAGGGCATCGGCGCCATTGCCCATGTGCGAGACGGCGTCGCACAGTCACAGACAGGGTTTGCCAATCCCTTGAGCTCCATGGCTGCAAACCTGCAGACCCCTGTCGATACCAGCACGGGCCTCCAGGACTGGCAGCGCCAGATGTCGGGGGGGCGTCGGATGGCCAGTCCGTTCGCATCCCCCACCCATGTAGAGGCCTGGGGGCCATCGGGCACCGCGAGGGAGGAGGAGGTGCTGTGGTCCGTCCCGGGTCCCCCTGTAGGGGAGGTCCCGAAACACCGCGACACCTCGGACTCCCCCCCTTCCGTCCCAGGTGCATCGGGTGGGCAACGGGCAGGACAGGCTGGCAGCGCGCCATCCCAGTCGCCCGAGCCCATCTAGGCCAGGACGCCCCAGGAAACGGCCGCCAAAGGGATCCCGTGTCAGAGGGCAGGAATCACAGGAGTCCACCTCCAGTTCTGCTGAACCGTCTGGGGAACCACTTGGACGTAGTCATAGGGTCCCTAAGGCCAAACAATTAGACACTGAGTAAGTTGGCACGGGTGCAGGGCACAGATGAGTTTTAGGGGCTAGGGCATGTGCATGAACTCCTTTGGTTATTAAAGTCAATGTTACACCTACAGAAGCTGCCTTTGTGCTCTGTCCAAAGCGTTGAGCGCAAGTGTGTGTGTGAGGGGTGGTCATACCTCAGCCCTATGTGAGTCTGCCCCTTGCCCCTGGGCCGCCATCAACATCCCCCCGGGCAGAGGACGGGACCGTGCGCTGCAGTGTCACAGCCGCAATGCAGGGATGGTCCGGGTGGATGGTGGTACTGTGGCCATGGGTCAGACATAGTCCAACGATGTGGAGCCAGGAGCTCATCGCAGGGCGGGTTGTCATCATCCTCCATGGCCTGCAATAGAAACGCGTCCACCCGCAACTGTGTGAGCCCGGCCCGTTGTGCCGCCGGTGGATCGGCAATGGGGGGGTGGTGTGCATGCGGGTGGGGTGGGTGGGGTTGGGGAGGGGGGGGGCGGTGCTGGGTGGGTGGATGGGTGGGGGCTGGCGGTGGTCGGCTGTTGCCATGGTGTGTGGTCTGTGGCCATACTACCCGATTCCCACGCCCATCTAGTCAGTGAAGCGGGCGTCTATCAGTCTGTCCCGTGCCCGCTGGTCCAGCCGGTAACGGTGGACAGCCACCCGCCTGTGTCTACCCCATCTGCCCTGACCATTGCCCCCATCCCCCTCATCTGGGGAGGACTGCGCCTCTTCCTGCTGCTCCTCCACTCCGCCCTCCTCTGCCTGCGGCACATCGCCCCTCTGCTGGGCTATATTGTGCAGGACGCAGCACACCACAATGATGCGGCCGACCCTATCTGACCGATACTGGAGGGCGCCCCCAGAGAGGTCTAGGCACCTGAAATGCATCTTCAGCACGCCAAAGCACCTCTCCATCACTCCCCTTGTCGCTACATGGGCATCATTATAGCGGTTCTCCGCCTCATTGCGTGGCCTCCATTTTGGCGTCATCAGCCTCGATCGCAATGGGTAGCCCCTGTCACCCAGCAACCAGCCCCTCAGCCGGGGATGGCGTCCCTCGTACATGCTGGTAATGTATGAGCGCGACAACACGTATGAGTCATGTACACTGCCCGGGTAACGGGCGCAGACGTGCAGGATCATCATGCGGTGGTCGCAGACCACCTGTATGTTCATCGAATAGGTCCCCTTCCTATTGGTGAACACGGCCCTGTTCTCTGCAGGTGGCCGCACGGCGACGTGCATCCCATCGATCGCGCCCTGGACCATGGGGAACCCGGCCACGGCAGAGAAGCCCACGGCCCGGGCATCTTGGCTGGCCCGGTCCACAGGGAAGCGGATGTAGCGGTGCGCCATGGCATATAGGGCGTCTGTCACTGCCCGGATGCACCGGTGCACTGATGTCTGCGATATGCCGGACAGGACCCCACTCGGTGCCTGGAATGACCCCATTGCACAAAGGTTCAGGGCCAGCGTAACCTTGACGGACACGGGGAGAGGGTGTCCCCCGCCAGTGCTACGCGGTGACAGGTGCGCCAGCAGGTGTAGGATGTGTGCCACCGTTTCCCGGCTCATCCGGAGTCTCCTCCTGCATTCTCGGTCCGTGAGGCCCTGGTATGACTGCCGGGGCCAGTACACACGGGGCGCCCTCGGGTGCCTCCGTTGCCGTGGGGCCGCGACGTCCTCCTCCCCCTCCTCGTCCTGTCGGTCAGGTGTCCCTCCAGCCTGGTCGGCTGCCGCCTGCCCCTCTGCGGCAGCCTGCGCCGCCTCTCTGGCACGCTCCTCCTCCTCCTCCTCCTCATCCAGGGCAACATAGACATTAGCGGCTGCCGCCACGTCGGCCAACATCGCTGGCTGATCGGAAAACATGACGGCCTGGGGGCGGGGGCGGGGGGGGGTGGGTGAACGGCATGTCATCATTGCCCATACCCCCTCCTCCCCCCAGCCAGGTGGCATGGACCGCATGGGTCCGACTGTTGGAGGCTGGCACCTGGCCAGGTGGACCAACTCACTTGCCCCCCCAAGTCCCTCCCCGGCATGGACCCCATCCTCCTCCCCGGCACGGACCCCATCCCCCTCCCCGGCACGGACCCCCCCCCCCCATCCCCCTCCCCAGCACGGACCCCATCCTCCTCCCGGCACGGACCCCATCCCCCTCCCTGGCACGGACCCCATTCCCCTCCCCGGCACGGACCCCATCCCCCTCCCCGGCACGGACGCCCCCCCCCATCCCCCTCCCCGGCACGGACTCCATCCTCCTCCCCGGCACAGACCCCATCCCCCTCCCCGGCACAGACCCCATCCTCCTCCCCGGCACGGACCCCATCCCCCTCCCCGGCACGGACCCCCCCCCCCATCCCCCTCCCCGGCACGGACCCCATCCTCCTCCCCGGCACGGACCCCATCCCCCTCCCCCTCCCCGGCACGGACCCCATCCCCCTCCCTGGCACGGACCCCCCCCCCATCCCCCTCCCCGGCACGGACCCCATCCTCCTCCCCGGCACGGACCCCATCCCCCTCCCCGGCACGGACCCCATCCCCCTCCCTGGCACGGACCCCATCCCCCTCCCCGGCATGGACCCCATTCTCCTCCCCAGCACGGACCCCCCCCATCCCCCTCCCCAGCACAGACCCCCCCCCCATCCTCCTCCCCGGCACGGACCCCATCCTCCTCCCCGGCACTCACCCCCCCTCCCGGCACTCCCCCGGAGCCCAGCCCTCTCTAACCACCCCCACCCCCCCGCCACACACACACTCACAAAACCCTACACACACCTCTCCCCCACACATTCAGACTGCGGCCACGCCATCGCCTCTCCAGCGGCCAACCCCCCAGGCCGTCACCCACCTCCACGCTGGTCGGCGTCAACCTTGAGCACAGGTTGACGCCGATTGAAAGGTGGTTTGATTTACGCCGACGTGACCCGTCATCACGTCGGCAGGACTTCGGCCCATCCGGACGGGAGAATATCGGCAGCCCCAAAATCCATTGCCTTGCGCCCACCCGTGCCATTCTCCGAGATGTGCGGCGCCATTGACGCCCCGCCGACTTTTCTCCCTTCGGAGACTTCGGCGGGCGGTGGAGGCAGAATTTCCGGCGGCCAACGGCCATTCTCCGACCCGCTGGGGGGTCGGAGAATCCCGCCCCAGAATCTGACAACTCTCTCTGTAACAGGCTGTTGCGAAGCCTGGAAAAGCTGTAACGTATTGTTAACTGCAAGGAAGATCATTACAGGCTACAAATCACAGACTTTAAACATGCTCATACTTTGAAGAAAGTGCACTGAAGAACTCATCATCTGAAGCAAGGACTCTTATCTTTTGACCTTAACCCTTAATATTTTACCCCTTTCCATTCCTCTGTCTGTCTTGTGTGTGGGTAGAGGGTGGAACAGTTAGCATTAACATAGAATTTACAGTGCAGAAGGAGGCCATTTAGTCCATCGAGACTGCACCGGCTCTTGGAAAGAGCACCCTACCCAAGGTCCACACCTCCACCCTATCCCCATAACCCAGTAACCCCACCCAACACTAAGGGCAATTTTGGACACTAAGGGCAATTTATCATGGCCAATCCACCTAACCTGTACATCTTTGGACTGTGGGAGGAAACCAGAGCACCCGGAGGAAACCCACGAACACACGGGGAGGAAGTGCAGACTCCGCACAGACAGTGACCCAAGCCGGAATCGAACCTGGGATCCTGGAGCTGTGAAACAATTGTGCTATCCACAATGCTACCGTGCTGCCCGTTAAAGGGGGAGTCTGGCATTAGCTTGACATTAAGCAGCTGTATTCACTGCATTTGTTACATTTGTTCTAGTTATAAGTAAACAGCAATTGTGTTTAAACTTACAAACCTGGTGACTGTAATTATGGACGGCCAAGGGCCAAAGACTTTGGGTATTTTAATCAGAATTATTGCTTAATTCACTTGTGCTGTGCCTCTGTGGTTTGTGGGGCTGGAATTGACCATGCACTAGCCCAGGGTGTTGTAACAGCATCATCCAAAATACATCCAAATCATTGATACACTCAGTGAACAGAAATGACTCCAGAATAGGAAATTGTGGGACACTGCAATCCACTTCCAACCACTCTGATAAACTGCTTTTAACCAGTGCTTTACATTTTCCACCTACTAATCATTTTTAATTTGGTTTGGTGTCCTCCCTCTAATTCTATGCTGGAAACTTTCTTGTGGCATCTTATTAATGGCTTTTCTATATTTTGCATGCACTAGATATGCTGCATTTCCCCATCTACCATGTCTGTCACCTGATCAAAGAATTCTGAGGTTTGTAAAGCACAATTATCCATTTTGAAATCCGTGCTGCTTACTATTATTCCCTTTTCATTTCAATGGTAATTTCATCTTAATTAAAGATGCTCTTTCCCTTCCACAGATATCAAGCTAACTGGCCTTTGATTATCCAGATTAACTGTTTCCCTTTTTAAAACCGGGTTTTATATTGATACTCTCCAGTCCTCAAACACATATCCACGGTCAAAGGAGCTCTGAAACTATGGGCAGGAATTTCCTACCCCCATGGCAGCAGAGGCAGCTCGCCATCGGTCGCCTGCAGGATCTTCCAGTCCCATCAATGTCTATGGTGTTTTGCGTGACTCGCCCGTCCTGCCACTGGGGAACCCGCCACGGGGAAGTCGCCTTTGGTGGGAGCAGAGACATCCCTTTCCCCAAACAACAGCCAATATTAAGTAACTCTATGAGCTAAATCCAGCAAATAATTACTACACCCAAGTTAAGATGGTCACCTCTGGGAAATAGTCTTCAGGTTCAGTGAAGGCGGAAAATGGCGATTTGTCATGGGAGACTAAGGGTGTGATTCAGTGACCCCGTTGCGCCCAGTGTGGATCTGGGCGTAATGGGTGAATGGCGCGCAATCCCAAAATTGGGTTTTGTGTCGGGCCGGTCGTGAGTCACCCAACTCGCTCTGCCCAGCGCAATCTGGATCTCGTCCTCGCTGGTTGAGACCCAGAATGACTAAATACCCGGACACTAGGTTCACCATGTCCCCGGGACTCACCTGCCTGGGAGACCTCGCTAGGGTGCCGTTTAGTACTGGCCCACACAAATGTCTCCCAGCCCATTGCAACCACCAAGAAACACCTGCTGCATGTGTCAGGGCTTTAACTTGAGTCCCCTGAATTGCACCCTAAATCTGCAACTGCTCCACTTCTAATGTCAGCTGTCTCGCCCCCCCTCTCCTAGTGTCCTACAGTTATACGATTTATTTCCCTTTGGTGTTATTCACCATGTGGAATGGGCTTTTGGCAAGTAAGTGTCAATTTCCTTACCTCTCCACTTTGAAGTTACCACCTGTATAGCCCATTATTTACTCGAGTCATATATGTTAAATACTTGTTTGCACTGATAGGCGAATTTACATCTCTTCATTTCTCCAGACGTTTGCCTCTAATTTGTTTTTTAATCTTAATTTTCCCACATTTTTATCAAATCAGGGAAAGAAATTTGCTATCCTCATCTAGCTGGCCTACATGTGACTCCAGACCCACAGAAATGTGCTTGACTCTTAAGCACCCTCTGAAATGGACTAGCCAGCCACGCAGTCCAAGGGCAACAAATTATTTCCCGGCTAGCAATGCCCATATCCCATGCATGGAGTTCATACATTCATCCTGTTTCTACGTGGATTTCCTCCGGGTGCTCTAGTTTCCTCCCACAGTCCAATGATTGGCCATGGTAAATTGTCCCTTGGTATCCAAAGGTTAGGTGCGTTTACGGGGAAGGGGAGGAGTGGGCCTGGGTGGGGGTGCTCTTTCAGAAGGTCGGTGCAGGCTCGATGGACTGAATGGCCTCCTTCTGCACTTTAGTGATTCTAGGAATTTTTAAAAATTGTGCATATGTCATGTGAGCAAGTATTTGAAGAGCATATTCCCAACAGTGCCTATTACTCATTTTTTAAATGCAGTCAGCAACTCTAGATTATAAATAGGTCAAATACGGATGGTTGCTAATTTATTCAGCAACATACCATCTGGGAAACACTTGTTCATGTATTATTTGGAGGAAGAGGAGTCGGGTGAGAAAGAAGCATTCATGATGCTTGGGAGGTGAGGAATCTTTATCTGAAGAGGTTACCTAAGAACAAAAGGGCTTTCCTAACCCTAGCAGAGGACCACCAGCTTCACAGGCAGGAGGATAGTCTGAGAATTACACTAACTGCTGCAACTTGCAACCAGATTGTAAAATTGGCACAGTACTGCCAGGAACAGTGAAGGTCACCAACCCCTTGAACTCTAATTCCTTTATTTCATCTTGGTGTTTGCAGGGGGCTACTGGTGACACGAGCAACATACATCACCAGTGCATTCAGCAAGTTACTGGTGCCTTATTTGCCAGAGCCAACCATTACATTTTCTTCACTTAGTGATCCCAGAGATAAACAGACCCAAGCAATGTGGTCCTTTAGAATGACTGGATTTCTCAACATTCAGGCCCTTCATTCAGAACTGACTAAGTTGCACTATCATTGCTTTAACAGGTCAACCAGGGCAATCCAGGCCTCCAGCACCACCTTAAACACATTACATTCTATTCACCATGTCTATTATTTCCAGTGGCAACAGGATTTTTAAAAAGGAGCTGAAAGACATGGCTGAGGAGCCAGGGGAGGCATTGTTAGGATTATTGTCAGACATAATAGGTAACTTCTGAAGGGTCCTTATTAATCTGAAGTGTTAACTCTGTTTCTCTCCACAGATCCTGTCTGACCTGCTTAATATTTCCAGAATTCTCTGTTTTTGTTTCATATTTCCAGCATCTGTAGTATTTTGCTTTAGAATAACTGATGAGTTTAGCCACATGAGGTGAGCTTGGTGTGGGCTTCCACAATGCATTGATGTAATGGGAGTGCTCATGCACAGATCAGCAAGTCCAGGAGAAGGAACAGGTTAGGCCTGGCACAGGATTATGATGCCATCTCTTCTGATATGGCAACACATCTACACCAGTCTGAGTTTCCCCCCAACTTCTCTCCACTGAAGAGACCACATGACCCAGAAAACAGGCAAGGAACAATGACCATGAATAAAAGTGCTGCAGGGTAACGGGTGGCCATGCCCATTGAATTTGAGAGGCACTTTGGTCCTCTTGTTGACATTGAATGGCCACTCAACTCACAGGCCCTTGCTACGGGGCCTGAAGTAGGAAGAAGCACCAGTTTAGGAAGCTGAACACAATGCCTGCCAACTGATAAGAAACATATACTTGTCTTCTTGTGAATATAACAGTAGATGCTATGTATGGTCAATATTGTAGGACTGCTAATTTATTTCAGATGACGGGGAAGGTGGTGAGAGGCTGTGAAAGGAGTGGAAATTGGAAGCATTCTTGAAGTGTTCATGAGAATGATTTGTCAATCGAGATTTTGTGAATGGCTCATGTGACTCAGACATAGACTTATGACACCTCGGCCTCTTCTGGCTTAATTCTGCATGTCATCTTGTGTGACAGTGCCGGAAAAGAATGTAGTGAAGCACAGATCAGTATGCTACAATATTTATCTACCTCCTAACGCCTCTTCCTATCCTTGTAATATGTGCTCTTTGAAGGAGTCAATGTCGTGAGTATCCTTCCCCACAATCTTATCGGTCGCAAAATCTGCTCATGGTTAAAAGCAAAATAGAATTGCCATAGTCCCAGATGACCATAGTCTACTTTCTCCTTTGGTGGTTTAGCCTGAGGATCACCACACCTTGGTTGAGGAGCATGGTTGAGGAGGCAGGGCCTTCCTGAATAACCACAGCTGGTACTGGTATTGAACCCATGCTGTTGGCCTTGCTCTATTTCACAAACCAGCTGTCCTGCAACTGAGCCCCCATCTTAAATGCTGCCTTTTCGATCCAAACCAGAAACAGTAAGGATAATCTGGCAATGACTGCTACGTGAAACACATCTGACGTGTTTATTAATATATATTGTGTTTTCTTTAGTCCATGTGTAGGACCAATCGTTCAACTGTTGGTGGGTATTTCTTGGCCGGGAGGAACATGCAATGGTACACAGTGAGTAATGTTTATTTTATTGATTTACTTTATTCGTCAACATTTTCTTAAATTATAGAAAGCTACAATGCTGTAAACCTGAAATCCTAAGGAAACAAATACATTTAGATAAAATAAATTTAGAGTATCCAATTTTTTTTTCCAATTAAGGGGCAATTTAGTGTGGCCGATCCACCTACCCTGCACATCTTTGGGTTGTGGGGGTGAGACACACGCAAACATGGGGAGGATGTGCAAAACAAATCAATTTTAATCCACAACTGGACCATTGTTGGACAATGGACCTCAAATGGATGGTGAGACACAGATTGCATGCCAAAATACAGATGTTTGTGATTGATTAATCCATGGTTAAAAGACTGTAAACAACAGTAACTAACATTTAAGGCTAACACCCCTCAACTAGGCATCATTTAGATGGCAGTTGAATGGATTGGTGTTTCTGAGCTGAAGGTTCACTGTGCTAACTTATTTTGATGCCCAGTGCTCTTGAAACCTTTTATAGGTTAAAGAAAAACACTTTTTTAATATCCAAGACTCCATACCTGCAGCAGAAGGTAGCTTTATTATTTCAAAACTCACTCAGTCTCTTTCTTGAATTCCCCTCCAGGTTGGAACCTCACTCTTTGCTAGTAACATCGGAAGCGGACATTTTGTTGGTTTAGCAGGCACAGGGGCAGCAAATGGCTTGGCTGTTGGTGGCTTTGAGTGGAATGTAAGTGTGTTAACGCTTTGAAGCATTATAGGAATCCTGATCAGCGTGCCTTTGGATTCCAAATTTTTCCCAAGTTGGCCATCCTTTGGATCATCACTACAGCTTGACACATTAGATGTGTATTCTCCTAATGGGGGACACAATGAGCACGGTTTAACCAAAAATTTCTAGGCATCCTTTTGGGCAAATTTAGTGGGATGTTTCTCGCCGGCCTTTTGGGTGAGATCCATAATGGCATTCACACCCGTGCCACCCGGTGGAACTCAGAGGGGTGGAACTCAGGGGAGCTGGTGGCCACCGTCGCCACTCCATGGGATGGGTAAGGGTTGGTGCCCAACGCCCCCTCCTCCTGGTTGGTGCCCATAGGGCCCTAGAGTTCACCTTGGGATGGAGAGGCAACTGATTTGAGCTCTGGCTGTCCCTGCATCATCTGGCTCACCAAAATGTGCCCCAGAAGCCTGACCACTAACATGACCTATCGGGGTGGGTGTATCTGCGCCGCTGGATGATGGGGATGACAGTTGTGACGCGACTAGTGTAACGGCATCCTCTGAGGTGGTCTCCTGGAGGCTAGAGAGGGGGCCACCCGGGATGTGCCGGTGCCGTCGGCTAGAGGACCTGCGGGCGAATGGACATGTGGTCAGTGGGAGGGATGGGTCGGTCAGTAAGGCAATAACAAATCATATTTGACAGGTCCTCTGGGAGGGGCCCGGTAGTTCCTCACTCCTGTGGCATCCGCCAGCCTCCATGTTGGTGACTGCCCTGCCCTCAGTCACACCTGTCACTTCCAGGTGCCCGCTCCTCAAAGGTGGTGAGGATCCTGATGTCTGGCACACCACCGCCACTCTCCCGGCGATTTCCTGAGGCGATAGAGAGGGGGCTTTGTTAGCCACACACGTGGTTCAAGTGGTGGGAGGGGGGTGGGGGGGGGGGGGGTGAAGGAAGGGTTGCGGGAACCTTGGATAACATCACTGCACATCATCAGTGTTTCCAAGCTCCCAGGAAGGTGAATATTATTTCCTTCAGACTACCAATAATTAAATACATTAATGGTCCCAAACCCCAGGATTCTGACATATTATTGCTTGCAGACCTCAGTGACTAGATGTGTTACAGTCTCCAGATCTATAGCAAGCAGACACATTACAATCTTAGGATCAGCTGTGTCTCAGAGACCTCAGTATCACTACTATTTACTGACCCTGAATCCAGATATTTGTTTCCCATGTGCCAGCATATCAATTGGATGAGATATGTTTGATAACATTTTATTAAAGTTTGTCGTTGATATCTCTCTCACTTCTCGTTTTCAGAATTCCTCTCTGTATCTGTATTTATCTTGACAAATATATGAATAGGATGGGAATAGAAGGATACGGACCCAGGAAGTGTAGAAGATTGTAGTTTAGTCGGGCAGTATGGTCGGCACGGGCTTGGAGGGCCGAAGGGCCTGTTCCTGTGCTGTACATTTCTTTGTTCTTTGTTCTTTGTTATCTGCCATTCTTTCTCTATCTTAACTATGCTCCTATGGTCGATGCTCCTCTGAACCTGATCTTTTACCTCCTTAAGATTCAAAACCGTTCTTACCTCCCTGCATATTGGTGAAGTCAAGGCTCATTGGGTTGTCCCCTACTCTAATTCATTCTTTACCTGGAACCATCACATTCCTCACTCCTCCTTTCATTTTGCAAGGTTCAAACATTTAGAAACTCAAGAATGTTATCACCTGACTGCTATAGCTCCTTACGGACCTCATCATCTCTTATGCCCATTTCCAACTTGGTTGTGTTTCATATTCTATGCCCTTCGCCTGGGTCTCACATTAACGAATGGAGAAACAAGTTGCACTGTATAACTTTGAGATTTGCATTCCACAGGCCCTGTTTGTTGTGTTGCTCCTCGGTTGGCTCTTTGTCCCAGTCTATTTGACAGCTGGGGTGAGTATGAGATTCTATTTCCATTGGCCTGTTCTGGTATTTATGTCATACAATTTCCAGATGGTGAGTGGGCTTATTCAACACACTGTGACACACAGTATCCTGGAGCTGGATTCAAACACAGGGATCCCAGTGATGGAAGGATACTTTATCCATCACACTATGGTGTCCAGTGCCCTGCAGTTGGATACAACCCTGGATGTCACTAGTGGAGGTAACATTGAGTTTGGGTGACAGTGTAAAACGGTGATGAATTGTGTAAAATGGTAATGCAAATTCATCTGCCTGTTATACATCTCTGATGGATTTTGTTTCCATTGACTTCAATCGTTGTACACTATCAGCCAAAGTCAAATTGGTTTCCAGCATACCAAATATCATGTGACCAGCAGTTCCAATTTATGTCTTCAGAAAACATTCTTATCTGTCAGATCTTTATAAACAAATATTTGTCTATATGGATTCAGCAGGAAGAAACTTGCAGATGAAAATATTTGCCCATTATTTGACTTCCTCTGTCCTTTCCCAGGTCATCACTATGCCTCAGTACCTAATGAAAAGGTTTGGAGGAAACCGAATCAGACTCTACCTCTCCCTCATCTCTCTCTTTCTATATATATTTACCAAGATTTCGGTAAGTATCTCCTCATATTCATCATTTCATTCAATGTTTTTTTGACTGTCTCTTCATTCAAAGGGCCACAGAAAGTGAAACCTGCCCATTAAAAGATCACCTATGGGGAAATGTCTTCTTTAACGATTCCCAATGGGCAATCTCCACCTATAAAGGGTGCTCCATGGCCAAGCACCCTCTTTACTGGTCCTCATGGGAAGTTTTAAAAAAATAAAAATTTTAGAGTACCCAGTTCATTTTTTCCAACTAAGGGGCAATTTAGCATGGTCAATCCACCTAGCCTGCACATCTTTGGGTTGTGGGGGTGAAACCCACGCAAACAGAGGGAGAATGAGCAAACTCCACACGGACAGTGACCCAGAGCCGGGATCGAAACTGGGACCTTGCGCCGTGAGGCAGCAGTGCTACTCACTGCGCCACCGTGCTGCCCTTTTCATGGGACGTTTTGAGCATCCTTAATGACCGTTCTCTCTTTAATGATCCCTGGATCATTCTTCAGTTAGATTTCACTGTTATTGATATTTATCCATGAACTTTTATCTGATTGCTTGGTAGGTGGACATGTTCTCTGGAGCAGTCTTCATCCAACAAGCTCTGGGATGGAACATCTATGTCGCAGTAATTGCCTTGCTGATTATTACCTGCATCTACACTGTTACAGGTAGGCACAGACGATCAGGCAGGTGAACGTCTTGTTTACATGGAGCATTCTGCGGGCTTCCACTTGAAAAATGCAGAACGAGAAAATAGGGGAAATTGTCCATACAGAGTTGGAAGAAACCACAACTTCAATGGCTGGTCTGTGCTCAGTCAGCTGATGTGCAAAGTAGAGAATTGAACCCCACAAGTAGGAAAGTCAGCTTCCATCTCTGGTCTATGTTGACTTAGCTGATCTCACCCAGCGTACAGTTGAACTGACAGGCAGGAAGGAACTATCAACTGGCCTGTGCTTAGGCAGCTGATCACATTTGGGGTCCCATGAGTTGGGAGAAGAAAAAAACCTGGGGCTCCTGCTTTTGATTATATTCAAAGACTCTTGTTGCAATGTTTCATTTGTGTGGCCGTGAGGTGCGGACAGGATCCAACACAGCTTGATTGTAACCTCCCCCATGCCATGAACAGGTCATGCGGCACATACTGTCTGAAATTATTGGGTGTCTTATCTTGCAAACAAACTATGGCCCTTACAAACTCCAATTATGGACATCGACAGGGATATTCCCATTGGATAAGAATCTCAGCATCTGCTTTCTCCCCCTCCTGGATCAGTTGCCATCAATCAGGCAGTTCTTGTATTTGTAAATCTTCACTGGCTAAATATATTAAAAAATCTTTTTGTTTGCTTCCATGGTCACTGTAATTTAGGATCATTGTGTTTTCATCCTCACCCCAATGTTACTGTGAGCATTGACATTAATTGTGGAAGAAAGGATTAGATCGAGATGGAACAGTTCCCTATCTTTCCACGTACCCAATAAGTGGACAACATTGCTGGGCTCTTTCCAAAACAACAATCTGTTCCGGTCAATAAACTAACATGTTAAGCACTGTCCGCAATGCGATGTTCTTCCTTTCATTTTTAGCTGATACTGACAAAAGTGCTGAGTTGCTGGGCAATTAAAATTCCTCAGTCATGTTCTTGTTGTAATTATTCTTGAGGCCTTTGACTCTTTTGCTCTGTAACTCTTTACAGGGTCAGTTGGAATATTTTGGAATTCCAATTGCCAATGCTCTTGCTCTAATATTTACCATGTGCCTCCCCATTCCAATCATAAAATTACATCTTGAACCCTTATGCAGTGGGAGGATCTAAGAAAATTCCAATATCCAGTGTTATTCATTTGCAGCATGCCATTATGGCCTTGAAAAGTACATAAATACTACAGCGATAGAGGCGGCATGTAGCACAGTAGTTAGCACTGCTGCCTCACAGCATCAGGGACCCGGCTTCAATTTCAACCTTAGTTGATTGTCTGTGCCAAGTTTGCACATTCTCCCCGTGTCTGTGTGGGTTTTCTCCAGGTGCTCTGATTTCCTCCCACAGTCCAAAGATGTGCAGGTTAGGTGGATTGGCCATGCTAAATTGTCCATCATTGTCCAAAGGTTAAGGTGGGATTATGAGGTTTCAGGGATGGGGCAGGGGAATGGGCCGAAGTACGGTTCTCTTTCAGAGGGTTGGTGTAGACTTCAGTATGAAGGGATTCAGTGAATAATTACATGTAAACTTTAGGAAAATTGTTCTAAAATCAGGTCCTCCCACTTTCATCCCCATCCCTATTATTCTAGTTTGCACTGTTGTAGGTGCTGAATCTGTATATATTAGGGATAGAAATCAATGGGTAGAAGTCATAGAATTTACGGTGCAGAGGAGGCCATTCAGCCCATCGAGTCTGCACCGGCCCTTAGAAGGAACCCTACTTAAGCCCATGCCTCTACCATATCCCCGTAACCCAGTAACTCCACCTAATTTTTGGACACTTAGGGGCAATTTTGCACCTAACCTGCACATCTTTGAACAATGGGAAACTGGAACATCCGGAGAAAACCCACACAGGCACGGGGAGAAAATGCAAACTCCACACAGACAGTCACGTGAGGGTGGAATTGAACCCGGAACACTCGAGCTGTGAGGCAGCAGTGCTAACCACTGTGCCACCATGCCGCCCATGCTTCAGCTACACAAGGGTGGACAACACCTGGAGCAGCGTGAGCATTTCTGAGAACCACACCTTTAGAAGGATACTGGCCTTGAAGAGAGTGCAGGTAGATTTACCAGAATAATACCTGGACTCCAAAGGTTAATCCACGAGGAGAGATTAAACTAACTAGATTTAACCTAGAATTTAGAAAGTTTGGGGTGACATGGTCAAAATATGAAATGAAATTAAAATCGCTTATTGTCACAAGTATGCTTCAAATGAAGTTACTGTGAAAAGCCCCTAGTCGCCACATTCCGGCGCCTGTTCGGGGAGGCTGTTACGGGAATCGAACCGTGCTACTGGCCTGCCTTGGTCTGCTTCCAAAGCCAGCGATTTAGCCCTGTGCTAATATTCAGCATATTATGAGGAAAAGGTGAAGTAGCTTGGGAGGAATTATTTCCACTTGTTGGGGAATCATGGGCCTGATTAACAGATTAGAGCCAGACCTTTCAGTAATGAAATTAGGAAATATTTCTACATGCAAAGGCTGGTAGAAGTTTGGAACTGCAAATTGATGCTCAGTCAATTGTTAATTTTAAAACTGAGATTGCAAGATTTTGTTGTTAACCGAAGATATGAAGGGATATGGTGCAGAGGCAGGTCTATGAAGTTAGGTCACAGATCAGTCTTGATCTCAACAAAATGGCCTACGCTTGTTCTATATTTTACTGGTGTAGAGACACTGGGTGCGATTCAACCAAAAGATTTTAAAGTATTGGGCGCGATGTAGCCCAAAAAAATTGATTCATTTTCTGGGTGGTAATTAATAGTTCATTCTCAGCACTTGTCGTGGCAGGAATGAGCCCACTATCTAACTGCACTCTGTTTTATTTTGGTGACCCCCCAACTCCCACCCAAAGCCGCACTCAGTCGCATCCTGCACTAAAGAGCTGCGCCCGCCAGAATGTCTCAATGCGGAAGGAGATTGGGATGCCATTTTTAAATGGCACCCCAATCTCTCGACCCTCCCGACGTGAGCGCGGACTCCCCCAATGTCCTAACCCACCTATAAGGGGGTCCTCCGCACCCGACCCACCCCCCCACACCTTACTCTCACGGGCAGGACACACAGGTCTGTTTCCCAGCATGGACAAAATGCCAGCCTGGCACCCTGAATGTGCCATCGGAGCACCCTGGCAGTGCCAGAGTGCCAGGCTGGCAGGGCCAGACTGGCAGGGCTAAGATGTCCAGGTGGCACCAACAGTGTCAGGGTGCCACCCTGCCTGGAGACCAACCACCCGGGGGCCTCTAATCCCATGGGAAACACCCCCAGGTGCTGTTGAGTTAGTTGTCCGTGACCAGTTGGCCAGAATTTTGGCGAACGAGAGGTAGGGTAACTGTCGTCACCACCTCCTCTCAATCCGTGAAACCTTTCTTCCACCTCTTTCTGCCCCTCATTGCCATCATCATCCTTCTCCTCCCACATTTGGCTGTGGGACAGCTGCGGAATGAGGATGTACAGCATTCAGGCAGGATGACAAGAGAAAGACAACATGGAATTCAATGGCGGCTAGACCCTTTAAAATACTTCAGTGGGAACAGATACTGCTTATCTTCTAATCATCGGCTACTGCCACTGACCCAGCAACCTTGAGTATTCATTTGTCCTGGATGTCAATAGTCTGCTCCACAAAATATGTTTCTCTACATCCCCCCACCTCTGAACTGTTTCCCGCAGTCATTGTGAGTCAGTTTCTCCTGAAAAAATATTAACAGCTGTAGGTATAGATAAGTATCTGAAGGGAATCTCCAACATGGTAGCCGAAAGCGAATGTAACATATGTTGGCAGGATTTGAGAATGTGAGAGGTGGAGGAGTGCAAGTCTTTTTTTTATTCGTTCATGGGATGTAGGCATCGCTGGCTGGGCCAGCATTTATTGCCCACCCCTGAGGGCACTTAGGAGTCAACCACATTTCTGTGGATCTGGGGTTACATGTAGGCCAGACCAAGTAAGGACGACAGATTTCCTTCCCTAAAGGACATTAGTGATCCAGATGTTTTTTTTAAATGACAATTGACAATGGTTTCATGGTCACCTTTAAACTTTTAATTCCAGATTTTCTTTTATTGAATTCAAATTTCACCGTCTGCCATGGCAGGATTCGAACCCAGGTCCCCAGAACACGACTATGGGTCTCTGAATTACTAGCCCAGCGACAATACCACTGCTTGTGACTGACACCTCTACAATTCAAGGTGGAAGAAGACATTTATTGAGTCATGATGAAATATATAATAAGACTTCACATCCTATTTAAGAAGGGATCCCATAGTACTGAAGTGAAAAGGCATGTTTTTGTGCAATGCTGACTTTTTTCATTAGTTCAGGGAGATATAGACGTCGCTGATGGCCAGCATTTATTGCCCATCCCTAATTGGCCTTGAGCAGGTGATGGTGAGCTGCTTTCTTGAACCGCTGCAGTCCATGTGGTGTAGGTACAACCAAAGTGCTGTTAGGAACGAAGTTCCAAGTTTCTGACAGTGAAGGAACTGTTTCTTTCTGATTGGTTCTAGGAGGCCTGGCTGCACTGATGTACACGGACACAGTGCAGACATTTGTGATCATCGCTGGAGCTTTCGTACTGATGGGATACTGTAAGTGAGTTGCTCTCTGCACCTTTCAAACAAGAACAATTTAAAAACTTGATGCCTCACTGACTTTAAACCGTACAGAGCAGGAAGGGCCCAGGTTGCGTCCTAGTCTGGGCTGACTTAGCTGATCTTATACAAGGCAGGGGATTGGTGTATTTAGACTCTTGTGCCTGTGGCTTTGGGAAGAAGGAAATCAGCCAGCACTCAAACTCCTCAACAATCTCCAGGAACATCTCCTGGAACGTGCATGTGAGTGGGTGGTAGTAAAAAGATGACTGTGAATATTTTCCACAATTGAGTACCCTGCTGACGCTATCAGGACTTTTCTGGGAATGTACGTGAGACATAAGCGGGTGTTTAATTTTTCTGGGATCTGTTACCAGAAATAATCAGCAACCTGAGTTGAGGATGGGAGAAAACTGAGAGGAGAAGACAAACCTCTTTGCTCCGCAAGTGGCGCACATGTGCCTATCTACTCAACACAACAAAAATACTACTACTCATTTTAATCATTTTTGTTTGGCATCATTAATACTTGTCTTGGTTCAGGATGCTTTGGGCCCTTTCCCACAGAACAGAATTATCATAGAATTTACAGTGCAGAGGAGGCCATTCGGCCCATCGAGTTTGCACCGGCTCTTGGAAAAAGCACCCGACCCAAGGTCAACACCTCCGCCCTATCCCCGTAACCCAGTAACCCCACCCAACACTAAAGGCAATTTTGGACACTAAGGGCAATTTATCATAGCCAATCCACCTATCCTGCACATCTTTGGATTGTGGGAGGAAACCGGAGCACCCGGAGGAAACCCACTCAATTAGACTGAACAAAGGTTTACTAAAATGCACGGTCCCATGTAGACTGTTGGACGCAAAGGCAGATTGGCAGTGTTTAAGATGCAGCATGGTCAATTGTTTTTGCACAGATGCCAAGCTATGTTCTTGTGACAATGGTCAATTCATCAATAATGTCTGACCATTCAGGAAGGCATCTAACAATGCTGACAAAACTCTTTGGATGTCAGTTAGTGTTTGATGAAAAACTATCAGGCATCAACACTAGGAGCCAATGGGGTTCCAGAGAGGTTGCAAAAAGTGGTAACTTCAGTCCTGATTTACAGGCCAGGTAGCTTTAAGTTGAACAACCAACACTGTGCGGAGTCTGCACGTTCTCCCCGTGTGTGCGTGGGTTTCCTCCTGGTGATCCAGTTTCCTCCCACAGTCCAAAGATGTGCAGGTTAGGTGGATTGGCCATGATAAATTGCCCTTAGTGTCCAAAAAGGTAGGCTGGGGTTACTGGGTTATGGGGATAGGGTGGAGGTGTGAGCTTAAGTGGGATGCTCTTTCCAAGGGCCAGTGTAGACTCGTTGGGCTGAATGACCGCCTTCCGCACTGTAAATTCTATGGTTCTATGATAACACCAAAGCAGACTCATAGATTTTTTGTAATAGTACATAAACAGAGAGTATATCAGTGATACCAAATATCTCTCAGTGTTATGTATGTTTTGCCTATTATGAAATAAAGCAGCTTACAATGGAGTTGAACATCTCTTCCATTAATAATACAGTCCGCCTTCAGAGTGATTGAAGGCGTGAACATGCTCAAGATATGGAGAATCAGAACACAAGCACATTTTGTTGTTAAATTCCTGGGTCTAATAGATATCAGGCAGTGGGAGTCAAAATCCATTAACATCAACTGTTTAAAGAGGTAGTTGACACCTCTAAATCTAAGTGGGATTGGATAGTAAATGGGATTGAGGAGACGATTCCTCTAGGGGATTTATGTGGTGGGAGAAACTGCTGTGTGGGTGCACTGGAGCTCAGTGTTGGAATCATTACAATCATTTATTTACACAACTGGTGTGGATTCAGAAACGTAATAGAAAGGGATCAAATTTGCACAGTATCTCAAACTAGATGGGGCATTGGAATCGAAAGGGGCAGTTCATAAATTACAAAAGGAACTGAACTATTTGTGTAGGTAGGCAGAACAATAACAGATGAACTTTAATGCAGACAAGTGTAAAGTGATGAAGGAAAAATAGATGATCGGCATTCAGTATGGATTGTTTTGTAATATCTAGTGAAGGAACTGAAAGAAACCTTGAAGCCACTGAGATCCAGTCATGAATAGCCAATGAGAGCTGCATTTGTAGGGCGGCATGTGGTTAGCACTGTTGCCTCACAGCACCAGGGACAGAGGTTCAATCCTGTCCTCAGGTGACTGTCTCTGTGGACTTTGCACGTTCACCCCATGTCTGCGTGGGTTTCCTCCGGGAGCTCCGGTTTCCTCCCACAGTCCAAAGATGTGCAGGTTAGGTGGATTGGCCGTGCTAAGCTGCCCCTTGGTGTACAGGGATGTGCAGGTTACGTGGAGTTACAGAGATAGCGCGGGGGAGCAAGCCTCGGTAGGTTGCTCTTTCAGAGGGTCGGTGCAAACTTGATGCAGAATGGCCTCCTTCTGCACTTTAGGGATTCTATGATTCAACAAAATCAACAGAATGTAGAACTACATAGCTTAAACATCAGAATGTCAGTCAAGATCATTAGATTAAACTAGACCCTGGATATTATGCCCAATTCTGGTTGCCAGAAACGAAAGAGCTATTTAGGCATTGAAGACAGTGCAGGTAAGAGTTATGAAGGTAAATCCTAGTCAGAGAGGTCTAAGTTATGAGGAAATATTACCATTAACCTGTGGATTTCTGTTACATCTTCCGCAGCTTTCCATGAAGTTGGGGGCTACCAGGCTTTATTTTCCAAGTACAAAGATGCTGTTCCAAGTCTTCATGATACATTAAATCCTCTCCTTTATAACATCTCTGACAAATGCTACCTGCCTCGCGCTGACTCATTCAACCTCCTACGAGATGCCATCAGTGGTGACCTACCCTGGCCAGGATTAATCTTTGGCATCACCATCATTGGGGTTTGGTTCTGGTGTAGTGATCAGGTAGGCTGGTGACTGACCGTGATCCACAGCCCTCGGCAAGTACTTTGTTTGAAAAATGAACACAAATATGAGACGTGTTCTTTATGCTGTCCTTTCACCTCTGCAAGTGGGAGCTGAGTCCAGCCTCGGAGAGTCACGGTTTACAGTTTACATGTCTGTGTGGAGTCTGCACATCCTCCCCGTGTGTGCGTGTGTTTCCTCCGGGTGCTCCGGTTTCCTCCCACAGTCCAAAGATGTGCAGGTTAGGTGGATTGGCCATGATAAATTGCCCTTAGTGTCCAAAATTGCCCTTCATGTTGGGTGGGGTTACTGGGTTATGGGGATAGGGTGGAGGTGTTGACCTTGGGTAGGGTGCTCTTTCCAAGAGCCGGTGCAGACTCGATGGGCCTATTGGCCTCCTTCTGCACTGTAAATTCTATGATTAGGTTAACTGTTCTTTGAGCCCAGAATGGTGGAATTGAAGTTTCCGTTCTCTGATGGCTGAGCATATTATTGGACTTTACAGCATCATCGTAGTCACAATTATCAAATGCTCATCCAGGCTTTATAAAAACATAACTTAGAGGGACCAATCAGACACTGTTACAATGATGAGATTTCCAAGATTGTTATGTTTAGCAACTATGTCTTTATTTTAAAGTAAAATGAAGGGGTTGATGTGACCTGTTCTGAAGTTAGTCCGACAGCAAGCCTAGGTGGTTTAATTGTCAGAGATTAAAGGAGCCCAAATAGTTTTACAGTGAATAAAGTGCAAGGTGTTTACACTTGGAGGCAATGACATTATTTATTAACAGTGGATAGGTCATGAGACTCCAAAGACTCAGAAACATTTTGAAAATATTGGGTTGTAAACAATTGTGCAACTGTCCATTTGACTTCGAAGATAACAGAGTGGGGTTGCTAATCAGCATTGTTATCTGGGTATAAGGCCCATGTGATTCACATTGCCATGGAGATGGGCTTTGAGAGGGGTAGGGTGTAAGATATCCTGAAAACTCACAAGGTTTGTCTGCTAGATCCTGGAGAGAGAGAGAGCAACTATCAGCAGCAAGATGTTCTGGTTCACCATGCAGGAATGTGGGTAGGAGCTCGCACTGAGATTGAAAAGACCAAATTCATGAGTAGTTAAATCAAGGCTGGAAGATTCACCTAGTTTATGCTAAAGGAAGAATCTCCAGGAAATAAACTTAACTGTGAAAGACAATTGTAAGATTAAAAGTTTCCAGGCTGTGAAAGGAAAAGAACAAACGTAAACCTTTGGGAGCTAAGAATCACCTTGGACTGATTCTGAGACTTGAAGGACAGCATAAAGTATACCTGAGAACTGGGTTTTCGGTTTTGCTAAAAGTGAAAGGAGAATGTTCTGTTTTGTGGTTAAAGTTTTAAAAAAAAATTAAGAATACCCAATTATTTTTTTTCCCAATTAAGGGGCAATTTAGTGTGGCCGATCCACCTAACCTGCACATCTTTGGGGTGTGGGGGTAAAACCCACACAGACACGGGGAGAATGTTCAAACTCCACACAGACAGTGACCCGGGGCCGGGATCAAACCTGGGTCCTCAGCACCGTATGCAGCAGTGCTAATTACTGCGCCACCATGCTGCCCATTGTGTTTTAATTATACATTGCTTACAAAAGTAGTGTTTAGTCAAGTGTGCTTTCAGTATTTTGTTACAGTACAAGTTTAAAATTTGGAATCTTGCTGTGTCATCCTTTCACCATTAATTGGAAGTTTCAATTTCTTTTTGAACATTATGAAGATCATGGAGTTAATAACAACACATGTGTGAAAATGAATTATAGTGAATATTGATATTTGGCGCAAGAGTAGAAAGGCAACTGTGGTCAAACCATGGCTTACAAGGGAAATTAGAGGTAGTATTAGATTCAAAGAAGAGGCAAGCAAATTAGAAAGAAAAAGCAATAGACCTGAGGATTGGGAACAGATTAAAATTCAGCAAAGGCAGACCAAGGGATTGATTAAGTAGGGGAGAATACAATTTGAAAGTAAACTAGCAGGGAACATAAAAACGGAATATAAAAATTTCTGTAGGTATGTAAAAAGAAAAAGATTGATAAAAACTAATGTAGGCCCCATGCAGTCAGAAACGGGGGAACTCATAACAGGGAACAAAGAAATGGCTGAGGAACTAAAATTGTACTTTGATTCTGTCTTCACAAAGGAAGACATGAATAATGTACTGGGAGTTCTGAGAAACACAAGTTTTAGTAAGGAGCTGAAGGAAATTAGTATTAGTAAAGAAATGGTTTTGGGGGAATTAATGGGATTGAAGGTGAACAAATCTCCAGGGCCTAATAATCTTCATCCTAGAGTACTTAAGAAAACGGCCCGAGAAATAGTATATCTACTGGTGGTCATTTTCCAAAATTCTTTGAATTCTGGAATGGTTTCTACAGATTGGAGGGTAGCAAATGTAACCCCACTATTCAAAAAGGGAGGTAGAGAGAAAACAGGGAACTACAGACCAGTGAGCCTAACATCGGTAGTAGAGACGTTGCTGGAGTCCATTATCAAGGATTTCATAGCACAGCATTTGGTAAGCAGTGGTGTAATCAGACAAAGTCAGCATGGATTTACGAAAGGAAAATCATGCTTGACAAATTTACTAGAATTCTTTGAGGATGTAAGCAGTAGAGTTGACCAGGGAGAACCGGTGGATGTGTGGTTTATTTAGACTTTCAGAAGGCTTTCAATAAGGTCTCACATTGCAGATTAATATGAAAAATTAAAGGGCATGGGATTCCGGCTACTGTCTTGAGATGGATAAAAAGCTGGTTAACAGACAGGAAGCAGAAAGTTGGAATAAATGGGTCTTTTTCTGATTGACAGGCAGTGACTAGTGGGGTACTGCAGGGATCTGTACTAGAATCCCAACAGTTCACATTATATATTAATGATTTGGACGAGAGAACTAATAATAATAATCATAATCTTTATTGCCACAAATAGGCTTACATTGACACTGCAATGAAGTTACTGTGAAAATCCCCTAGTTGCCACATTCCGGCGCCTGTTCGGGTACACAGAGGGAGAAGTCAGAATGTCCAATTCACCTAACAGCACGTCTTTCAGGACTTGTGGGAGGAAACCGGAGCACCTGGAGGAACCCACGCAAACACAGGGAGAACGTGCAGACTCCATTCTTGTAAGGACAGATGAGCCCTAAGGCCAGGGACATTAGTAAAGACAGAGGTGGTGGACAGGGGTGAGAGCAGTGACGATTGAAGATAGGTGAGGGAGACAGGACATGGGTAGGGGAAGCCTGAATGAATTGGAGTATGTCTAGAGAGGAGCATAGGAGCCAATGAGAAGAGTGCTAGAATCATCAAACCTAAGGTTTTCATTGAATTTGGAGAGTGAGTAGGGCAAAGGCTGGAAATATTGCAAAAGACTAATTGCCTCAAATTTTGTATTAAATTTATAAACTCACTTTGTGTGGATGGGAGATGGTAAGTTAGGTGGGGAGGCCTGGGGGAGGGTACAATTCTATTAAATAGGGCTTCTCTGCCAACAATAGGGTCACTCTGCTTGATGGTACAGAGTAGAAGGAGTCCTACCTAACCGTTGCTGTACCTTAATGCAAAGTGTTTGACAAGGTAATGCAGAGAGAGTTTGAATCTGTATCTAACCCATACTATGTATGTGCTGGGAGTATTTGATGCCAACAGTTAATTTTGAATACTCCAAGAATAACATTTAAATGCCTGCTGCTAAGTTATTTCTAATATTCACTGTGTACTTTTCCAGGTTATTATCCAACGTTGCCTTGCTGCTAAGAACTTGACGCATGTGAAAGCTGGTTGTGTCCTATGTGGCTACATAAAGCTGTTACCCATGTATCTGATGGTCTTGCCAGGCATGATCAGTCGAATACTTTACCCAAGTAAGCTTTCTGAATCAAATGTCTATTTGTTCCAAGGCAATTATTCTTGTTGGTGCGCATGAGAACCAATATTCGTGAATTCTTGAAGTGTACTTGTAGAAACCCCAAATAAATTATCTTTGTATAAAACAATTTGAATAAATATGGCTCACCAACCTACCTTCAACCCCCCACCCATCCACGCACACACACTATCACAGAATTATAATAGTGGGAGCTTGCATCACCTTCATCAGATCTGTGACTTTCTAATCTCAATTTTTCTCTTTGGTGCAGTCAATTTCATAGGATTTTTAATGGGAGCAGGGAGCTTTACAGATGGGTTCAGTGCGGTGTGGCGATGTTTGAGTCTAAGTTCCAGTGGGATCTAAGTCTTGTATTGGGTTATCTGATGTCAGGCCATCTGCTACTGTACGGAGCAGGCCAAGCCCAGAGGCCTGAAATGACATACAAAGCCTGAAAGGACACACCCATCTCTTACAAGTGGAAGGAAATTTCACATTTTTATCCCTACCACAGGAGATGCAAGACGTTTGCGTTGCTCCATGGGGTAAGCTTAAAATTTGTATTTGTTCAGTGTGTGTCAGGCATGATCAGGCTTCTCCAAAATATGCATTGCTATGTATTGTTGCTGTGGTACACTATAATAGCTATGAAATGAAAATCGCTTATTGTCACAAGTAGGCTTCAAATGATGTTTCTGTGAAAAGCCCCTAGTCGCCACATTCCGGCGCCTGTTCGGGAGGCTGTAACGGGAATCGAACCGTGCTGCTGGCCTGCCTTGGTCTGCTTTCAAAGCCAGCGATTTAGCCCTGTGCTAAACAGCCCCTTAGCTATGTCTCGAAGGGGATACAGCTCCTGAAAAATGAAATGGGTAGCCAAAAGAGAAAATGCTGGAAAATCTCAGCAGGTCTGGCAGCATCAATCTGTAGGTAGAGAAAAAAGCTAAAAGACATAAAAAGTGGGAAATATTTATAGTGTGGGGTGAGGAAATGAAAGGTGAGTCATATTCACAGAAACCAAGGGAAAATAATGCTAATAGCCACAGAAACCTAGGGAAAAGAGTGCTAATGTCAGTCCCCAGAGAGAATAAAAGATGCGAAAGGCCAAACAGCAGAGAAACTAAAATCAGAGGGTAAGCTGTGACAGATGTAGGGGAGAAGGGGGAAGCAAAGGGGAAAAAAGGTAAGGAAAGGGGGGGGGGATCAGATAGGGGGGAATATATGTATAAAGAAAGACAAGAAAGAAAGAAAATGTAAAAGACAGTTAAAATGAAATGGAATCTCTTTGAGGGGATAGAAGATACTCTTTGAGGGGTTAGAAGAAGTGTGTGAACGTTGCGGGGGGGGGGGGGGGGGCGCGAATCACGTTCATATGTTTTGGTCCTGTCCAAAGCTGGAGGATTACTGGAAGGAGGTTTTTAGGATAATCTCTAAAGTGGTGCACATGAAACTGGACCCGGGTCCCCGGGAGGCCATATTCAGGGTGTCGGACCAGCTGGGGTTGGAAATGGGTGCGGAGGCAGATGTTGTAGCCTTCACCTCGTTGATCGCCCGAAGGCGGATCCTGTTGGAATGGAAAGCAGCCTCTACACACTGTGCCCTGGCGTGGCAGGGGGGCCTGTTGGAATTCTTGACTCTTGAGAACGTTAAGTTTGAACAGAGGGGAAGGATGGAGGGGTTCTACAATTCATGGGCATTATTCATCATGCATTTTCAAGAATTGGATAACATCGAACATTGGGGGGGGGGTTTGGGAGGGTTGGGAGGGAGGGGGACTGTATGTGTTAATGGTGACTATGGGTGATTCCTGATTCGTTTTTTTTATTTGTTTATGTTAACATGCGAGCTGCTGTTTGGAGGTTTGGTGGGAGGATGGGATTGTTGTTGTTGATATGTGGATTGACATTGTATTCGTTACTGCTTATGGTTTATTGTTGGTGTAAATTTGAGAGAAAAAGGAGGAGAATTTTTTTAAATTTCAAATGAAATGTAATGAAAACAAAGGGGTCGAGGTAGGGTAGAGCTAATCATCTGAAATTGTTGAATTCGATGTTGAGACTGGAAGGCTGTAGCGTGCCTAACCGGAAGATGAGATGCTGTTCCGCCAGTTTGTGTTGAGCTTCACTGGAACATTGCAGCAGGCCAAGGACAAACATGTGGGCATGGGAGCAGGGTCTTGTGTTAAAATGGCAAGCAACGGGAAGGTCAGGGTCCTCCACCCCCCCCATTCCCCAACTCTCCCACACCACCACCGCACCTCCCCCTCCTTCCTGCCCCGAGTCTCCGCCGGCTATCCTGTTCCACCCTTGCAGCATCTATGTAACATCACCCAGGGTGATGGGTCTGTCTCAGTGGGTCAATATACAAGGCAGAAGAGTATGGTAACTCACTGTGAGGTAAGCTCTGGTGCTCCTTAGTATGTGTCAAAGTCTGCTGACAGCGCGCTCATACCCATCCTCTAAACTAGGTCTGCACCGGGGGCATTTGATCTTGGACCACTGTGTACGAAGCATGGGGGGGGGGGGTGGAGGAGGAGAGGGCAACAGGAGGTGGGGGTGTAGGCTGGCCACTGTGAAGATTAACATGACAGAGGCTTCACATGTATCAGGTGTAACATGTTTTAATATGTTTGTGGTGTCTATAGGTGTAATATGTAGGTGCAACATGTTTTAATAGTTTTAACCTGGTTTTGTAAGACTTCTTACTGTGTTTTAATAGTGACATAGTCCATTCTCCCTAGCTACAGACTGTGCCCTCCCCGCCCCTGCCTCCCAACCCTTCCTCCCCCCACAGCGCCTATTCAGTGATCCTCTCTGTTTTCAAATTTAGATCACGGCAATTATGAGGGCCTGAAAGCACATTTGGCTGGGGTGAATTGGCAAATTAGGTTAAGGGGAAGGTCAAAAGAGCTGTGTCGCTATTTCAGAACACGCAGAGTAGATACATCCCAACGAGTAAGACAAAGTCGGAGGGACGGACACGCCATCCGTGATTAGCTCGAAAGGTTAAAATCGTGTCGAAGGTGAAGAAAAAGCATATAATTGTGTAAAGATAAGGTCAGTGTTGTGTTATGTAATTTGGAATAACACAAGCTGCCACTTGATGCAGTTTTGAGTAAAAGATGCTCCAGACTTTGAAGTGAGTTCAATGTGTTTTATTGAACTATTAGCACAGTTCTCAATGAGTTCAACTCTCTGCTAATCTATCTGTAGTAACTCAGTCTAACTGAACCAGCCTTGCTCTAAGCCATGTGCTGAGGTGTGATGCTGAGGATACAGCCTGTCTCACTCTGTAGATGTTGGTCTGTGGAAAGAGGTGGGGTGTGAGTGCCTCAACCCTTTTATAGTGAGATGCCACCACGGAGTGTCCTGACTGCTCATTGGTCGTGTCCTATTCTATGTGTTCATTAGCTGCATGTTTGCATATCATGACAGTCAGAAGATTGGACAGAATACAAGGACAGCAAAGGATGACAAAAAGATTAATAAGGAAGAAAACATTAGAGTATAAGCGAAAGCTAGCCAGAAATATAAAAACAGACAATAAGAGCTTCTATAAATATTTTTAAAAGGAATGAGTTAACCAAGTGAACATTGATCCTAAAAGTGAGTCTGGGGAATTGATCATGGAAAACAAGGAAATGCAGATGAATTGAAGAGGCATTTTGCATCAGTCTTGACTATAGAGGATATAACTAATATCCCAGAAATAGCTATAAATCAGGAAATGGAAGTGAGGGAGGAACTCAGGAAAATTACAATCACCAGGTACTGAGAAAATGATTGAATCTGTGGCTGAAAAGAGCTTGGGTCCTGATGGACTTTACCCTAGGATCTTGAAAAAAACTGGCGAGCAAGATAGTTGATGCATTATTTTAATTTTATGTAATTCCCAGATTCGGGTCAATCCTATTAGATTTGAAGATAGCAAATGTAACTCCATTATTCAAAAAGAGAGGGAGACAAAAAACAGGAATCAATAGGCCAGTTAGCTTAATATCTGCCATAGGGAAAATGTTAGAGGTTATTATTAAAGAAGTTCTAGCCGGGCACTAAGTTAAGTTCATGTTAATCAGGCAGAGTCAACATGGTTAGTGAAAGGGGAATCATGTGTAACCAACTTATTAGAGTTCTTTGAAGAAATAACATGTGTCGTAGATAAAGGGGAACCAGTGGATGTACGACGGCAAAATCGTGTTCGGCGATCGGCCGCAAATTCCACGTTGGCGCCGGAATCGGGGGCAGCGCTCCTCCAAAACGGTGCACTCGCAGAGTATGCCACACGCCGTCGGGACGTCCTCATGACGTTATCTGAGGCCCTCCCCCCCTGAAGCACCGCCCCTGAAGGGTCGAGTTCCTGACGGCGTCGGTCACTCATGGTATCTATTTTCGGGAACTCGCAGTGGCGGCTGCGGACTAAGAAAAGTAATCCAAAATTAAACAACTTTTGAGAAAAAAAGGCTCCACAAACATCCCCACCCTGTGTGGCCGAATCCAATACATCAGTGCAAAAACAAGGCTGAAGCATTTGCAAACATCTCCAGTCAGAAGTGTCAAGTGGATCATTCATTTCAGCCTCTTCCTGAGGCCCCTTCCCCCACCTCATCGTCGATGTCAGCATTCAGCCAATTTGATTCACTTCATGCGATATCAGAAAATGGCAGAAGACACTGAGTACCACAAAGGCCCTGACAACATCCTGAGCTCCAGAACTAACTATGCCGCAAGCCAAGCTATTTAATTCAGCTACGACACTGCCACCTGCCTGACAATGTGGAAAATTGTCCAGGTATGTCCGATCAATGATAAATCTAATCCAGCCAATTTTTGCCCCATTAGCCTCCCTCCATCATCAGTAAATAAGGTGTCATCAACAATATGAGCAAGAGGCACTCACACTGCCATGGTCTACACACCGATGCTCCGTTTGTGTTTCTCCAGGACCACTTGGCTCCAAACCTCATTACTGTTTTGGTCCAAACATGGACAAAATAATTACAAAGGCGAGGTAAGATGACCGCCCATGGCATGAAGACAGCATTTGACCGAATGTGGCACCAAAGAGCCCTTGCAAAATTGAAGTCAAGGAGAATCGGAGGAAAAACTCTCCACTGGTTGGAATTATACCCAGAACAGAGGAAGGTGGCTGGGGTTGTTGGTACTCACTCATCTCAGCCCTGAGATATCGCTGCAGGTGTTCACCAGGGTAGTGTCCTAAGCCTAACGTTCTTCACCTGCTTCCAAATATGGCCTGAAGCTTCTGAAGCCATCACTGCCTTCATATAGCAAGACCGTGGCAGCATTCAGGCTTGGGCTGATTTGTAACAAATAACATTTGTGCCACACTGGGCCTGTTAATAACATTCTCCAACAATGGAGATTCTAACTATCTCCTCTTAATGTTCAATGAACTTACCATTGCTGCATCCGCACAATCAACATCATAGGAGTTACGGTTGACCAAAAGCTTAAGTGGACCAGCCATATAATTACTATGGGTGTGATCTAACGGCCTCATGCCACCTGACTTGGTGTTGGGATGAAGGCATTGAATCTCACAAGAGGCCTCTCGTGAGATTTGCGCACTTGAATCGCCTTGCGGGATTTAACGGAGTCGCAATCAGGATCTCGCTCTCAATGGGCGTGATCCAGATTAGTTTATTTAAATGATCCATCAGGCTAATTTAGATATGCACTTGCCGGGTTTTCCCGGAGCTTGAGACCTAATGGCCGCACCTACGAAACCCCACCGGGGCACCATTTAGTACTGGTTTCCACAAAAATGGTATCGGGAGGGGTCTCCCAGTCCATTGGAGATTCCAAGGTGGTCGGGTACAGGCCAGAGTGACACCATGGCACTCCCTCAAGCACTGCTAGGCTGTCAGGGGCACTGCCAGGTGGCAGTGCCGGGGTACCCGAGTGCCAGGTCGGCACTGTCAGGGATCAGGCTCAGGAGGGCCTTACCAGTTGGATGGGGGGGGAAGTGAGGGGGTGTTCCCAGGGGCCTCCCCGAGGTTGCGGGGGAAGGGGCGTCAAAAACAGGGAGGAGGGTTGAAATGGGGGGGATGGGGGGGGGTGGAGATTGGAGCAGCCAGACAAAATGGCTCCCTGATTTACAAGGAGCCTTTCTTGTTGGGCTCGCCAATCACTCTAAATCCGACCACAGCGGAGAGAAATTCTCCGAGGCCAAAAAGCCAGCAAAGTACAGTTAAATAGTGAGGTGTTTCCTGGCTGCAACACCTCGCTAAATGCGGCCAAAACCTGGACATAGATTTTTCTTCCGGTTAAATTGCACCCTATAGCTACAAGAGCAGTTCCTGTGATATCCCGCCAGCGTGAACAGCTGGCAGATTACACCCATGTTTCTCATTCCTGAATATGTAACAGCAGAAGATTCAAAAGCAGTCCTGGTGAACTCAGTCCAAAAATGGAGTCAACATTTCGCACTCTTCCCTTGCTCAACTGGGGAGAGTGCAGCCAAATAGCATGTAACAGAGCCGGCTACGCAACAAGACAATCCCAGAGAACACTGTGCTTGGAATTCCTGAACAACATATGTCTGATTATAGTTATGTGAATTGAGCGAGGAAGGTGCAACGCACAATGAAGAGTCAGACCATTTGAGGCTTTCGCCCACAGAGGGCAGCATTCTTTTCCGGAAGGCACTTGATTAATCATTTCCCAGGCTACTTTCAGCTTTTAATTAACCATTCCCACCGTGCCCCCCACCCCCCCCACCCCCCCCCCCCCCCCCCACCCCCACCCCCGCCACCCCCAACCCAACCGCTTTTGCTCATTTCTGCATGTTTTGGTTTCGGTTTCCTTTTGCTCTTGACTCCTATTTCCCATTTTCATTTGGTCCCTGCAGATATTTTTCAATGTTCAGTCTTACAGATTTCACACCATCTCCGCATTTTTACAGCTTTTCCCAGTCTGCCAGTTAACCATTTCCCGTTCCAGATTGAATCACTGAATGGTTATTTTCAGCCTGTTTGGTTCATTTTTTTCCCATTTTTGGCTACTTTTGTCGACAATACCACCATATCTTGCCAAATTTGACGCTCAACAAGATCAGCAAATTTTATATTGAGAAAACAAAAATGCTAATCAATATATATGTTTAGTTGAATAGCTTTTATTATACAGGAAAATTACTCGTGTTGTGTTACATGGGGGTCTATGGGATTTTTTATTACAGGGAGGGTAAGCCTCAAAAACAAAAGTATTGAGAACCCTTGAATTCAAAGAAATTAATTTTGGACAAATTTGGGAAACTGACGCAACTCATTCTGCTGCTTCAATCTTTTCCCGCAGATGAGGTTGCGTGCATTGTGCCAGAGGAATGTAACAGAATCTGCGGCACTCCAGTTGGCTGTTCGAACATTGCCTACCCAAAACTGGTGGTTGCCCTCATGCCTAATGGTAAGCAATCTATATCGCTCTAAAACCAAGCTCCAAATAGCCCGCCATCTCAACCTCCTCTTCCCTGTATCCTCTCTTCATTCAGAATTTATCCCACCAATTCCTCTGGTTGTTTCTTCCCTGTTTTCACCTGTCACTGGCTCCACGGCCATTCACCACCTCAGAGTATCTTGCCTAAGTGGTCATGTGTGGGGAAGGTTATTCCATTCTGGGGAAAATCGCAATTGACCAGGATCCTCTCTGCTCACCCAATGTTGACACGCAGAACAGTTACCGGCAGGGGCCATTGGGCGGCACGATAGCATAGTGGTTAGCACAATTGCTTCACAGCTTCAGGGTCTCAGGTTCGATGTCCGGCTTGGATCACTGTCTGTGCAGAGTCTGCACGTTCTCCCCGTGTCTTCGTGGGTTTCCTCCGGGTGCTCCGGTTTCCTCCCACAGTCCAAAGATGTGCAGGTCAGGTGGATTGGCCATGATAAATTGCCCTTCGTGTCCAAAAAGGTTAGGTGAGGTTACTGGGTTACGGGGATATGGTGGAGGATTCAGTGCTCTTTCGAAGGGCTGATGCAGACTCGATGGGCCGAATGGCCTCCTTCTGCACTGTAAATTCTATGATTGGACACTGATCAAGAGCAAGGTCTCATCACATCCCTAGCAGAAGGACACGAGAGCCAATCGTAACACCGCTCCCCCATACCTTATGTAAGATCAAAGAACTCAACCCAGACCAAGGATGTAACTTTGACCCTGCCCAATCTGCTTGGCAAATCTTATTGCTGAGAATAACTTGCTCAATCTCTAATTTACATTCATTCTTTCATTAGCTCAAACCAGGGACTCTTAACTTTGGTTTTAGCCCCCTCTCTAATAAGTCAGACATTATTAAAATCCATACTTGGTGTCACCAAATTAACAATTTCGAATTTACATCATCCTCTGATATTTTTTTCAATCTCAGTCATGCATTCTGAGCTTGGTTTTTGCCTAGGTTTTGAACCTAAAGGGAAATTGGTGCTCTCCTCTATAAATTCCACTGTGACCCCTGTGTATATTCCACTGCTGTCAGTTAACACACACAATATGCAGTTTTGATCTTCTTTCATATCTCCCATTGTTTCTCACGTGTCTCCTCTGTAAATCCCACTGTTCCCCACTGTATCCTCTCTATAGATCTCACTGTTCCCCAGTGTGTGCTCTCTATAGATCTCACTGTTCCCCAGTGTGTGCTCTCTATAGATCTCACTGTTCCCCAGTGTGTGCTCTCTATAGATCTCACTGTTCCCCAGTGTGTGTGTGGTAGTATGTATTGGGGGTCATGTGGGACTGGAAGCCCTAATGTCATTGGCTGACAGATCCCGGGTCCTGGTTGGCCGTTGACCTCTAGCTCCGCCCTGAAGGCGGAGTATAAGAAGCCGGAGTCCTCCCCCGCAGGCCAGTCTACTATTGAGCTGCGGGGGAACTGACACGCTTAATAAAGCCTCATCGACTTCACTCTATTCATCTCACGGAGTCTTTGTGCGCTACAATTTATTAAGCGTGCCTAAAAAGGACTATGGAGCTCAGGATCATTCCGGAATGCCTGAGGATCAGCCCCCACGCAGTGAACGCGGCAGCAGCCTTCAAGCACTGGCAGACTTGTTTCGAGGCCTACCTCAGAACGGCCACCGGCCGGGTCACAGAAGACCAAAAACTACAGGTCCTGCACTCGAGGGTGAACACGGAGATCTTCTCCCTCATCGAAGACTCGGAGGATTTCCAGACGGCGTTCGCAGCACTGAAAAGTCTCTATGTCCGCCCAGTTAACCAAATCTACGCTCGCTACCAGCTCGCGACGAGACGGCAAGGTCCCGGAGAATCGATGGACGAATTCTACGCCGCGCTGCTGATTTTTGGACGAGCCTGCAGCTGCCTTTCGGTGAACGCAAATGAACACACGGACATGTTAATGCGCAATGCTTTTGTGGCAGGTATGAATTCCTCCCAAATCCGCCAAAGACTTCAAGAAAGAGAGTCGCTAGGACTCTCAGAGGCCCGGGCCCTAGCAGCCTCCCTAGACGTGGCCGCGCGTAATACCCGCGCCTACGGCCCCGACCGCGCGGCAGCCCATTGGGCTCCGTACGTACCCGTCGTGACAAAACCCCCCCCCCGGACACCCCACAGGCTTACGCGATCCAAACGCCGAGTCGCACCGGGGGCGCCCGCTGTTATTTCTGCGGCCAGGCGAAACACCCCCGGCAGCGCTGCCCGGCCCGCGCAGCTATCTGCAAGAGCTGCGGGAAAAAGGGCCATTACGCGGTTGTGTGCCGGTCCCGCGAGGTCGCCGCTGTCCCGGGAGAACAGGGAGCTCTGCAAGCCGTTTACGCGCCCCAACCCCCCCAGCACGTCATGTACGACCCGCAGGCGCAGCCGCTCTGGGTCCCGACCACCGCGGTCCCGGGTGAACAGGGAGCCCTGCACGCCGCTTACGCTCCCCAACCCCCCTCCCCGTACACCATGTATGACCCGCCGGCGCTACCGCTTTGGGTCCCGCCCACCACTCTCCACGGAGAAGAGGGAGTTTTGCGCGTCCCTAACCCCCCCTAACCCCCACCCCGCGCCCCACGTCTGACCCGCCGGCGCCACCAACTTGGGTCCCGACCACCGCTGTCCCCGGTGAGGGAGCTCCGCGCGGTCCTAGCGCTCCCCAGCCCCCTCAGCGCCCCATGTGCGACCCGCAGACGCCGCCATTTTGGGTCCCGGCCACCACGAGGGGAGGAAGGGCGCCGCCATCTTGGACCGCCCCAGACCTGTACGACGCGTGGGGGCGGCCATTTTGTCCACCCCCGTCGCCATCTTGTGACCCACCAGCCACATGCGATGTATGGGGGCGGCCATTTTGTCCATCCCCGACGCCATCTTGGACGGCAACAACGGACCCCACTCCACTACAACAACCACGTCTCGCTTCAATTACGCTCGATCAAGCTTGGCCCCGGACACTCCAGACGACGACGACAATGGAGCTAATAAACGGCCACGAGACGCCATGCCTAGTCGACTCCGGGAGCACAGAGAGCTTTATCCACCCCGACACGGTAAGACGCTGTTCCTTGACCACCTATCCCAGCGCACAAAAGATTTCCCTAGCTGCAGGATCCCACTCCGTACAGATCCAAGGATTCTGCATAGTTACCCTAACGGTGCAGGGGAGGGAGTTCAAAAACTACAAACTAAACGTCCTTCCCCAACTCTGTGCCCCCACCTTGCTGGGATTAGATTTTCAATGCAATCTACAGAGCCTTACGTTCAAATTCGGCGGCCCAATACCCCCACTCACTATCTGCGGCCTCGCAACCCTCAAGGTGCAACCCCCGTCCTTGTTTGCGAACCTCACCCCGGATTGCAAACACGTTGCCACTAGGAGCAGACGGTACAGCGCCCAGGACCGGACCTTCATTCGGTCCGAAGTCCAGCGGCTACTAAAGGATGGCATAATCCAGGCCAGCAATAGTCCCTGGAGAGCGCAGGTGGTAGTAGTGAAGACAGGGGAGAAACAAAGGATGGTCATAGACTATAGCCAGACCATCAACAGGTACACACAACTAGACGCGTACCCTCTCCCCCGCATATCCGACATGGTCAGTCGGATTGCCCAATATAAAGTCTTCTCCACCGTGGACCTCAAGTCCGCCTACCATCAGCTCCCCATCCGCCCAAGTAACCGCAAGTACACAGCCTTCGAGGCAGACGGGCGATTATACCATTTCCTACGGGTCCCTTTTGGCGTCACAAACGGGGTCTCAGTCTTCCAACGAGAGATGGACCGAATGGTTGATCAACACGAGTTGCAGGCCACGTTCCCGTATCTCGACAACGTAACCATCTGCGGCCACGACCAGTAGGACCACGACGCCAACCTCCAAAAATTCCTCCAGACCGCCAAAGCCTTGAACCTCACGTACAACGAGGACAAGTGCGTTTTTAACACCAATCGGCTAGCCATTCTGGGCTACGTAGTGCGCAATGGGATAATAGGCCCCGACCCTGAACGTATGCGCGCCCTCATGGAATTTCCCCTCCCGCACTGCCCAAAAGCCCTGAAACGCTGCCTGGGGTTCTTTTCATACTACGCCCAGTGGGTCCCCCAGTACGCAGACAAGGCCCGCCCCCTAATACAGACCACGACCTTCCCCCTGTCGACAGAGGCTTGCCAGGCCTTCAGCCGCATCAAAGCGGATATCGCAAAGGCCACGATGCGCGCCATCGACGAGTCCCTCCCCTTCCAGGTCGAGAGCGACGCCTCCGACGTAGCTCTAGCGGCCACCCTTAACCAAGCGGGCAGACCCGTGGCCTTTTTCTCCCGGACCCTCCACGCGTCAGAAATCCGCCACTCCTCAGTGGAAAAGGAAGCCCAAGCCATAGTGGAAGCTGTGCGACATTGGAGGCATTACCTGGCCGGCAGGAGATTCACTCTCCTCACGGACCAACGGTCGGTAGCCTTCATGTTCGATAATGCACAGCGGGGCAAAATCAAAAACGACAAGATCTTAAGGTGGAGGATCGAGCTCTCCACCTTCAACTATGAGATTTTGTATCGTCCCGGAAAGCTGAACGAGCCGTCCGATGCCCTATCCCGCGGCACATGTGCCAACGCACAAATTAACCGCCTCCAAACCCTCCACGAGGACCTCTGCCACCCGGGGGTCACTCGGTTTTTCCATTTCATCAAGTCCCGCAATCTCCCATACTCCTTAGAGGAGGTCCGTACAGTCACAAGGGACTGCCACATCTGCGCGGAATGCAAACCGCATTTTTTCAGGCCAGATGGAGCACACCTGATTAAGGCTTCCCGCCCCTTTGAACGCCTCAGTCTCGATTTCAAAGGGCCCCTCCCCTCCACCGACCGCAACGCATATTTTCTTAATGTGGTGGACGAATACTCCCGCTTCCCTTTTGCCATTCCCTGCTCTGACATGACCGCGGCCACAGTCATTAAAGCCCTGAACATCTTCACACTGTTCAGTTACCCCACATACGTCCACAGCGACAGGGGGTCCTCTTTCATGAGTGACGAGCTGCGCCAGTTCCTGCTCAGTAAGGGCATAGTCTCAAGCAGGACGACCAGCTACAACCCCCGGGGGAACGGGCAAGTAGAGAGGGAGAACGGCACGGTCTGGAAGGCCGTCCTACTGGCCCTACGGTCCAGGGACCTCCCAGTTTCACGGTGGCAGGAGGTCCTCCCGGACGCTCTCCACTCCATCCGGTCGTTATTATGTACGAGCACTAATCAAACGCCTCATGAGCGTCTCCTTGTCTTCCCTAGGAGGTCCTCCTCTGGAACGTCGCTGCCGACCTGGCTGGCGGCCCCAGGACCCATCTTACGCCGAAAGCATGTGCGGGCACATAAGGCGGACCCGTTGGTCGAAAGGGTTCGCCTCCTCCACGCGAACCCGCAGTATGCTTACGTGGAGTACCCCGACGGCCGACAGGACACGGTCTCCCTGCGGGATCTGGCGCCCGCCGGCAACACACACACACCCCCGACACCATTCACCCCCCCCTTCCTGCCACCGCCGCACCCCGCGACCACCCCCTTCCCAGGAGGATCGGTTCCCCTCCCCTCAGGCCCGACCAAGAATAAAGCCCAAGCTGAAACCGTAAGGTTCCCGGAGACGACAACACCGATACAAGCACCACCACCACCACCAGGACCGAGGCGATCGACACGGACGACCAGACCGCCCGACCGACTCGTGGCGTCGATCTAAATCAAAATATGGACTTTTCACAAGAACATTTTGCTTTTCTCCCTATACCCTCTGTAAATAGTTGAAACAGGACAAAATTGTACAATACTGTATTGCCATGTGAATGTTTTTTTTCCTCCCAGGACCAGCCCTGTAAACCCTTACCACCATACGAAGCATCACCCCGCCGGGTTCATTTTTGACAAGGGGTGAATGTGGTAGTATGTATTGGGGGTCATGTGGGACTGGAAGCCCTAATGTCATTGGCTGACAGATCCTGGGTCCTGGTTGGCCGTTGACCTCTAGCTCCGCCCTGAAGGCGGAGTATAAGAAGCCGGAGTCCCCCCCCCCCGCAGGCCAGTCTACTATTGAGCTGCGGGGGAACAGACACGCTTAATAAAGCCTCATCGACTTCACTCTATTCGTCTCACGGAGTCTTTGTGCGCTACAGTGTGCAATCTATAGATGTCACCGTTCCCCAGTGTGTGCCCTATATAGATCTCACTGTTCCCCAGGGTGTCCCCTCTATAGATCTCACTGTTCCCGAGAGTGACCCTCTATAAATCTCAGTATTCTCCCAGTGTGTGCTCTCTATCAATTTCACTGTTGCCTTGTGTGTCCCCTCTATAAATCTCAGTATTCCCCAGTGTGTGCTCTCTATTGATCTCACTGGTCCCCAGGCAGAACTAGGGGGCATAGCCTCAAAATAAGGGGAAGTAGATTTAGGACTGAGTTTAGGAGGAACTTCTTCACCCAAAGGGTTGTGAATCTATGGAATTCCTTGCCCAGTGAAGCAGTGGAGGCTCCTTCATTGAATGTTTTTAAGATAAAGATAGATAGTTTTTTGAAGAATAAAGGGATTAAGGGTTATGGTGTTCAGGCCGGAAAGTGGAGCTGAGTCCACAAAAGATCAGCCATGATCTCATTGAATGGTGGAGCAGGCTCGAGGGGCCAGATGGCCTACTCCTGCTCCTAGTTCTTATGTTCTTATGCCCCCTCTAACTGTCCCACTGTTCCCTGGTGTGTCCCCTTTATCTATCCCACTGTTCCTCAGTATGCCCCCTCTATCTATCCCACTGTTCCCAGTATGTCCCCTCTATCTATCCCACTGTTCCTCAGTATGCCCCCTCTAACTGTCCCACTGTTCCTCAGTATGCCCCCTCTAACTGTCCCACTGTTCCTCAGTATGCCCCCTCTATCTATCCCACTGTTCCCAGTATGCCCCCTCTATCTATCCCACTGTTCCCCAGTATGCCCCCTCTATCTATCCCACTGTTCCCAGTATGCCCCCTCTATCTATCCCACTGTTCCCAGTATGCCCCCCCTATCTATCCCACTGTTCCCCAGTATGCCCCCTCTATCTATCCCACTGTTCCCCAGTATGCCCCCTCTATCTATCCCACTGTTCCCTGTATGCCCCCTCTATCTATCTCACTGTTCCCCAGTATGCCCCCTCTATCTATCCCACTGTTCCCAGTATGCCCCCTCTATCTATCTAACTGTTGTTCCCAGTATGATCCCCTCTATCTATCTCACTGTTCCCAGTATTCCCCCTCTATCTATCTCACTGTTCCCAGTATGCCCCCTCTATCTATCTCACTGTTCCCAGTATGCCCCCTCTATCTATCACACTGTTCCCAGTATGCCCCCTCTATCTATCTCACTCTTCCCCAGTCAGTTAGGGGCAGCACGGCGGCACAATGAGGTGGCACAGTGGTTAGCTCTGCTGCTTGACAGCACAGGAACCCAGGTTCAATTCTGGCCTTGGGTGACTGTCTGTGTGGAGTTTACAGTTCCTCCACGAGTCTGTGTGGGTTTCCTCTGGGTACTCCAGGTTCATCCCACAGTCAAAAGATGTACTAAATTACCCCTTAGTGTCCAGGAATGTGCATGTTAGGTGCATTATGGGGATAGGTTAGGGGAGTGGGCGTTGTTAAAGATGCTCTTTCAGAGGGTCGGTGCAGACTCAATGGGCCAAATAGCCTACTTCTGGACTGTATGAATTCTAATGTGTACCCTCTATCCATCCCACTGCTCCCCAGTGAGTCCCCTCTATCTATCCCACTGTTCCCCAATGTGTCCCTTCTATCTATCCCACTGTACCCCAATGTGTCCACCTGCCTATCTTGCTGTTGCCTACTATGTCCACTCTACAAATACCTGGCTGTTCCCAGGGTCCCAACTCTAAAACAGGTTTGATATGCTGTGTGTCTCCGGACAGGACTACGTGGCCTGATGCTTGCCGTGATGTTAGCAGCTCTCATGAGCTCACTAGCTTCCATCTTCAACAGCAGCAGCACTCTCTTCACCATGGACATCTGGGCAAGGTTCCGGAAGGGAGCTAGCAACAAGGAGTTGATGATTGTTGGCAGGTGAGAAATCATTATAAAAACCTGAAAAATGTTTCACATGATCTTTATGGACTAGCATAGCATTTGGCCCATGCTGCAAGATGTGAGCCTGCAGCCCAACCCCTACCCGGCCCCAGTTTGCCGAATCCAATCAGTTGGATTAATTGGTTGTCATACAACCAAAATGGAAACTGACCCACTGAAGCACTCATAATTTACTTGTCACCTTCCTCTCTTCCTCAGGGTCTGGATTCTCTGTATTGTTGCAATCAGCATTGGTTGGATCCCTGTGGTTCAGGCAGCGCAGAGCGGTCAACTTTTTGACTACATCCAGTCTGTCACCAGTTACCTAGCACCACCAATTGGTGCAGTTGTCCTGCTGGGTGTCTTCGTAAAGAGAGTCACCGAACCGGTAAGAAGCTATTCTGATTCCTGTGTGGGTAGAGGTGAGGAATCACAAAGGAAAAAAGATCCTGATGGGAGTTATGTACAGGTCTCTGAGCAGTAGTCAGGATGTGGGGCAGGCGTATATGAAATGCAATACGACAACAATCATGGGACTTCAATATGCAGGTGGACTGGGAAAATCAGGTTGGTACTAGAACCCAAGAAAAGGAATTTGTGGAATGTCTACGAGATGTTTTTTAGAGCAGCTTGTGACAGAGCCCACTAGGGGACAGCCAATTCTGGATTTGGTGATGTGTAATGAGGCAGGCTCGATTAGGGAACTTAAGGTGAAGGAACCCTTAGGTGGCAGTGACCACAATATGATAGAATTCACCCTGCAGTTTGAGAGGGAGAATTTGGAATCAGATGTAATGCTATTACAATTGAGTAAAAGTAACTACAAAGATATGAGGGAGGAGCTGGCCAGAGTTGTTGGAAGGGGAGTCCAACAGGGAAGACAGTGGAACAGCAATGGCAGGGGTTTTGGGGGTTATTCGGGAGGCACAACAGAAATTCATCCCAAGTATAAGAAAACACATTTAGGGGAGGCTGTATAACGTTCTTGTCAGACCCCATTTGGAATATCGTGAGCAGTTTTGGGCCACGTATCAAAGGAAGAATGTGTTGGCCTTGGAGGGGGTCCAGAGAAGGTTCACAAGAATTATTCCGGAATGAAGGGCTTGTCATATGAGGTGTGGTTGAGGACTCTGAGTCCGTACTCGATGGAGTTTAGAAGGATGAAGGGGGATTTCATTGAAACTTACAGGATACTGAGAGGCCTAGATAGAGTGGACGTGGAGAAGATGTTTCCACTAGTAGGAGAGACTAGAACCTGAGAGCACAACCTCAGACAGAAGGGACGCTCCTTTGAAACTGAGATGAGGAGAAATTTCTTCAGCCAGAGGGTTGTGAATCTGTGGAACTCATTGCCGCAAGAGGCTGCGGAGGCCAAGTTGCTGAATGTCTTTAAGACAGAGATAGATAGATTCTTGATTAATGAGGGGATCAGAAGTTAAGTGGAGAAGGCAGGAGATGGGCTGAGAATCATATCAGCCATGATTGAATGGCGGAGCAGACGCGATAGACCAAATGGCCTAATTCTGTTCCTATATCCTATGGTCTTATGGATATAGTCTTCTGATCCAATTTCAAAGCAATTGAAGGAGTGAATTTTCAAATTCACTCAGACTATCTGACTGTCTATACCTAGCATTCCTGGGTCTGGGGCGGGATTCTCCGGCACCGGAGATTCGGCGGGGGCGGGAATCGCGGCGCGCCGGTTGGCGGGCCCCCCCCCCCCGGCGATTCTCCGGCCCGGATGGGCCGAAGTCCCGCTGCTGGAATGCCTGTCCCGCCGGTGTGGACTAAACCACCTCTCTTACCGGCGGGACAAGGCAGCGCGGGCGGGCTCCGGGGTCCTGGGGGCGGGGGGCGCAGGGCGATCTGGCCCCAGGGGGTGCCCCCACGGTGGCCTGGCCCGCGATCGGGGCTCACCGATCCGCGGGCGGGCCTGTGCCATGGGGGCACTATTTTCCTTCCGCCTTCGCCACGGTCTCCACCATGGCGGAGGCGGAAGAGACCCCCTCCACTGCGCATGCGCGGGGATGCCGTGAGCGGCCGCTAACGCTCCCGCGCATGCGCCACCCGGCAATGTCATTTCCGTGCCAGCTAGCGGGGCACCAAAGGCCTTTCCCGCCAGCTGGCGGGCAGAAATCAGTCCGGCGCGGGCCTAGCCCCTCAGGGTTAGGGCTCGGCCGCTCAAGATGTAGAGGATTCCGCGCGATGCCGGACTGATTTGCGCCGTTTTTGGCGCCGGTCGGCGGACATCGCGCCGATTACGGAGAATTTCGCCCCATGTATAGCACCTTCACTGAAGTTTAGAAAAATGAGAGGCAAACTTGATTGAAACCTTTACGATCCTCAGGATTTTCGACAGGGTGGAAGGGGAGAGGATGTTTCCTTGTGAGGGAGAATCCAGAACTAGAGATGACTTTTTAAAAATAAGTGTTTGCTCATTTAAGACAGATGAGGAGAGTTTGTTTTCTCTTAGTGGAAATGAGTCTTTGGAATTCTCCCAAATGGAAGCAGAAGGCAGGATTCTCCCCGGGTCCCCCATGGTGGACTGGCCCGCGATCGGGGCCCACCGATCTGCGCGCGGGCCTGTTCCATGGGGGCACTTCTTCCTTCCGCGCTGGGCCCCTATCGGGTTCTGCCATGGCCGGCGCGGAGAAGACAACCCCTCGCGCATGCGCAAAAATACGACGGCTGGTCTGCGCATGCATGGAATCACGCTGGCGATTCCGCGCATGCGCGAGATCACGACAGCCATTCTGCGCATGCGCAAACTCGCGCAGTCCCTTCGTCGCCGGTTGGAGCGGCGCCAACCCCTCCAGTGTCCACCTAGCCCCCTAGACAGGTGAGAATTCCTCACGTTGGGGGCCCGTTGACGCTGGAGTCGTTGGCACCAGTTTTACCGCCAACATGGGGACTTAGTCCCCGGAAGGGAGAATCCCGGCCCAGAGTCTTTGAATATTTTTAAGGCAGACGTAGCTAGATACTTGATTTTAAAAAAGGGGGCGGGAAAGATTATCGGGGGTTAGCGAGAGGTTACAGTCAGATCAGCTGTGATCTTTTTGAATGGCGGAGCATGCTCAAGGGGCTGAGTGAGCCACTCCTGCCTCTAATTCATATGTACATGTGTTCATAGATTTCTCCGGTAATTCATTGCCTCGGGTCCGCCCCTATATGATAGACATCTCACACAGAGTAACTCAGGCATGCCAAACACACCCTTCCTGTGGCCTCTGGTCCAAAGCATAGCACAAATCTTTTTAATGTGGGAAAAAGTCAACTTACCTCCATTGACTGCTCCAACTCGAATGAAACTGCCAGCTTTTAAGCCTGATTACACTTGCAACCATTTGTGCATTCCCCCACTTTACGCTCCAATCAATAACAGGAGTTGAAAACAATAACCGGCCCCCAATATTAAAATTCATTGATCCCGGAAATTCCCCTCAAGATCAATGTCCAGGTTTCTGTAACGTATGTAAGTCCCGCTCCATGGCTACCTAGAGAGTTGGGGTTCCCAAACTTTCAGTGTTTCAGTACATTAGGATTTACACTTCTTAATGGAGGTGACAGGAGAGTGCATCCATCATATTCTGATACTTAATCACTTGAAACTGGATTGAAACACAGGTCCTAGAAGTGACAGGACAGTGTGATTAATACACTGTAATAGCCAGTCCCCTTGTACATGAGCATAATGATCCAAGTTGCATCAAGAAATTATTTCCTGACTTCCGGGTGCGGCAATGACCAGCTGAGTCGCACGTTTCGGCATCTCCCGTTGGAACGGACTTTTGGGCTCTTAATAGGAGCCCCAACGGCAATTTAAACGGCCAAAAACACTGTGCTGTAAACCAGAAAGGAATCCCCCCCGGACACGCATGGAAAAGGGAGAGGATAGCGGCCGGATTACGGAGGATCCTCTGGAGCAGCGGCAAGGAAGTGAAGCTCAAAGCAAGATGGCGTCGGAAGGTGGCCGTTTGTTATGGGGCCCGGAGCAACAAGAGTTCCTGCGGCGCTGTGTGGAAGAGCTGAAGAAGGAGCTGAAGAAGGATGTGTTGGCCCCGATATTACAGGCGATTGAAGGGCTAAAGGAGGAGCAGAGGACCCAAGAGCTGGAGCTTCGGGTCGTGAAGGCAAAGACTGCTGAAAACGAGGATGAAATACAGGTGGTGAAGGCAGAAATGCACGAGGCACAGCACAAAAGATGTGTGGAGAGGTTGGAAGCACTGGAGAATAACTCGCGGAGGAAGAATTTAAGAATCCTGGGTCTTCCCGAAGGCGCAGAGGGGGCGGACGTCGGGGCATATGTAAGCACGATGCTTCACTCGCTAATGGGATCGGAGGCCCCGACGGGCCCTTTGGAGGTGGAGGGAGCTTATCGAGTTCTGGCGCGAAGACCAAAGGCTGGAGAAATACCTCGAGCTATAGTGGTGAGGTTTCTCCGCTACAATGACAGAGAGACGGTCCTCAGCTGGGCGAAGAATACTCGGAGCTGTAGGTGGGAGAACGCGGTGATCCGCGTATACCAGGATTGGAGTGCGGAGGTGGCGAGAAGGAGGACAAGTTTCAATCGGGCTAAGGCAGTGCTTCACAAAAAGAAGGTTCAATTTGGAATGTTGCAACCGGCGAGACTGTGGGTCACATACCAAGGGAAGCACCACTACTTTGAGACGGCAGAAAGGTGTGGACATTCATTGTGGACGAGAAGCTGGAATAGTCTGGCGAGAGAAAGAGTTTCTGGGACAAAGTGGTGGAGTGATTATGTGGGGCGAGGAAGGGGGAGGGGGGGTGATGATTTTTCAAATTGTTAATTCTGTGATCCTGTAACTTTTCTCTCTTCCCCATGTTGGAGGGGTGGGGGGGGCGGGGAGTATGAGGAACTGTGGGTGCCGGTGGGACGGAAAGGGGAAGGAGGAGAGAAATGCGCCATTAGGGGCGGGGCCGAGTGGGAAACGCGGGCTTTGTTCCCGCGATATGGTAATTGTGGCGGGAACGGGGACGCAGGAAGGAGGGGGCCTCGCACAATGGGGGCCGAGGACAAGGGGGGAAGCCGAGGTTAGCCAGAGTTCGCTGACTTCTGGGAGCAACATGGGGGGTGCAATTACTCTAGAGGGGTGTGGTGGTATGTATTAGGGGTCAAGTGGGACTGTGGAGTCATGATGCTATTGGCTGACAGATCCCGGGTCCTGGTTGGCTGCCAACTCCTGGCTCCGCCCTGAAGGCGGAGTATAAGAACCCGAGCTTCTCCCCGCCGCTTCATTCTGTTGCTGAGCTGCTGGGGACAAGTCTCGCTTAATAAAGCCTGAATCAACTTCATCACTTCTCGTCTCTCTCGTAAGTCATTGTGCGCTACAATTTATTAAGCGAGCTTAAAAGACTATGGAGCTCCGGATCGCCCCGGAATGCCTGCGGATCAGCCCCCACGCAGCGAACTCGGCAGCAGTATTTAAACACTGGCAAGCATGTTTTGAAGGCTACCTCCGAACGGCCCCCGGCCGGATCACAGAAGACCAGAAAATGCAGGTCCTGCATTCGAGGGTAAGCCCGGAAATTTACCCTCTCATAGAAGACGCAGAGGATTTTCCGACGGCGCTCGCATTATTGAAGGGCATCTACGTTCGGCCCGTGAACCAGGTCCACCAACTCGCGACGAGACGGCAAAGTCCCGGAGAATCGCTAGAAGAATTCTATACCGCGCTGCTAATTTTGGGACGGGGCTGCAGCTGCCCGCCGGTGAACGCGATCGAACACACGGACATGCTAATTCGCGATGCATTTGTGGCAGGTATGAACTCTCCCCAAATCCGCCAAAGACTTTTAGAAAGAGAGTCGCTAGGACTCTCAGAGGCACGGGCCCTTGCAGCTTCCCTAGATGTGGCCTCGCAAAACGCCCGCGTCTACGGCCCCGACCGCGCGGCAGCCCCTTGGGCTCCGTGGACCCCCGTCGCGACAAACCACCCCCCCTCACAGGCTTGCGCGGTTAAAGCGGCAGACCATCCCGGGGGGGCCCGCTGCTATTTCTGCGGGCAAGCGAAACACCCCCGGCAGCGCTGCCCGGTCCGCGCAGCTATTTGTAAAAAGCTGTGGCAAGAAGGGCCATTACGCGGCAGTGTGCCGGTCCCGGGGGGTCGCCGCAATCCCCGGAGAAGAACGAGCCCAGCACATCCCAAACGCTCCCCAACCCCCCAGCGCCCCACGTGCGACCTGCGGGTGTCGCCATTTTGGGTCCCGGGCACCACGAGGGGAGGATGGGCGCTGCCATCTTGTGACCCCCCAGCCACATGCGATTCATGGGGGCGGCCATTTTGTCCACCCCCGACCACATGCGATCCATGGGGGCGGCCATTTTGTCCACCCCCGGCTGCGTGCGATTCATGGACGCCACCATCTTGGTTGACAACAAAGGACCCCAGATTCGACGGTTCCACGGGGTCCGAAGAAGATGCTGCGACACTACTACCACGACTGGCTTCGGTGACACTGGATCAATCGCGGACCCGGACGCTCCAGACGACGACAACAACGGTGCTGATCAACGGACACGAGACACCATGCCTGATCGACTCCGGGAGCACTGAAAGTTTTATTCACCCAGACACGGTAAGACGCTGCTTTCTGACCATCCATCCAAGCACGCAAAAGATTTCCCTAGTTGCAGGATCCCACTCCGTAGAGATCAAAGGATTCTGCATCGCGAACCTAACGGTGCAAGGGAGGGAGTTTAAGAACTACAGGCTCTACGTCCTTCCCCAACTCTGCGCGCCCACATTAGATTTCCAGTGTAACCTGCAGAGCCTAACATTTCAATTCGGCGGCCCAATACCCCCGCTCACTGTCTGCGGCCTCGCAACTCTCAAGGTTGAACCGCCGTCCTTGTTTGCAAACCTCACCCCGGATTGAAAACCCGTCGCCACTAGGAGCAGACGGTACAGCGCCCAGGACCGGATATTTATTCGGTCTGAAGTCCAGCGGTTGCTGAAGGAAGGCATAATCCAGGCCAGCAATAGTCCCTGGAGAGCCCAGGTGGTAGTAGTAAAGACCGGGGAGAAGCAAAGGATGGTCGTAGACTTATAGTGAGACCATCAACAGGTACACACAGCTAGATGCGTACCCTCTCCCCCGCATATCCGACATGGTAAATCGGATTGCCCAGTACAAGGTTTTCTCCACTGTGGACCTCAAGTCCGCCTACCACCAGCTCCCCATCCGCCCAGGTGACCGCAAGTACACAGCCTTCGAGGCAGACGGGTGTCTATACCACTTCCTAAGGGTCCCATTTGGCGTCACAAACGGGGTCTCGGTCTTCCAACGGGAGATGGACCGAATGGTTGACCAGCACGGGTTGCAGGCCACGTTCCCGTACCTCGACAACGTAACCATCTGCGCCCACGATCAACAGGACCACGACGCCAACCTCCAAAAGTTCCTCCAGACCGCTAACGCCCTGAACCTCACATACAACGAGGAAAAGTGTGTTTTTAGCACAAACCGGTTGGCCATCCTGGGATACGTAGTGCGCAATGGGATAATAGGCCCCGACCCCGAACGCATGCGCCCCTTTATGGAATTTCCCCTCCCCCACTGCTCCAAAGCCCTGAAACGTTGCCTGTGTTTCTTTTCATATTACGCCCAGTGGGTCCCCCAGTATGCAGACAAGGCCCGCCCGCTAATACAGTCCACTACCTTCCCCTTGTCGACAGAGGCTCGCCAGGCCTTCAGCCGCATCAAAGCGGATATCGCAAAGGCCACGATGCGCGCCATCGACGAGTCCCTCCCCTTCCAGGTCAAGAGCGACGCATCCGACATAGCTCTGGCGGCCACCCTTAACCAAGCGGGCAGACCCGTGGCCTTTTTCTCCCGGACCCTCCACGCCTCAGAAATCCGCCACTCCTCAGTGGAAAAGGAAACCCAAGCCATAGTGGAAGCTGTGTGACATTGGAGGCATTACCTGGCCGGCAGGAGATTCACTCTCCTCACCGACCAACGGTCGGTAGCCTTCATGTTCGATAATGCACAGCGGGGCAAAATTAAAAATGACAAGATCTTAAGGTGGAGGATCGAGCTCTCCACCTTCAACTATGAGATCTTGTACCGTCCCGGAAAGCTGAACGAGCCGTCCGATGCCCTATCCCGCGGCACATGTGCCAACGCACAAATAGACCGCCTCCAAGCCCTCCACGAGGACCTCTGCCACCCGGGGGTCACGCGATTCTACCATTTCGTAAAGTCCCGCAACCTCCCCTACTCTGTGGAGGAGGTTCGTACAGTCACCAGGAACTGCCACATCTGCTCAGAGTGCAAACCGCACTTTTTCAGGCCCGATAGAGCGCACCTGATTAAGGCCTCCCGCCCCTTTGAACGCCTTAGTCTGGATTTCAAAGGACCCCTCCCCTCCACCGACCGCAACATATACTTCCTTAATGTGGTGGACGAGTACTCCCGCTTCCCATTCGCCATCCCCTGTTCTGACAACACACACACACCCCCGATACCGATCATCCCCTCCCTGCCACCGGCGCACCCCGCGACCGCCCCCTTCCCGGGGGGATCAGTCCTCCTCCCGTGCCCGCCCAGGAGTAAAACAGGAACAAACACCGAAACGCTCCCGGAGACGACAACGCCCGAACAAGCACCTGCACCACCACCGGGGCTGAGGCGATCGACGAGGAAGACCAGACCGCCCGCTCGACTCGTGGAATCTGTGTGACACCAAGAATGTTGTTGTAACAAAAAAAAGAATTTTTTTTGCTAATATTGTAGATAGTTTTTCTCAAACTTGTACACAGCCCAGTGTAGGGCTAAAACTGTAGTAAAATGTCCGAAATTTTCCTTCCAGGGCCAGCCTTGTAAACCCCTACCACCATGCGAACCACCACCCCGCCGGATTCCTTTTTAACAAGGGGTGAATGTGGTGGTATGTATTAGGGGTCATGTGGGACTGTGAAGCCGTGATGCTATTGGCTGACAGATCCCGGGTCCTGGTTGGCTGCCGACTCCTGGCTCCGCCCTGAAGGCGGAGTATAAGACCCCGAGCTTCTCCCCGCCGCTTCATTCTGTTGCTGAGCTGCTGGGGCCAAGTCTCGCTTAATAAAGCCTGAATCGACTTCATCACTTCTCGTCTCTCTCGTAAGTCATTGTGCGCTACAAGGGGGATCTAGCGGAGAAGGGGGGGTTTAACTGGGTTGCTGCTGCTAAGGAGAAGGGGGAGCTGTTATGGGATGGGGTGGTCGAGGCGGGAGGGCACCGTCGGTGGGATATACGGGTACGTGGGAACCGGGTGAGGAGCTGGGTTAAAAAAGGGGATGGCTAGTCGACAAGGGGGGGGGTAAAGAGCCCCCCAACCCGGTTGATCACGTGGAACGTGAGAGGGCTGAACGGGCCGATTAAAAGGGCACGGGTACTCGCACTCCTAAAGAAATTAAAGGCAGATGTGGTTATGTTGCAGGAGACGCACCTGAAACTGATAGACCAGGTCAGACTACGTAAAGGATGGGTGGGGCAGGTGTTTCATTCGGGTTTAGATGCAAAGAATAGGGGGGTGGCTATCTTAGTGGGGAAACGGGTACTGTTTGAGGCAAAGACCATAGTGGCGGATAGTGGGGGTAGATATGTGATGGTGAGTGGCAGATTGCAAGGGGAGGCGGTGGTTCTGGTGAACGTATACGCCCCGAACTGGGATGATGCAAATTGTATGAGGCGCATGTTGGGACATATCCCGGACCTGGAGGCGGGAAAGTTGGTAATGGGGGGAGACTTCAATACGGTGCTTGATCCAGGGCTGGACCGGTCGAGGTCCAGGACCGGGAGGTGGCCGGCAGCGGCCAGGGTGCTCAAGGACTTCATGGAGCAGATGGGAGGAGTAGATCCCTGGAGGTTTAGTAGGCCTAGGAGTAAGGAGTTCTCATTTTTCTCCCATGTTCACAAAGTATACTCTCGGATAGACTTTTTTGTCTTGGGAAGGGCACTGATTCCGAAGGTGACAGGGACGGAGTATACGGCCATAGCCATTTCGGACCACGCTCCACATTGGGTAGACCTGGAGGTAGGAGAGGAAAAAGAACAGCACCCACTCTGGAGAATCGATATGGGCTTATTGGCGGATGAGGGGGTATGTCTAAGGGTGAGGGGGTGTATCGAAAGGTACTTGGAGCTTAATGACAACAGAGAGGTTCAGGTGGGAGTGGTCTGGGAGGCGTTGAAGGCGGTGGTCAGAGGGGAACTGATATCCATAAGGGCACATAATGGGAAGCAAGAGGGTAAAGAAAGGGAGCGATTGTTGAAAGAACTTCTGAGGGTGGACAGGCAATATGCAGAGGCACCGGAGGAGGGACTGTACAGGGAAAGACAAAGGTTACATGTGGAATTTGACCTGCTGACCACGGGTAAGGCAGAGGCACAGTGGAGGAGGGCACAGGGTGTACAGTATGAGTATGGAGAGAAGGCGAGTCGGCTACTGGCCCACCAATTGAGGAAGAGGGGAACAGCGAGGGAGATAGGTGGGGTGAGAGATGAGAAGGGAGAGATGGAACGGGGAGTGGAGAGAGTGAACGGGGTGTTCAAGGCATTCTATGAGAGGTTATATAAGGCTCAGCCCTCGGAAGGGAAGGAGGGAATGATGTGTTTCCTGGATCAGCTGGAATTCCCGAAGGTGGAGGAGCAGGAGAGGGCGGGACTGGGAGCACAGATTGAGATGGAGGAGGTGGTAAAGGGGATTGGGAGCATGCAAGCGGGGAAGGCCCCGGGACCGGACAGATTCCAGGTGGAATTTTATCGGAAATATATGGACCTACTGGCCCCGCTTTTGACGAGAACCTTTAATGAGGCCAGGGAAAGGGGGAAGTTGCCCCCGACTATGTAGGAGGTGATGATATCGCTCCTTTTGAAGAAGGAAAAAGACCCGCTGCAGTGTGGGTCCTATAGGCCCATTTCCCTTTTAAACGTAGATGCTAAGCTCCTGGCCAAGGTGATGGCGACGAGGATAGAGGACTGTGTCCCGGGGGTGGTCCACGAGGATCAAATTGGGTTCGTTAAGGGGAGACAGCTGAACACGAACATATGGAGGCTGCTTGGGGTGATGATGATGCCCCCACCAGAGGGGGAGGCGGCGATAGTGGTGGCAATGGACGCCGAGAAAGCATTCGACAGAGTAGAGTGGGACTACCTATGGGAAGTGTTGAAGAGATTTGGTTTTGGAGAGGGGTTTATTGGATGGGTACAGCTGCTATATAGGGCCCCGGTGGCAAGTGTGGTCACGAACAGGCAGAGGTCTGACTACTTCCGACTTTATAGAGGGACGAGGCATGGGTGTCCCCTGTCTCTGTTAATGTTTGCATTGGCGATTGAGCCCCTGGCCATAGCACTGAGGGGCTCCAGGAAGTGGAGGGGAGTACTCAGGGGAGGAGAAGAACACCGGGTATCATTGTATGCAGATGATTTATTGCTGTATGTTGCGGACCCAGTAGAGGGGATGCCTGAGATAATGCAGACACTCAGGGAGTTTGGGGAATTTTCGGGGTACAAATTGAATATGGGGAAGAGTGAGTTGTTTGTGGTGCATCCGGGGGAGCAGAGCAGGGGAATAGATGATTTACCGCTGAGGAAGGTAACAAGAGATTTCCGGTACTTAGGGATTCAGATAGCCAGGAGTTGGGGAACCTTACATAGTCTTAATTTAACACGATTGGTGGAACAGATGGAGGAGGATTTTAAGGGATGGGACATGGTGCCCCTGTCACTGGTGGGTAGGGTGCAGGCGGTTAAAATGGTAGTCCTCCCGAGATTCCTTTCTGTGTTTCAATGCCTCCCGGTGATGGTCACGAAGGCTTTTTTTAAGAAAATCGAGAAAAGTGTCATGAGTTTTGTGTGGGCTGGGAAGACCCCGAGAATGAGGAGGGGGTTCTCGCAGCGTAGCAGGGATAGGGGGGACTGGCACTACCGAGCCTAAGTGAATACTACTGGGCCGCCAATATCTCAATGGTGTGTAAGTGGATGGGAGAAGGGGAGGGAGCGGCGTGGAAGAGATTGGAGATGGCGTCCTGCAAAGGAACCAGCCTACAAGCACTGGCGACGGCGCCGTTGCCGTTCTCCCCGAAGAATTACACCACAAGTCCAGTGGTGGTGGCAACACTGAAAATTTGGGGGCAGTGGAGACGGCATAGGGGAAGGACGGGAGCCTCGGTGCGGTCCCCGATAAGAAATAATCATAGGTTTGTCCCGGGGAGAATAGATGGAGGATTTGGAGCATGGCAGCGAGCTGGGATTGTGCAACTGAGAGATCTGTTCGTAGACGGGACGTTTGCGAGTCTGGGAGCGCTGACGGAAAAATATGGGTTGCCCCAAGGGAATGCATTTCGGTACATGCAATTGAGGGCTTTTGCGAGGCAACAGGTGAGGGAATTCCCGCAGCTCCCGACGCAGGGGACTCAAGATAGAGTGATCTCAGGGACATGGGTGGGGGATGGTAGGGTGTCAGATATATACAAGGAAATGAGAGATGAGGGGGAGAACATGGTGGAGGAGCTGAAGGGAAAATGGGAAGAAGAGCTGGGGAAAGAGATTGAGGAGGGGCTGTGGGCTGATGCCCTACGTAGGGTAAACTCGTCGTCCTCGTGCGCCAGGCCTGATACAATTCAAGGTCTTGCACAGGGCACATATGACCGGAGCAAGGTTAGTAAATTTTTCGGGGTAGAGGATAGGTGTGGGAGATGTTCGAGAAGCCCAGCAAACCACACCCACATGTTTTGGTCATGCCCGGCACTGCAGGGGTTCTGGGTGGGGGTGGCAAAGGTGCTTTCGAAGGTGGTGGGGGTCCGGGTCGAGCCAGGCTGGGGGTTGGCTATATTTGGGGTTGCAGAAGAGCCGGGAGTGCAGGAGGCGAGAGAGGCTGATGTTTTGGCCTTTGCGTCCCTAGTAGCCCGGCGAAGGATATTGCTTATGTGGAAGGAAGCCAAACCCCCGGGCGTGGAGACCTGGATAAATGACATGGCAGGGTTTATAAAACTAGAACAGATAAAGTTTGCGCTAAGGGGTTCGGCTCAAGGGTTCACCAGGCGGTGGCAACCGTTCATTGACTACCTCGCAGAACGATAAAGGAAATGGGAAGGTAACAGCAGCAACCCAGGGGGGAGGGGGGGGGGGGAGGGGGGGGGGGTCCTCAGGGGTGGTTTTGGTATAGATATTTGTACTTGGTTATGTATATCGGATTGTTTGATTTTATTATCTGGAGAGTTATTATTTTTGTTATGGCAGTTGCCATTTAGTTTATATATTATTTATTTACTTGTTAAAACGGTCACTGTTATTTATATTGTTTTATTGTTGGAAAAAGGAAAAACTTTTGTATTGTTTTGTTTGGCCGAAAAATTGAATAAAATATATATATTTTTAAAAGAAACAGTTCACGTTTTAGGCTGATGGCCTTTTATCAGGTCATTGATCTGAAACAATAACTTTGTTTCTCTTTCCACGGACACCGCCTTAGTTGCTGAATATTGCCAGCATTTTCTGTTCTTATTCACCTTTACCTGTTAACACTTTCTGTTGGGGCTTGCTGGACAGAGTTCAACAGTAATACAAGAAAAGACTTCTGTTTATCTCAGGCTTTTCACGGCCACCATGCAAACAGCCATTGAAGTGCTGTTGAAATGCATTCACTGTCGTAATTAGGAAATGCAGCAGCTAATTTGCACACAGCCAACTCTCCCAAAAACAATGTGACAGTGATTATCTGTTTTCATGGCATTGGAAAAAGAATAAATGTTTGTCGGGACACCGAGGACAACTCCGCTTTTCAAAACACCGCAAGAAATCTTTTGCTTCCACCTGATGTATTTATTAAAATCAGTTAAATTGTCCTTCCCAAAAAATAAATAAATAAATAATTTCCTGAAATACATTACAAACTAGTTATTAGATTAAGTAGTAGATAGTAAATTAAGTGTTAGTTACCTGTTGGTTTACATGTTCACTGGTATTTGTGAGTGAGTTCTTGTTTATTATCCCCACAGGGTGCTTTCTGGGGTCTGATCGGGGGCCTAGCCATGGGGCTCTGCCGGATGATTGCTGAATTTGTCTATGGCACGGGCAGCTGCATCTTCCCATCCTCCTGCCCTTTCGTCTTCTGTGGAATCCACTACCTGCACTTCGCCATCATCCTGTTCAGCTGTACATGTTGCCTCGTCCTCATTATCTCCTTCTGCACTTCACCGATCGATGAGAAACATGTGAGTTCTGAGGGGACAAGTACTGGCGGTTACCAGTTCATAACAAGGAAAGGATGGGAATGCATTTCTTTATACTTTTTCTCACCCAGTTTCTCTTTCCTTCTGTTTGTCTCTGTCTGAATTGCCCCTAAGCATGGGGGGAGCCTAAAGTTCCATGTTGCTTTCTCCGTGGCAACACCTCAGCCAATCAAAGTGACTTGCTAACCAATCAGCATCCACTTTTCTCCTCTACCATGAATTGTTGTGATTATTTGAAATTTGACATTCTTGCATTTGTCCTGACGACTGCAGGATGATAAGCTTGGGCAACCTGTCTATCTTTCAAGCAATTTTCAAGGTCTATACGACCAAACAATTGTACAAGAAGGATGTTGAGACAATAGACGGGGCACATTATTGTGGACTGCACTGCCAGAATTAATGACCAAAACAAGTTACACTAACAGTAGCTAATTGACCCTCCAGCTACATCGCCTGGTTTACAATCTCCGCTATAGCCGTGAGGAAAGGATTGACTTGGACATTGTGGATGAGGTCAAGCCAAGGATCAAAACACAAGAAGAAGTGGAAAACGGCGCCATCGACAACCCAGTAACCAAAGGTACTCACTCTGGAGGTCAGGAGTTGCCAACACCCCATGGTTGAAGGGAAAGGAAGGGAGAAGGTTGTGGAAAGCATTTCTTTTAATGCTGAGTGAAATGAGTTTTCAAAAATACAACTTGCACGATGCCAAAATAAACAGAAAATTTGTACGATGAGTCCCTAATGAGACAAGGGGCAAAATTCTCCGTAATCGGCGCGATGTCCGCCGACCAGCACCAAAAACGGCGCAAATCAGTCCGGCATCGCACTGCCCCAAAGGTGCGGAATCCTCCGCATCTTGAGTGGCCGAGCCCTAACCTTGAGGGGCTAGGCCCGCGCCGGGCTGATTTCCGCCCCGCCAGCTGGCGGGAAAGTCCTTTGGTGCCCCGCCACCTGGCACAGAAATGACATTGCCGGGCGGCGCATGTGCAGGAGCGTTAGCGGCCACTCACGGCATCCCCGCACATGCGCAGTGGCGGGGGTCTCTTCCGCCACCGCCATGGTGGAGACCGTGGCGAAGACAGAAGGAAAAGAGTGCCCCACGGCACAGGCCCGCCCGCGGATCGGTGGGCCCCGATTGCGGGCCAGGCCACCGTGGGGGCACCCCCCGGGGCCAGATCGCCGCACCCCCCCCCCCCAGGAACCCGGAGCCCGCCTACGCCGCCTTGTCCTGCCGGTAAGAGAGGTGGTTTAATCCACGCCGGCGGGACAGGCATTCCAGCAGCGGGACTTCGGCGCCGGAGAATCGCCGGGGTGGGGGTCCGCCAACCGGCGCGCCGCGATTCCCGCCCCCACCGAATATCCGGTGCCGGAGAATTCGGCAACCGGCGGGGGCAGGATTCACGGCAGTTCGCGGCGGGGGGGTCGGAGAATCTCGCCCAAGACATTAAAAGGAATATGGGGCGCGATTCTCCGACCCCCCACCGGGTCGGAGAATTGCCGGGGGACGGCGTGAATCCTGCCCCCGCCGTGTCGCAAATTCTCCGCCACCGGTGATTCGGCGGGGGCGGGAATCGCGCCGCGCCGGTCATCCCCCGGCGATTCTCCTGTCCGCGATGGGCCAAAGTCCCGCCACTGTTAACCCACGCCAGCCAGCGTGGATTGAACCACCTTTGGGACGGCGGGTCACGGCTTCGCGGGCGGGCTCCGGGGTCCTGGGGGGGGGGCGCTGGGCGATCTGGCCCGCGATCGGGGCCCACCAATCCGCGGGTGGGCCTGTGCTGTGGGGCACTCTTTTCCTTCCGCCTTCACCATGGTCTCCACTATGGCGGAGGCGGAAGAGACCCCCTCCACTGCGCATGCGCAGGGATGCCGTGAGCGGCCGCTGACGCTCCCGCGCATGCGCCGCCCGGCAAAGTCATTTCCGCGCCGGCTGGCGGGGCACCAAAGGCCTTTCCCACCAGCTGGTGGGGCGGAAATCAGTCCGGCGCGGGCCTAGGCCCTCAGGGTAAGGGCTTGGCCCCTCAAGGTGTGGAGATTTCCACACCTTTGGGGCGGCGCGATGCCGGACTGATTCGCGCCGTTTTTGGCGCTGGTCGGCGGACATCGCGCCGATTACGGAGAATCCCGCCCAAGATTACACAAATAGCAATGGACGTAGAGCAGTCTTCAGCTAAATAACTGAATGTTGCGTCCAACTACATCTTCAAATCAGAGAAATGGGTACCTAGTCAGTGATATTCTGAAGATTAGTTGCACACAGAGAAAGTTGTGTGGAATATGATGGGTTTCTAAGCTGATGGAACCATAAAAATGTTATCAGAGGAATTTGGCGAGCTAGTGAAGTAGATGACAGGAGGTTACATAATGTGGATGAAAGCTAAACGAACCTGGGCTGGATATACTCCATGCCAGCTAGATTAGCTCAACGCAATGAAGTTGGATATAAGGTGGGACCAACACTCTAATAGTCAATATGAGAAGTATCTCCTAAATGGACTCAATCATCTAAGTTTAGAAATGAAAAACTCAATTTGAATGGGTCCAATGTTTGAACTTTAAATTTAAACATCAATCTATTTGTAATTCATTATTTATGTTTCATTTGCAGAACCAAAGAAGAAAAATGCCTTTCTCCGTTGCTTTGCCTGGTTTTGTGGCATTAGCTCCGAGCCAGAGCCAGAGCCAACAGAAGAGGAGAAGGTAGATGCCATGAGAAAAATGACAGACATCAGCGAGAATAAGACCTGGAGTACTGTAGTTAATGTAAACGCCATTATCATGATGTGTGTCGCCATCTTTCTCTGGGCCTTTTACGCTTAAAAATTAAAATATAGTAAGCTTATTGTCTCTCAAAACTATAGTCTCTTAATTTCAACTATGTAACAATTGTTGATCAGGTTTGATTTGATTTGATTTATTGTCAGTACCGAGGTATAGTGAAAAGTATTGTTTGCACACAATTCAAACAGATTGTTCGATACATTAAAAAACATAGTGTTATGGGCCAGGGTTTAGAGAATCCCAAAGTGTATCATGGAGTTCACCTGACCCACAACTTTTAATTGATTGTGGTACGGGGAGCACTGGGCTTACTCTACAGGTATGGTACAGCAGAAAATGGACCAGTGGTTTTTAAAACAAAATAATGTTTATTCTATGAACTCAAGTTAACCATTTTAAAACAAACAGTGAATATCTTAGCAACCAGTAAATCAAACCCACCCCCCCCTTTATTCCCTTTATTCTTCAAAAAACTATCTATCTTTATCTTTAAAACATTTAATGAAGGAGCCTCAACTGCTTCACTGGGCAAGGAATTCCATAGATTCACAACCCTTTGGGTGAAGAAGTTCCTCCTAAACTCAGTCCTAAATCTACATCCCCTTATTTTGAGGCTATGCCCCCTAGTTCTGCTTTCACCCACCAGTGGAAACAGCCTGCCCGCATCTATCTTATCTATTCCCTTCATAATTTTATATGTTTCTATAAGATCCCCCCTCATCATTCTAAATTCCAACAAGTACAGTCCCAGTCTACTCAACCTCTCCTCGTAATCCAACCCCTTCAGCTCTGGGATTAACCTAGTGAATCTCCTCTGCACACCCTCCAGCGCCAGTACGTCCTTTCTCAGGTAAGGAGACCAAAGCTGATCACAATACTCCAGGTGTGGCCTCACTAACATCTTATACAATTGCAGCAGAACCTCCCTAGTCTTAAACTCCATCCCTCTAGCAATGAAGGACAAAATTCCATTTGCCTTCTTAATCACCTGTTGCATCCGTAAACCAACTTTTTGCGACTCATGCACTAGCACACCCAGGTCTCTCTGCACAGCAGCATGTTTTAATATTTTATCATTTAAATAATAATCCCTTTTGCTGTTATTCCTACCAAAATGGATAACCTCACATTTGTCAACATTGTTTTCCATCTGCCAGACCCTAGCCCATTCACTTAGCCTATCCAAATCCCTCTGCCGACTTCCAGTATCCTCTGCACTTTTTGCTTTGCCACTTATCTTAGCGTCGTCTGTGTTTACAAGAAGCAGTTAGATATAACACTTGGAGCGATTGGATCAAAGGATATGGGTGGAAGGTGGCATCAGTTGAGTTGGATAATCAGCCATGATCATAGTGAATGGCAGAGCGGCTGGAAAGACTGACTGGCCTCGTCCTGCTCCTATTTTTATGTTTCTGTTGATTATCATAATTTTATGCACATTAGTTCCTGACTTACCAAACAATTAAAAATATTTTCCACATTTTCCTTTTTTAAACAAAAATATTTTTATTGAGACTTCCGGTTGTGGTGAGGATGAGCTAGCCGCACGTTTCGGCGGCTCCAGCTCCGACGGACCTTCGGGCTCTTTTAAGAGCCCCAATGGGGATTTTTTTGGCCGAGCAACCCGGTGTGGGGTGTGTGGGAAGGGAGTCCTCCCCGAACGACGAAGGAAAAAACCGCCGGCGGCGGCTGCAGCCTGAAGAATCTTCGACCATAAGGTCAGAGGGAGTGGAAGACAAAATGGCGGCGGAGAAATCGCAGGCGACATGGGGGCCTGAGCAGGACGAGGTCGTGAGACGGTGCGTGGACCTGCTGAAGAAGGAGGTACTGACCCCGATGCTACAGGCAATTAAGGGGCTTAAGGAGACTTTAAAGACCCAGGAGACTGAGCTTCGCGTGGTGGAGCAGAAGGTGTCAGGTATTGAGGACGAGGTCCTGGGACTGGCGGTTCAGATTCAGACGCACGAGGCACTTCATAAAAAGTGTGCTGAAAGGATCGAGGCCCTTGAAAACGGAGCGCGAAGGAAGAACCTTAGGATACTAGGTCTCCCTGAGGGTGTGGAAGGAGTGGACTGTGGAGCGTACGCAAGTAAGATGCTGAGCTCACTGATGGGTGCTGAGGCCCCTGCGGGCCCCATGGAGGTGGAGTGGGCAGGTTGGATCCCGGCGAGAAGACCAAAAGCGGGAGAACCACCGAGGGCGATAATCGTGCGATTCTACCGCCTTAAGGTCAGAGAAGAGGTCCTGAGATGGGCTAAAAAGGTGCGGAGTAGCAGATGGGAGAATGCGGTGGTACGGATATACCAGGATTGGAGTGCGGAGGTGGCGAGAAGGAGGGCGAGCTTCAACCGAGCCAAAGAGGTTTTGCACAAAAAGAAGGTGAAGTTTGGGATGCTGCAGCCGGCAAGACTATGGGTCACGTATCAGGAGAGACACTATTACTTCGAGACGGCGGAGGAAGCATGGACCTTTATTCAAGAAGAGAAACTGGACCGGAACTGAGGGACTGATGCTGCAGGGAATTGTTATTGTTATTGTTTTGTTAATGTTATGGTGAAAGTTAATCGAGAAGTAAACAGGGAAGGGGGGAGACACTGGGGAAATGTGGGCGCCGGTGAGGGGGAAAGACGGGACATAGTTGGAGAATGGGGAAGGGGAGGGGGAGGGGAAAGGGAGCTGCGCCATAAGAGGCGGGTCAGGTAAAGGGATGTTCCCGCGCCAGAAAGAATAAGGCGGGAAAACAAGCGCAAGGCGGATGGGAGTTCCCTCACACCGGGGGGGTCGAGTAGTGAGCAGGAGTAGCCGGGGTCAGTTGAAGTCAGCTGACTTACGGAAGCGATATGGGGGGAGCAATCAAGCTAGATAGGGATCTAGCGGGGGGGGGGGGGGCAACTGGGTTGCTGCTGCGGAAATCCAAAAGGGAATGGCTAAAGAGTGGATGGTCGGTGACGGTGTGCGACGCTGGGGGAGCGAGCGGGAGCGCGGAGGCGGGATAGGGGACTGGCCTAGAGAAGATAATGGCTAGTCGACACGGGAGGGGGGCAGGTAGCCCCCTAGTGAGGCTGATCACATGGAACGTGAGAGGCCTGAATGGACCGATAAAAAGGGCCCGAGCGCTCGCGCATTTGAAAGGACTAAGGGCAGACATGGCTATGCTCCAAGAGACGCACCTAAAGGTGGCGGACCAAGATAGGCTAAGGAAAGGATGGGTGGGACAGGTGTTCCACTCAGGACTGGACGCAAAGAACAGAGGGGTGGCCATTTTGGTGGGGAAACGGGTAGCATTTGAAGCAAAGAACATCGTAGCAGATAGCGGAGGTAGATATGTAATGGTGAGTGGTAGGCTGGAGGGAATGGAGGTCGTGTTGGTTAATGTGTATGCCCCAAATTGGGACGATGCGGGATTCATGAGACGGATGCTGGGGCGTATACCGGACCTGGAGGCAGGAAATTTGATTTTAGGAGGGGACTTCAATACGGTGCTGGACCCGGGGCTAGATAGATCCAGCTCAAGGACCGGAAGAAGGCCAGCAGTGGCCAAGGTACTTAAGGGGTTTATGGACCAAATGGGGGGAGTGGATCCATGGCGATTTCTAAGACCTAGGGCTAGGGAGTATTCCTTTTCTCCCATGTCCATAAAGTGTACTCCCGGATAGGTTTTTTTGTTTTAGGAAGGTCGTTGATCTCTAGGGTGGAAGAAGCTGAATACTCAGCCATAGCGGTTTCGGATCATTCCCCACATTGGGTGGACCTGGAAGTAGGAGAGGACAGGGAGCAGAGAACACTCTGGCGATTAGATGTGGGACTGATGGCGGATGAGGGAGTGCGTGCAAGAGTGTGCGGGTGTATTGAGAGATACCTGGAGGTCAATGACGACGGCGAGGTCCCTGTGGGAGTGGTCTGGGAAGCACTAAAAGCGGTGGTCAGAGGAGAGCTGATCTCTATTGGGGCCCACAAAAGGAAAACAGAGGCCAAGGAAAGGGATAGATTACTGGGGGAAATTTTAAGGGTGGACAGGGAATTTGCAGAGACCCCGGAGGAGGAGCTGTACAGGGAGAGGAGACGACTCCAGACCGAGTTTGACCTTCTGACCACCAGAAAGGCGGAGGTACTGTGGAGGAAGGCACAGGGGAGGAGGTACGAATATGGGGAAAAGGCTAGTCGCCTGTTGGCGCACCAACTGCGAAAGAGGGCAGCAGCGAGGGAGATAGGAGGAATTAGGGATGATAGGGGAGACACTGTGCGAAGGCCAGGAAAGATAAATGAGGTGTTTAAGACCTTTTATGAGGAACTGTATAGGTCTCAACCCCCAGGGGGAGAGGAGGGGATGCGGCGGTTCCTGGGCCAATTGAGGTTCCCGAAAGTGGAGGAGCGGGAGGTGGCAGGCCTGGGGGCGCCGATTGAGGTGGATGAGGTTATTAAGGGACTGGGAAGCATGCAGGCAGGGAAGGCTCCGGGGCCGGACGGGTTCCCGGTGGAATACTACAGAAAATATGTGGACTTGTTGGCCCCGTTGATGGCGAGGACGTTCAATGAGGCCAGGGAAGGGGGGACTCTACCCCCGACGATGTCGGAGACGACGATATCGCTAATTTTGAAGAGAGACAAAGATCCGTTGCAGTGCGGGTCCTATAGACCTATTTCACTATTGAACGTGGACGCCAAGTTGCTGGCAAAGGTACTGGCATCGAGGATAGAGGACTGTGTCCCGGGGGTGGTGCACGAAGACCAGACAGGGTTCGTAAAAGGGAGACAACTGAATGTTAACGTGCGACGACTATTAGGGGTGGTAATGATGCCCCCAGTGGAGGGGGAGGCAGAGATAGTAGCGGCAATGGACGCAGAGAAGGCATTTGATAGGGTGGAGTGGGAGTATTTATGGGAAGTGTTAAGGAGGTATGGGTTTGGGAACGGGTTTATTCGCTGGGTTAGACTTCTTTATGGGGCACCAACGGCAAGCGTAGTTACAGGTCGACATAGATCGGAGTATTTCCGATTATATAGGGGAACAAGACAGGGATGCCCGCTGTCTCCATTGTTGTTTGCGTTGGCAATTGAACCTCTGGCCATGGCGTTGAGAGACTCCAGGAAATGGAGAGGGGTGATTAGAGGGGGAGAAGAACATCGAGTCTCCTTATACGCAGATGACCTATTGCTATACGTGTCGAACCCAGCGGGGGGGATGATAGAGGTTATGCGAATTTTGAGGAGTTTCGGGGAATTCTCGGGGTATAGGCTAAATATGGGGAAGAGTGAATTATTTGTGATACATCCAGGGGACCAGAATAGAGAGATAGAAGGCTTACCGCTAAGGAAAGTGGAAAGAAACTTCCGATACCTGGGGATTCAGATCGCTAGGAGCGGGGGAACCTTGCACAGACTTAATTTGACACGGCTGGTAGAACAAATGGAGGAGGACTTCAAGAGATGGGACATGCAGCCTTTATCGCTGGCGGGCAGGGTGCAAGCAATTAAGATGATGGTCCTCCCGAGGTTCTTATTTGTATTTCAATGTCTCCCTATATTAATCACTAGGACCTTTTTTAATAAAATAGACAGGAGCATCACGAGCTTTGTGTGGGCAGGGAAAGTTCCGAGAGTAAGGAGGGGGTTCCTTCAGCGTAGTAGGGATAGAGGAGGACTGGCACTACCAAACTTGGGAGATTATTATTGGGCCGCCAATGTGGCAATGATACGTAGATGGATGATGGAGGGTGAGGGAGCGGCGTGGAAAAGACTGGAGAGAAAGTCCTGTAAAGGGACGAGTTTAGAGGCGGTGGTGACGGCACCGCTACCGCTCTCACCTAAAAAGTATACCACGAACCCGGTGGTGGCGGCAACACTGAACATATGGGGACAGTGGAGGCGACAGAGAGGGATGCGGGGAGCCCTGGTGGGGTCCCCTATCAGGAACAACCATAGGTTCGCCCCAGGAAGAATGGATGGAGGATTTCAGAGCTGGTACCAGTTGGTAATTAGGAAGGTGGGAGATTTATTCATAGATGGGACTTTTGCGAGCTTGGGAGCATTGGAGGAAAAGTATAAGTTACCCCGGGGAAATTTCTTGAGATATATGCAGGTGAGGGCGTTTACTAGACAACAGGTGAGGGAATTTCCGTTGCTCCCGACACAGGGGATACAGGACAGGGTGCTTTCAGGGGTGTGGGTCGGAGAGGGCAAGGTGTCAGAGATTTACAGAGAGATGAGGGAAGAGGGGGAGGAGTCGGTGGGAGAACTAAAGGGAAAGTGGGAAGAAGAATTAGGGGAGGAGATAGAAGAGGGTATGTGGGCTGATGCCCTAAGCAGGATAAACTCCTCTTCCTCATGCGCCAGGCTTAGCCTGATTCAATTTAAGGTGCTACATAGAGCACACATAACGGGGGCAAGATTGAGCAGGTTCTTTGGAGTGGAGAACAGATGTGGGAGGTGTGGCGGGAGCCCGGCAAACCACGCACATATGTTTTGGGCGTGCCCGGCACTGGAAGGATATTGGAAGGGAGTGACGGGAGTGATCTCGCAGGTGGTGAATGCCCGGGTCAAACCAAGCTGGGGGTTAGCTCTATTTGGAGTTGTGGAAGAGCCGGGAGTGCAGGAGGCGAAAGAGGCTGTTGTCATGGCCTTTGCGTCCCTAGTAGCCCGGCACAGGATCCTACTTATGTGGAAGGAGGCAAAACCCCCTGGACTGGAGGCCTGGGTAAACGATATGGCGGGGTTTATTAAACTGGAGCAGATAATGTTTGCCCTGAGAGGATCGGCTCAAGGGTTCACCAGGCGGTGGCAGCCATTTCTCGACTACCTAAGGGAACGTTAGAGGGAAGACAGATGACCAGCAGCAGCAACCCAGGGGGAAGGGGGGGGGGGGGGGGGGGAGGGGGGAGGGGGGGGTTAGTTTAGTATAGGTCAATAGATAATGGGGTTTTGTTACTTGTGTATTGTTAAAAATTTCTATTTTGTTATCGTTCCGTTTGTTTTGTAAGAGGGAAATATGTTGTTTCGAAAAAAATTTCAATAAAATATATTTTAAAAAATATATATATTTTTATTGAAGCATTTGCAAAATATTTATAACAATAACAAACAAAACAATAATAACATAAACATCAACATGGTAAACTCGACATTTCCCACCCAACCCCTTCTGTACATCCCTTAACCATATTGCACCTACCAGCCCCCATCCCCCTTCGGAATGCTGCTTCTGCTGACATTTTAATTTTCCCCGAGGAAGTCGACCAACAGCTGCCACCTCCGAGAGAACCCCAGCATTGACCCCCTCAAGGCAAATTCTCCAGCTTGAGAAACCCAGCCATGTCACTGACCCAAGTCTCCACACTCGGGGGTTTCGAGTCCCTCCACATTAAAAGGATCCGTCTCCGGGCTACCAGGGAGGCAAAGGCCAAAATGTCGGCCTCTTTCACTCCCTGAACATCCGGGCCTTCTGACACTCCAAAGATCGCTATCTCTGGACTCGGCACCACCCGCGCACCTAGCACCTTGGACATTGCCTTGGCAAACCCCTGCCAGAATCATCTGAGCTTCGGGCATGCCCAAAACATATGGACATGGTTTGCTGGGCTTCCCGTACACCTCACACATCTATCTTCTACCCCGAAAAACTTGCTCATCCTCGCCGTGTCATGTGTGCCCGGTGGACCACCTTAAACTGTATTAGATTGAACCTAGCACATGATGAGGAGGAATTCACCCTGCTTAGGGCGTCCGCCCACAGAGCCGCCTCTAACTCCCCCACCTAGCGCCTCCTCCCACTTGCCCTTCAGTTTCTCCACCGGGGTCTCCTCCACCGCCAACAACACCTGATAGATATCCAACACTTTCCCCTCCCCCACCCAGGTACCGGACACTACTCTGTCCTGTATTCCCCCATGGTGGGATCAACGGGACAGCCAACAGCTGTTTCCTCAGAAAGTCCTAGACTTGTATATATCTGAAACCATTCCCCGGCGGCAGCTTGAACTTGTCCTCCAGCGCCTTCAGACTGGGAAAACCGCCGTCTATGAATAGATCTCCCATCCGTCTAATTCCTGCTCTCTGCCAACTTCGGAACCCGCCATCTATCCTACCTGGCGCGGACCTGTGGTTGTTGCAAATCGGGGAGCAGACTGACACACCCTCCACCTTCTTATACCTCCTCCATTGCCCCCAGATCATCAATGCCGCCACCCAAAAGGAAAACAGAGGCCAAGGAAAGGGATAGATTACTGCGGGAGATTTTAAGGGTGGACAGGGAATTTGCAGAGACCCCTGAGGAGGAGCTGTACAGGGAGAGGAGACGACTCCAGACCGAGTTTGACCTTCTGACCACCAGAAAGGCGGAGGTACTGTGGAGGAAGGCACAGGGGAGGAGGTATGAATATGGGGAAAAGGCTAGTCGCCTGTTGGCGCACCAACTGCAAAAGAGGGCAGCAGCGAGGGAGATAGGAGGAATTAGGGATGAAAGGGGAGACACCGTGCGAAGGGCAGGAAAGATAAATGAGGTGTTTAAGACCTTTTATGAAGAACTGTATAGGTCTCAGCCCCCAGAGGGAGAGGAGGGGATGCGGCAGTTCCTGGATCAGTTGAGGTTCCCGAAAGTGGAGGAGCAGGCGGTGGCAGGCCTGGGGGCGCCGATTGAGGTGGATGAGGTTATTAAGGGACTGGGAAGCATGCAAGCAGGGAAGGCCCTGGGGCCAGACGGGTTCCCGGTGGAATTCTACAGAAAATATGTGGACTTGTTGGCCCCGTTGTTGGCGAGGACGTTCAATGAGGCCAGGGAAGGGGGGACACTACCCCCGACAATGTCGGAGGTGACGATATCGCTAATTTTGAAGAGGGACAAAGATCCGATGCAGTGTGGGTCCTATAGACCTATTTCACTATTGAACGTGGACGCCAAACTGCTAGCAAAGGTGCTGGCATCGAGGATAGAGGACTGTGTCCCAGGGGTGGTGCACGAAGACCAGACAGGGTTCGTAAAAGGGAGACAATTGAATGTTAACGTGCGACGGCTATTAGGGGTGATAATGATGCCCTCAGTGGAGGGGGAGGCAGAGATAGTGGCGGCAATGGACGCAGAGAAGGCATTTGATAGGGTGGAGTGGGAGTATTTATGGGAAGTGTTAAGGAGGTTTGGGTTTGGGAACGGACTTATTCGCTGGGTTAGACTACTTTATGGGGCACCAACGGCAAGCGTAGTTACAGGTCGACATAGATCGGAGTATTTCCGATTATATAGGGGAACAAGACAGGGATGCCCGCTGTCTCCATTGTTGTTTGCGCTGGCAATTGAACCTCTGGCCATGGCGCTGAGAGACTCCAGGAAATGGAGAGGGGTGACTAGAGGGGGAGAAGAACACTGAGTCTCGTTATACGCGGATGACCTATTGCTATACGTGTCGGACCCAGCGGGGGGGATGATAGAGGTTATGCGAATCTTGAGGAGATTCGGGGAATTTTCGGGGTATAGGTTAAACATGGGGAAGAGTGAATTATATGTGATACATCCAGGGGACCAGAGTAGAGAGATAGAAGGCTTACCGCTAAGGAAAGTGGAAAGAAACTTCCGATACTTGGGGATTCAGATCGCTAGGAGCTGGGGAACCTTGCACAGACTTAATCTGACACGGCTGGTAGAACAAATGGAGGAGGACTTTAGGAGGTGGGACATGCAGCCTTTATCGCTGGCGGGCAGGGTGCAGGCAATTAAGATGATGGTCCTCCCGAGGTTCTTATTTGTATTTCAATGTCTCCCTATTTTAATCACCAGGACCTTTTTTAATAAAATAGATAGGAGCATTACGAGCTATGTGTGGGCAGGGAAAGTTCCGAGAGTAAGGAGGGGGTTCCTGCAGCGCAGTAGGGACAGAGGAGGACTGGCACTACCGAACTTGGGAGATTATTATTGGGCCGCCAGTGTGGCAATGATACGTAGATGGATGATGGAGGGTGAGGGAGCGGCGTGGAAAAGGCTGGAGAGAAGGTCCTGTAAAGGGACGAGTCTAGAGGCGCTGGTGACGGCGCCACTACCGTTCTCACCGAAAAAGTACACCACGAACCTGGTGGTGGCAGCAACACTGAACATATGGGGACAGTGGAGGCGACAGAGAGGGGTGCGGGGAGCCCTGGTGGGGTCCCCTATCAGGAACAACCATAGGTTCGCCCCAGGAAGAATGGATGGAGGATTTCAGAGCTGGTACCAGTTGGGAATTAGGAAGGTGGGAGATTTATTCATAGATGGGACTTTTGCGAGCTTGGGAGCACTGGAGGAAAAGTATAAGTTACCCCAGGGGAATTTCTTGAGATGTATGCAGGTGAGGGCATTTACTAGACAACAGGTGAGGGAATTTCCGCGGCTCCCGACACAGGGGATACAGGACAGGGTGCTTTCAGGGGTGTGGGTCGGAGAGGGCAAGGTGTCAGAGATTTATAGAGAGATGAGGGAAGAGGGGGAGGAGTCGGTGGGCGAACTAAAAAGAAAGTGGGAAGAAGAATTAGGGGAGGAGATAGAGGAGGGTATGTGGGCTGATGCCCTAAGCAGGGTAAATTCCTCTTCCTCATGCGCCAGGCTTAGCCTGATTCAATTTAAGGTGCTACATAGAGCACACATAGCAGGGGCAAGATTGAGCAGGTTCTATGGAGTGGAGGACAAATGTGGGTGGTGTGGCGGGAGCCCGGCAAACCATGCACATATGTTTTGGGCGTGCCCGGCACTGGAAGGGTATTGGAAGGGAGTGACGGGAGTGATTTCGCAGGTGGTGAAGGCCCGGGTCAAACCAGGCTGGGGGTTAGCTCTATTTGGAGTTGCGGAAGAGCCGGGAGTGCAGGAGGCGAAAGAGGCCGATGTCGTGGCCTTTGCGTCCCTCGTAGCCCGGCGCAGGATCCTACTCATGTGGAAGGAGGCGAAACCCCCCGGACTGGAGGCCTGGGTAAACGATATGGCGGGGTTTATTAAACTGGAGCAGATAAAGTTTGCCCTGAGAGGATCGGCTCAAGGGTTCACCAGGCGGTGGCAGCCATTTCTCGACTACCTAGGGGAACGTTAGAGGGAAGACGGATGACCAGCAGCAGCAACCCAGGGGGGAGGGGGGGGGCGGGGGGGGGGGGGGGGGGGGGGGAGGCAGTTGAGTATAGGGCAATAGGGTACGAGGTTTTGTTACTTGTATATTATTACTACTATTATTACTATTGTTAAAAATTTTAAAAATTTCTGTTTTGTTACTGTTATCGTTTCGCTTGTTTTGTAAGCGGGAAAAATGTTGCTCAGGGAAAAAAATTTCAATAAAATATATATTTTTTAAAAATCAATGCCGCCACCACCACCGGGCTAGTGGAGTACCGGGCCGGCGATAACGGCAGAGGTGCCATTACCAGTGCTCCCAAACAGGTGTCCATCCGCTCCCATGCCGACCCCTCCCCCATTACCCACTTCCTAATCATCGCTATATTCGTCACCCAGTATTAGTTGCAGAAGTTCGGCAGCACCAACCCACCCTCCCCCCGACTGCGCTCCAACAACATTTTCTTCACCCACGGAGTTTTATTCATCCATACAAAGCCTGAAATAATCTTGTTTACCCGCTTGAAAAAGGCCTTAGGGATGAAGATGGGGAGGCACTGGAAGACAAACAGAAATTTTGGGAGCACCGTCATTTTCACGGTCTGTACCCTCCCTGCCAGTGATAGCGGGAGTATATCCAATCTTTTAAAGTCCCCCTCCATTTGCTCCTCCAGCCGGGTTAGGTTGAGCCTCTGTAATGCCTCCCATTACCGAGCCACCTGTATTCCCAGGTAGCGAACGCTCCTCTCTACTATCCTGAATGGCAGCTCCTTCAGTCTCCTCTCCTTCCCCCTTGCCTGGATCATGAACAATTCACTTTTTCCCATGTTCAATTTGTACCCCGAGAACCTGCCAAATTCCCCCAAGATCTGCATAACCTCCCCCATCCCCTCCACCGGGTCCGAGATGTAGAGGAGCAAGCCGTCCACGTACAGCGAAACCCGGTGCTCCACCATCTCTCCCGCCCCTCCCTCTTCCCCCCCCCCCCTCCTCTCCCCCCCCCCCCCCCTCCGAACCAGCCCCTGCCACTTCCTTGGCGCTCTCAGCGCCATGGCCAATGGCTCTATAGCCAGAGCGAACAGCAACGGGGAGAGGAGGCACCCCTGCCTCGTCCCTCAGTGTAGCTTAAAGTACCCCGACCTCAGCCAGTTCGTGCACACACTCGCTACCGGCGCCTGGTAGAACAATCACACCCAATCGATGAAGCCCTCACCAAACCCAAACCTTCCCAGCGTCTCCCAAAGATACTCCCACTCCACCCGATCATAAGCCTTCTCCGCGTCCATCTCCGCCTCCTCTCCTTCTGAGATCATCATAATTACACTCAAAAACCTCCGAACGTTAGCATTGAGCTGTCTACCCTTAACAAATCCGGTTTGGTCCTCCCCTATCACCCCCGGGACACAGTCTTCTATCCTAGTAACCAAAATCTTAGCCAGCCACTTGGCATTTACATTCAAAAGCGAGATCCGCCTATATGACCCACATTGCTCCGGGACTTTTTCTCATTTAAGAATGAGTGAAATCGAGGCCTGCGACATCGTTGGGGGGGAGGATTCCCCTTTCTTTAGCCTCATTAAAGGTCCTCATCAGCAGTGGGCACAACACTTCTGAGAACTTCTTGTGGAATTCTACTGGGTAACCGTCCGGCCCCGGAGCCTTTCACTACTGCATGCCCTCCAGTCCTTTAACAATTTCCTCTGCTTCAATCAGGGCCCCCAGCACCTCGATCAGGTCCTCCTCCACCCTCGCAAACCTCAACTGATCCAGGAACTGCCTCATCCCTTCTACACCAGGCGGGGGTTCCGACTCATATAGTTTGCTATAAAATTCTTTAAAAACGTCGTTCACCCCCCCTGGGTCCAAGACCATGTTACCCCCCCTATTTCTTACTCCCCCAATCTCCCTGGACACTTCTCTCTTCCTAAGCTGGTGCACCAACATCCTGCTCGCCTTTTCCCCATATTCATAGACCGCCCTCCTCAACTGCTCCACCTGTCTCCCCATGGTCAACAACTCAAACTCTCCGTGTAGTTTCCGACGCCCCCTCAAGACCCCCATGTCCGATGAAGCCCTCACCAAACCCAAACCTATCTCCTATATCCTATCCTCTCGAAGTAGCTCCTCCACGAATCTCTCCCTCTCTGCTCGTTCCACCTTTTCTCTGTGGGTCCGAATCAAAATTAGTTCCCCTCTTACAACTGCTTTCAGAGCCTCCCAAACCACTGCTGCTGATACCTCACCCGTATCGTTTGTATCCAGGTAATTCTGAATGGACTTATTCACCCACCCGCAGACCGCTTCGTCCGCTAACAACCCCACATCCAGCCTCCACAGCGGGCACTGCCCTCTCTCCTCACTCAACCGCAAATCCACCCAATGCGGGGCATGATCAGAGACTGCAATCGCCGAATATTCCGTCCCCGCCACCTTTGTAATTAGCACCCTGCTTAGAACAAACAAAATGCGAGAGTAAACTTTATGGACATGAGAAAAAAAATGAAAGCTCCTTCGCCCTCGGCCGTTTGAATCTCCACGGGTCTACCCCCCCCCCCCCCCCCCCATCTGCTCCATGAAACCCCTCAGCTCCTTCGCCGCAGCAGGCCTCCTTCCAGTCCTGGATTTTGACCGGTCCAGATCAGGATCAATGACCATGTTAAAGATCCCCCCCATGATCAAGCCATGTTCCACATTTTCCTTATAAAGATTACTGATAGTTTTGAACCCTGCTTAACCTTCCAGGCATTTTTGAACAGATATAGGTCATCGACTGCACAGCTGCTGGGTGAACAGGACCTGTTTATGAGTTAGGATAGAGACAGCAGAGTTTTGGGTAAGCTCATGCTCATGGAGGGTGTAAGACGGGCGATTGGCCAGGAGAACATTGGAATGGTTGAATCTGTCAATAATGAATGTATGAATTAGAATTTCGGCTGAAGGTGGGCTGAGGTAGCATTGGGTGAGCGTTATTACATATGTAAAACTGGATCTAGACTGAAGTGCATTCCAGAAGGAGCAGGTGATGAGCTATGTAAACTTGTTTTGAGCCTAAGCCAACAGCCAGGATGATGTTACAATGATAGGCTCCAAGACAGCTGGTGAGTGCAGTTGGTTGGCTCTTTGCAGTATGGTCACGTATCATTGCCCCATTGACCTGCATGGAACGTTGGGTTATACTAAAGTCAGAGAGTTGGGTTTTTCCACAGAGCTTTGGGACCCCAACATCAGGGCCAAATGGGGGGTCCCGGGTCTGCCAATGGTACAATCTAATTGGCCGCCTCCATGTTTGTCATCCAATAAGGCTGTTTTGATGTTACCAGACCAATTAGCCAGGCCCACCTCAACATAGAGGCGCCCATGGTGGGGTGGACCTAAGAATCATAGAATCATAGTATCCCCACAGTACGGAAAGAGTCTATTTGGCCCATCGAGTCTGCCATCCTACCTAGGCCCAATCCACTGCCCTGTAACCTACCCTTAAGGGGCAATTTAGCATGTCAAATCCACATAACCTGCAAACCTTTGGACTGTGGGAGAAAACGGGAGACCCGGAGGAAACCCACGCAGACACAGGGAGAAAGTGCAAACTCCACACAGGCAGTCACCCAAGGTGGGAACCGAACCAGGATCCCTGGCACTGTGAGGCAGCCGTGCTAACCACTGTGCCACCATGCAGCCCAGTAACAATAATGAGGGCTAAAGGCCAGTAGCCTCCTCAAAGCATAAGGGAAAGCCCTGCAGAGTAACTGTTTGGGCCACACGCAAGACCTTTCATTCCTGCTGCCAGCCCTGTCTTTGTAGCATTGAGCCTCTGGCTCTGATAACGATGAGCACAGACTCCCACCCTCCTTGGCCTGCCCCCACCTCCATTTGAAATGGCAGCTGCCTCATACAGTGGGAGGCCACTTTGTTGGCAGAAAAATGCTGGGGCTCGGGTGAAATGGCTGCTAATTGCGGCCTTAAAAATCTTAAATTAGCTGCCCACCTCTGCAGTGCCTGCAGCCGCTACCATTTCTTGCCCACCCCTCAAAAGCTCTCTGGCAGGAGGAATAGGCTCCTTACATTTTCCTGGCCTCCATTACCCGCCACCACAAGACTTGGAAAATTCAGGAGTGATGTGTTATATATGTTGGATTAACACGGACTGCAACTCTATGCAGTATCACTTGAAAAATGGTTCAAGACTGCTTTATTGAACTTGCCGAGTAATGTACACAGTTCGCTGTGGGTCAACACTCTATTAATCTAAGCTTGCTAACCTTGGTCTGGCTTGCCCAGACTTGCTCTGTGCCATGTGTAGTAGGTGCTGACTGTACATTGCACCCTGCCTGTTGCTACAGTTATCACCAGTACGAAGAGGCCGAGCCTTCCTGCCTCCTGTGTTTTATACTGGTTGTAATAATCCACAGGAGGCAGGGGTTCCATCACCACACCAGTATTTATTTGCAATAACTTATATACAAGAACAGCTCCAAACAGTGCTGCTAGCATCCCAGTCAACTTAAGACTGCCTCACAAAGCCTACACAGGTGCTTATATGGGCCCCCTCAATGAGCTATCATTGAGGGAGCTCATACTCCAATTGGCCAACCAATAATGCCAATCGGAGGTCATTACACCCCCCCCCCCACCCCCACCCAAGGTCCGAGGAATTCCTGCCAGCTGGCATTCCTCTGAGCTTCTTCCTGCTCCTCCTGTCAGGGTCTGTCACCTCAGTGTCGTCCGCCGGGTCGATCTCCGACGTGGGTGGGGTGTACCTTAGGTGCCCGTTTTTTCCTTGACGACCTCCTTGGAAGTTGTACTTCCTCCTCCTCGGGGAGGAGTGTCGCAGCGGCCTCGTCGAACGTGTCCATCTCCGACTGACGACTGGATGATGGGGTCTGGAGAAATTGCTCGGGGCTGGGGTGTGGGTATCTTTCCCGTCTGAGCTATCCCAGCTTGAGGCGGTCCTGCTTCGACTGCCTCCAGGTGTGGTTCCGCTGCCCTTATTTGGTCTAGGTGTTTCTTCAGCACCTTACCTCCTATCGAAACTTTATATGATATGGGCCCTGTTTGGGACTCTACCGTGCCTTTGACCCACATTGGTCCATTCCCATAATTCTTGACCAAAACCGGTGCCCCCACCTGGAAATGTCTCTGCTGCCGACTATTATCATGCCCCCTGCGTTGGACCTCCTGTTGTTTCTCCACTTTCCCCATTAAATTTGGGAAATTCCCGCCTTCCCATTAAGAGTACAGCTGGCGGTATGCCCGTTGTGGTCCTGTAATCAAACAGCCAGCGGGAGAGCTTTGTGTCCATTGGCGCTACCGGCTGCTTCTTGAGTCCCGCTTTTAGTGTCTGAACCGCTCTCTCTGCCAGGCCGTTGGATGGTAAGGGGCCGTTTTGATGTGGCGGACTCCGTTTCCCTTTAGGAATTTTCCAAATTCCCCACTTGTGAATGCCGTTCCGTTGTCCGACACCAATACCTCCGGAAGTCCATGTGTTGCAAACGAGGCCCTGAGCTTTTCAATTGTCGATGCTGTGCTTGCCGCGTTTCCCGGTGGACGTCCAACCATTTGGAGTGGGCGTCCACTATCACCAAAAACACTGAGCCTATGAAAGCGCCGGCGTGGTCAAGATACAGGCGGGTCCACGGTCTGCCTGGCTATTCCCACGGGTGCAATGGTGCAGCTGGTGGCACTCTTTGCCCCTGTTGGCACTCCTGGCACCGACGTACCAAGGCTGCTATGTCTGTGTCCAATCCTGGCCACCAAACGTAGCGTCAAGCTAGCATCTTCATTTTAGACACCCCTGGGTGTCCGTGATGTAACTCGGTTAAGATTGCCTGTCGGCCCTGAGCTGGGACT